>NC_133652.1:271355899-271730671 GCF_009905375.1 Apium graveolens | reverse complement strand
AATCTCCAGAAAGAAGGACTTGGCTAAAAGAACTAAAAGGAAACTGGATATTGTTGACAAGGAATTGGAAGATCAATTTCTTAAGGAATCCACACCATTTACAACTCAAGCATCAAAGCCCTCTGTGGTATTTGAAGATATTAGGGTGGTGGATCCCTACAGGAATATTCATGGTGAACCTATTGTGCCCAAGGATGAGCCAATAGAATGGGAGAACATACCAATTCCTGACTTCAATCTACCAATCCTTAGCAAGCCAAAAAGAACAAAGTCAAGAGCAGTCAAGAAAGTAAAGATGTCACCTCTCAAATCCAAGGCTCAAGTTAAAGCTCAATCTAAAGTCAATAAGGTAGACTATCTGGACTTGTATGACATCAAAGAATTTTCTGATCTAAACCTCTATCTGGATGAACTAGATGAAGTGAGAGGAATTGATACATATAGAAACCTACCTGAAAGGTTAGTGTTCAAGTACAAAGGAGGAAAGGAGATTCAGTGGCCTCTTCACAAGATCCTTCAAGAAAGCCAAGCTGTACTGATTAAAATTTATTCATCCTTCAAGAAGAACTTTGGGTTCAACATTACTGCAAGAAGATTGGTATTCAAGAAGATTGAAGAACTAAGGAGTGTTAGAGCTAAAGATGCACTCCCAAAGACTCTAATCATCCCTTACACAGGGAGAAGAGTGCATCTAAGGCCCTACTGGTTGATGGAGTTCATAGATGACAAAGGTGTGAGAAGATTCTTCATATTAGAATACCAATTGAGCATCTCTAGCAATGAGACTCTTTTGGAAATGCAAGGAAAGCTAAATCTCTCAGAATCTGATGAACTGGAATTCCACAGGCAGCTCCAAAGTCAGATTGAGGAAAACAACAGAAAGCTTGGAAAGAGATCCAGACCTTCAAGAAACTAGACAAATCTGCTCAGGCTAGAAGAGCATCTTGAAAAATGATTGTGAGCAAAACTTTGTACATTTTTGTTATTTGAAGCACTTTTCAATAATATCTACTTTATCTTAAAATTATATTTTTAGGGTGTTTTGTTATCATCAAGTATCTCTTAATTTATGGCTATAATTCCAGTAGACATAAATTCGGGGAGATTGTTGTGTATATGTTGTGAACTTGATGATTTTATGAACAAAACACCTTAGTATATTTTACTTAGTGAAATAATGTAGCACTCAACGGATAAGATTTATAGTCCCGACGGATTACTCATTATATCCCCGACGAATGATGACTTATTATCCATCGAGTGTGTAGCTTATGTAACAATAAGTCTGTAGCACATTTATGCATTCACCATTGTATAGATTATGTGAGTAGTATTCAAGTCATGTTGACTTTAACTAGATATGCAGAATAGGTTGATTAATTGTACATAGATGATGTCTTGTAATTCTGCATAAATGAAATGAAGTCAAGTGCCAGTTTGCTACCCGACGGATAACCTACAATGAAGTCGACGGATGATCAAATAGACAACCCGACGGATGATCAATAACTCGACAGATGATCATGAACCCGATGGATAAAGAATTCAAATATTTGTTGACAGTAACAACATAGTCACATGCGTCGAGTGGATGCAAATGGAATGTGGTAGCCTATTCAACTGGGTTTTCGAGAACAAAGAAGCATTGTCATTTCCATGCTATTATGAAGATATTCAAAGATGCTGGAATAGAGTAATGGAGTAGCATTGTAATAGACTAGATAGTTTTTGTTTTATTATCTTATCTTATTACTTGTTAATCTTGGTGATATATAAACCAAGTAGTAGCAACTAAGACACTATCGATCTAAGCAAGAAAGCAGAGAAACATTTTTAAGCAGGATTCTTAGCATTTCTCTGCAGTCTTAGAAGTTCAATTGTTGTAAGCAGCTGTGAGCATTTCTGCACACATGGTTCTCTCAATATATAATATATATCTTTGGTGGAATCATTCAAATCCACCAGAAAGTTTTTAAAGACTCTTGTTTCTATTTACTTGTGTCTTGATTCACTTAAGTTTTTTTCTGCATTGTGCTAATCAATACACTTATATTTATATTTGAGTTAGAATATTTTATTTCAAGAAAAAGTTTCAAGAATTCCATTCAACCCCCCCCTTCTATAATTCTTGTCATATTGTTAAGGGACTAACATAAAGAATAATGCCACGTAAGCATCAAGGATTCCATCAGGATTTAATATCAGAACTTAACTTATTCAGATTTTAACAGTCATCAAAATATGGCTTATCAACTCAAAAAGTGAATATCTTTTTCTGTGATTCTTCATACAAATATTGACTTGATTCTTCAGATTTTAATCATCAGAACTTTCATCAGAACTTTTCCTCAGAATTTATGCAAATGACACTTAACTGTTTGTCAAAAACAACTTAATCACCACAGTAATTTTCATCATTCATATGGAGTGAAAGTGTGTGCATTCAGCAGAATATCAGATAAAGATTAAAGTCTGATAAACTTCAGTACATCTTAGAAATAAGGCATAACTAAGAAAAGTGCTTAAAATCTTTCATCAATCATGAAGTCTACTCTAGAACAAATTTATTCAAGAGTCCACCTCAACTGTTTATGCTCATTTTATGCATCTTTTGAAATTCCTTTTTATAGTGGCTTCTAAGTGTAAGTGAGTCACGACTACTTATCAGAATTTATGTTGTTGTCAGAGTATTTCTACAGTAATCAGAGAATGTGAAAAGTCACCAAGAAAAATTATTTGCTTTTCTAATGCATATTACTTAATACCAGTATTGCACTTTGGTCTTCCCTTTCACATATTTACTCTAGATCTCAAAGGAGTACCTGACTTTTATTTCCTTTTCTTTTCTTTTGATAAGTGAGGCTTAGCAGCATTTAGTTCATCCTTAAGATTTACTGACATCAGAATCTAACAGATAAAAAGCAAGATTCTAGTTTGTGACTTAGTAATAAAATACACAAAGTAAACTTGACGAAGCTCAAAATCAGAATTTGCTTGTGTTAATGAGTTTCCACATAAACAACTAATTCAAACATGGGATTTCTAGTAAGTTAAAGACTACTAGGTCAGCATCCAGCACAGTTATCCTCATTGGATTCAATAGTCACAGAACATTCAAAACACTATCAGAGTTTAAAGATCCACATCAGATAACAATCAGCATTTAATGAATTTTCATTTTAAGAATAGATTTCATGAAGATAAGACAATCTGTAAACACTGATCATAAAGTCTGATGCATGAGAACAAAAACTAAGCAGATTTAGAGAAAGAACCTGAAACCATTCCAAGTTCATTTACCAGTCTTACAAAAGTAGCTTCACATAGTGGTTTTGTGAAGATATTTGCTGGTTGTCGATCTGTTGGAACAAAATGCAATTCCATTATACCTTCCATCATATGCTCCCTTATGAAATGGTACCTAATGCTGATGTGCTTTGTCATTGTCATTGAGTGTTGAACTGGATTACCTGTCATAGCAATAGCACTTTGATTATCACAGTAAATAGGGATTTTAGAAAATTCTAACCCATAATCCAATAACTGATTCTTCATCCAAAGAATCTGTGCACAACAGCTTCCTACAGCAATATATTATGCTTCTGTAGTTGATGTGGAAATTGACTTCTATTTCTTGCTAAACCAAGAAACCAATCTGCCTCCAAGAAATTGGCAGCTTCCATTAATGTTGTTCCTGTCTATTTTGCATCCTGCAAAATCGGCATCTGAGTAACCTATTAGCTTAAAATCTGATTCTCTAGGATACCACAATCCCAGATCAGCTGTACCCTTAAGGTACTTGAAAATTCTTTTCACGGCTATTAAGTGAGGTTCTCTTGGATCAGCCTGAAATCTTGCACAAAGACAGGTAGCATACATGATATCAGGTCTACTTGTAGTTAAATAGAGTAAAGAGCCAATCATACCCCTATAGTTAGTAATATCTACTGATGAACCAGTATCTTTATATAACTTAGTTACAGTGGCCATGGGAGTGGATGTTGTTGAACTGTCTTGCATTCCAAACTTCTTCAATAAATTTTTGGTATACTTGGATTGATAGATAAAAGTACCTTCTTCATTTTACTTGACTTGAAGGCCCAGAAAATAACTAAGTTCTCCCATCAAACTCATTTGATATCTTGACTGCATTAGCTTTGCAAACCTCTCACAGAGTTTGGCATTTGTAGAACCAAATATGATATCATCAACATATATCTGTACCAAAAGTAAGTCCTTTCCATGGTTGAGGTACAACAGTGTTTTATCAATTGTACCTCTGTGAAATCCACTTTCCAAAAGGAATTGAGCTAAAGTCTCATACCATGCTCTAGGAGCTTGCTTAAGGCCATAAAGTGCTTTGTCAAGCCTGTAGACATGATTTGGAAATTTTGAATCTACAAAGCCTGGAGGTTGTTCAACATAGACCTCTTCTTCCAATTCTCCATTAAGAAAATCACTTTTCACATCCATTTGAAAGACTTTAAACATTTTGTGAGCAGCATAAGCCAAAAAGATTCTTATGGCTTCTAATCTAGCAACTGGTGCAAATATTTCATCATAATCAATACCCTCCTATTGAGAGTAGCCTTTAGCAACTAGCCTTGCTTTGTGTCTTGTAATTATTCCATCACTATTAGTTTTATTTCTGAATACCCATTTTGTGCCAACAATGGATCTGTTCTTTGGTCTTGGCACTAGGATCCAAACTTTATTTCTTTCAAATTCATTTAACTCTTCCTGCATTGCTTGCACCCAATCAGCATCTTGAAGGGCTTCTGTTAGATATATTTGATAATGTCATGGCTAATATGTTTTATGTTTAGCTTTCAGAATCTTACGTGAACAAGATAAATCAGTACTTAACTGTTGATCAGTACTTATACTGGAAGTCAGAACTTAAGGATATCAGTACTTATATTATCAGGAGATAATCATCAGAAGATAGATATCAGAACTTAAGTGCTGAAGGACAATCAGATAAGGATAGTAGCTGATTAAAGGAAAGAAGATCGAGATAAACATAAGAAGAGATATGCATGAAGAAGGAATTCCGTGAAGAATGGAATACTTGGAAGAAAAGATATCTGATTGATATATTTTAGGAAGCATAATTATATTCCATATCAATTAGCGATTATCTTGTAACTGTGTAGTATATAAACACAGACATAGGGTTTACACTATAAGTGTTATCATTATTAGAAAAGATTATTCATTGTAACCCTTGCAGCTCTCGTGATATTTGTTCATCACTGAGAGGTAACAGTTCCATACTGTAACAGAGTTTATTATTTCAATAAAGTTTGTTTTCTGTTACTTAAGTTCTTAAAGTTCGATTTGAGTGTACTATACACTGTATTCACCCCCTCTACAGTGTGTGTGTGACCTAACAATTGGTATCAGAGCCTATCTGTTAACATATATACAGTTAAAGATCCAAACACAATCATGTCGGACACAGAAACTCCAACTAAGCCTACCACAACTGAGGAACCACCAAAGACACAAATTCAGAGTCGGTATGAGACCATCAGAGCCCCCATACTGAGACCATCTGAATATCCCATATGGAAGGTAAGGATGACCATGTTCCTGGAAGCAACAGATCCAGAATATCTTGATAGAATCAAGGAAGGTCCTCACAAACCAACCAAACTCGCTGTTGCAGTTGCAGGTGAAGCAGCAAAGACCGTACCAAAGGAGAAGAGTGATTATACTGCTGAGGACATAGCATCAATTGCTAAGGATGCTAAGGTACGACACTTACTGCATAGTGCCATTGATAATGTAATGTCAAACAGGGTAATCAACTGCAAGACTGCTAAGGAGATATGGGATGCTCTGGAAACAAGGTGTTAGGGAACTGACACAATTAAGAAGAACAGGAAGACAATACTCACTCAAGAGTATGAACACTTTGACTCAAAGACTAATGAGTCATTGAATGACTTATATGATAGATTTGTCAAACTTTTGAATGATTTGTCATTGGTTAATAAAGAGTATGATCTTGAAGATTCAAACCTTAAGTTCCTGTTAGCTCTTCTTGAATGCTGGGATTTGAAGGCAACGACAATAAGAGACAACTACAATCTTGATGAAACAACTCTTGACGAAATCTATGGAATGCTCAAGACTCATGAGCTGGAGATGGAACAAAGAAGCAAGAGGAAAGGAGGAAAGTCAAGGACAGTTGCTCTTAAGGCTGAAGAAGAATTCCCCAAAGCAGCTTCCTCAAAGAAAGACAAGGGTAAAGCTCTTTTCATAAAGTCTGATACTGAGTCATCAAGTTCTGAGAGTGATGATGACTCAGATTCTGAAAGCTTGCCTGAGACTGATGCTGATGAGGAGATGATGAAGCTGTGTGCTCTTATGGTGAAAGGAATCACAAAGATTGCATACAGGAAGTTCAGGAAGGGAAAGAAGTTTTCCAGGAGAAGCATAAGTTCTGATAAGAAGAATTTCAGAAGATCTGAAGGCAGAGGAGGAAAGTCTGACAGAGGAGATTACACCAATGTTAAATGCTATAACTGTGGTGAGAAAGGCCACATATCTCCTGACTGCAAGAAGGTAAAGGGTGACAAAGGCAAGGCTCTTGTCACAAAGCAGAAAAGCTGGACAGACACCTCAGACTCTGAAAGTGAGGAGAACTATGCATTAATGGCAAATGCTGATAAAGAAAGTGCTGAGAGCAGTTCTGAAGCTGCTGAAACAAAGGTACCTCAGACTACTTATGCTTTTCATACTGATGATATTAATGAGTTGAGAAGATATCTTAAAACCATGTTTGTTAGCTATAGAGATCAAACTTTAACATGTGAAAGATTAACTTCTGAAAATCTTGCATTTAAGAAAAGGAATGATTTCTTAGAAAAAGAGTTAGTCATGTTCCATCAAACTTAGAAGGATAGAGATGATGCTTTTTATGTTAGGAATGAAGTGCTAAAATTAAATGAATCTCTAAAAACTGAGTTAGAAAAGGAAAGAGAGATTATCAGGACTTGGACTAACTCTGGCACAACAACTCAAAATTTGCTAAGTAGTGGAAACTGGAAAGAGGGCTTAGGTTATGGAGAAGATAAGAATGATAAAGGAACTGAAGAAATTAAGCCTGTTGTTAAGCAAAAGCCAAAGTTTAAACCTGTTAAGTTTGTAACTGTAAAGTCTGAAAATGAGAAATCAGAAGTTAAAGAGGAATTAACTTCTGACAAACTAAAACAGGAAAAGACAGCTGAAGTGAACATAGGCTTAATGACAAAGAAGCAGCTTAAGCATAAGCTGAAAGATGTCAAGAATGCAAACAAGGTAAAATCACCTAGGAAAAATAGGAATGGAAAGGAAGGTGTGAATAAAAGCAATGATTATAAACCTGTTCCAGATGCTCCTAGGAAAACATGTCATAACTGTGGAAGTTCTAACCATCTGGCTTCTTTTTGCAGGAAGAATAAGAATATTAACTCCTTACCTTCAAAATCAGGAGTTAAGAGTCAGTCTGTTAGATACAAACCACAAAATCCTTGTTTTCATTGTGGTAGTTTATGGCATTCCATTTATACTTGTAAGGAATATCATAGTTTGTACTATGATTATTATCAAATAAAACCTTCTTTGAAGAAAGTTTCCATTGTTCCTTCTAGTGTAAATTCTGATTCAAAGTCTGATAGTGTAAGTTCTGATAAGAAAAATGTTAACATAAACTCTGATGTTAAATCCGCTGCAAATGTTAACAAACTTAATAAGGCCAAAGGATCCAAGCATGTCTGGGTCCTTAAAACTAATAATTAGTGGTCTTTGTGATTGCAGGGCAACAGGAAAAATATTCTAGTTCTGGACAGTGGATGTTCAGGACATATGACAGGAAATAAGGCCCTGCTATCAGACTTTGTGGAGAAAGCTGGCCCAAGTGTTTCTTATGAAGATGGCAACATTGGAAAAACATTGGGATATGGCAATATCAATCTTGGAAATGTCATAATAAAACAAGTAGCTCTGGTCTCAGGACTTAAACACAACCTACTGAGTATAAGTCAAATATGTGACAGAGGTTAACATGTTGATTTCTTTGAAGAACACTGTGAAGTTGTGAGTAAATCTAAAGGCAAAGTTGTTCTGAAAGGATACAGGCGTGGTAACATTTATGAAGCTAAGCTTTCAACAAGTACTGATGGTTCTGCAATCTGTCTGATAAGTAGAGCATCAATTGAAGAAAGCTGGAATTGGCACAAGAAACTCTCTCATTTAAATTTCAACAATATAAATGAACTGGTCAAGAAAGATCTTGTGAGAGGACTGCCAAATTCAGTTTTGCTCCTGATGGCCTGTGTGATTCTTGTTAGAAGGCCAAACAAAGAAAATCTTCATTCAAGAGCAAGACTGAATCATCAATTCTTGAGCCTTATCATCTTATACATATTGATCTATTTGGTCCAGTAAATGTCATGTCTATTGCAAAGAAGAAGTATGCGTTGGTCATAGTGGATGAGTTCACCAGATACACATGGGTGTATTTCTTGCACACAAAAAGTGAAACTGCATCTATCTTGATTGATCATGTCAAACAGCTGGATAAAATGGTCAAAGATTCTGTGAAAATTTTAAGAAGTGATAATGGCACTGAGTTCAAGAATTTGATAATGGAAGAGTTCTGCAAAAGCCATGGAATAAAGCAGATATTTTCTGCTCCTGGAACTCCACAGCAAAATAGAGTTGTTGAAAGGAAGAATAGAACTCTAATTGAAGCTGCACGTACAATGCTTGAAGAAGCAAAGCTTCCAACCTATTTCTGGGTTGAAGCTGTGCAGACTGCTTGTTTTACTCAAAATGCAACACTCATTAACAAGCATGGAAAAACACCATATGAGATGGTGAAGAAAAAGAAGCCAAATCTGAAATATTTTCATGTATTTGGATGCAAGTGTTTTGTTCTCAAGACTCATCCTGAACAACTATCAAAGTTTGATCTAAAAGCTGATGAAGGAATCTTTGTTGGATATCCACTTTCCACAAAAGCCTTCAGAGTCTATAATTTGAGAACAAAAGTGGTCATGGAATCTATCAATGTCTCTTTTGATGACAAGAAGATCACTGGTCTTAAAGATTTCATTGACCATGATCAGCTGAGATTTGAAAATGAAGACTCATATTCTGATACTGAAAATCCTGACAGTCTAAGTCCTGATATTGCAAACTCTGATGGATTAAACTCTGATGTTATTGAAACTGTGGTGACTACGTTAAAGGAAGATGCACCTATGCAGGGGAGCATACTCAAGATCCTACCACATCTCAAGAAACATCAGAACATGCATCTGGCTCTTCAAGTTCTGATTCGTCAAGTTCTGATAAGCCAAGTTCTGATAGTGCTGAAAATCTAAATACTGAAGAATCCAACTCAGAGAGCATAGTTTCAGGGGGAGCATCAGAAAATGAAAATGAAGATAGCATGGATCATGGGGGAGCATCCAGTTCTAGAGAAAACCTTCCATCTGCAAGGAAGTGGACAAAATCACATACACCTGATTTGATAATTGGAAATCCTGATGCAGGTGTCAGAACTAGAACAGGTACTTCAAATGAGTGTCTTACAATTCTTTTCTCTCTCAGACTGAGCCAAAGAATGTGGAAGAAGCTCTTCAAGATGCTGATTGGGTGCAAGCAATGCAGGAAGAGTTGAATGAATTTGAAAGAAACAAAGTCTGGACCCTAGTGCCAAGACCAAAGAATAGATCTATTGTTGGTACAAAGTGGGTATTCAGAAACAAAACTGATAGTGATGGCATAATTACAAGGAATAAGGCAAGGCTGGTTACAAAAGGATATTCTCAACAGGAGGGAATTGATTATGATGAAACATTTGCACCAGTTGCTAGGTTAGAAGCCATAAGGATATTTTTGGCTTATGCTGCTCACAAAAAGTTTACCGTCTTTCAAATGGATGTGAAAAGTGCTTTTCTCAATGGAGAATTGGAGGAAGAGGTATATGTTGAACAACCTCCAGGTTTTGTAGATACCAAACATCCAGATTATGTCTACAGGCTTGATAAAGCACTTTATGGACTTAAGCAAGCTCCTAGAGCATGGTATGAGACTTTAGCTCAGTTTCTTCTGGAAAGTGGATTCAACAGAGGGACAATAGACAATACACTGTTCTACCTCAACCATGGAAAGGACTTACTTATGGTCCAGATTTATGTTGATGATATCATTTTTGGATCTACAAATGACAAACTTTGCAAGAAGTTTGCCAAACTAATGCAGTCAAGATATCAGATGAGTATGATGGGGGAACTTAGCTATTTTCCGGGCCTTCAAGTCAAGCAGAATGAGGAAGGCACTTTTATTTGTCAAACCAAGTACACCAGAAACTTGCTAAAGAAATTTGGATTGCAAGATTGTTCAAGTGCATCCACTCCAATGGCCACTGCGACAAAACTGGATAAGGATACCGGTAAATCAGTAGATATTACTGACTACAGAGGTATGATTGGCTCTCTACTCTATTAACTGCTAGTAGACCTGATATCATGTATGCTACCTGTCTTTGTGCAAGATTTCAAGCAGATCCAAGAGAACCTCACTTAACAGCTGTAAAAAGAATCTTTAAGTATCTTAAAGGAACAGCTGCTCTGGGATTATGGTATCCTAGAGAATCAGATTTTAAACTAATAGGTTACTCAGATGCAGATTTTGCAGGTTGCAAAATTGACAGGAAAATCACAAGTGGAAGCTGCCAATTTCTTGGAGGCAGATTGGTTTCTTGGTACAACAAGAAACAAAAGTCAATTTCCACATCAACTGCAGAAGCAGAGTATATTGCTGCAGGAAGCTGTTGTGCACAGATTCTTTGGATGAAGAATCAGTTACTGGATTATGGGTTAACATATTTCAAAATCCCTATTTACTGTGATAATCAAAGTGCTATTGCTATGACAGGTAATCCAGTTCAACACTCAATGACAAAGCACATCAGCATCAGGTACCACTTCATCAGGGAACATGTGGATGAAGGTACAGTGGAATTGTATTTTGTTCCCACAGATCTACAATTGGCAGATATCTTCACAAAACCATTATGTGAAGCTACTTTTACAAGATTGGTAAATGAACTTGGAATGGTTTCAGGTTCTTTCTCTAAATCTGCTTAGACTTGTTCTGTGTTATCAGACTTTATACTAAGTATTTACAGAATTAATCTCATTATATATTCTGTGCTTAATTGATAAATGTCTTTAAGTACTGACTGTTGTCTGATATATGTTTCTAAACTCTGATAAGTGATATGTTCTGTTTCTAGTACCTATTCTATCCTATGAGGATAACTGTGCTAGATAACTGACCTAGTAGTCTTCAATAAACAAATGATTCCATGTAAGAAGTAATTATTTCAGGTGGAAATCTTATGACACTAGCAAATTCTGATAACTGAGCTTAGTTAAGTTTACTTTGTATATCTTATTACTAAGTCACAAATTAGAATAATGCTACTCATCTGTTAAGTTCTGATACTAGTAAAACTGCTGAATGTACTAAGTGCTGATAGACCTCATCTTATAAAAGAAAAGCAAAAGATCAAAGAATAAAATCAGGTACTCCTTTGAGATCTAGAGTAAAAATGTGAAGGGACGACCCAAGTGCATTGCTGGTATTAAGTAAATATGCATTAGAAAAGTAAAATATTTTCTTGGTTACTTTTCACACTCTATGATTACTGGAGAAATACTCTGATAATAGCATAAATTCTGATAAACTGTCGTGACTCACTTACACTGAGAAGCCACTGTAAAATAGAATTGCAAAAGATGCATAAAATTAGCACAAAACAGTTGAGGTGGACTCAAGCATGAACTCATTCATCAGTAGGTTTCAGGATAATGATAGATCTTTAGCAAAATTTTAGTTATGCCTTATTTCTAAGATGTACTGAAGTGAATCAGACTTTACTCTTTGTCTGTTATTTAGCTTAATGCACACATTAATCACTCCATCTAAATGATGAAAATTTCTGTGGTGGTCTATGTTATTTTAGATAAACAGTCATTGTGTCATTATTGCACAAATTCTGAGGACAAGTTCTAAGTTACACGTTCTGATGATTAAGTTCTGACGTCATAACTCAGAACTAGTATGAGTATTTACTAAGATGAGGCATTCCTTTTTCGAGTTAAGAAATTATGTTCTGACTGACTGTTAAGTTCTGGTATAGGTCTAAGTTCTGATTTCTCAGTCTAATCCTTTACTTGGCTTATCTGTGAATGAAATTTGATAACAGTCTCAGTTCGTACTAGAATATGTTGAAGTGGAAGATTAATAGTCACTATGATTAGGATTAATGGTATTCGTACTTGAAAAGTCCACTGTTTCTTGTGTCTTGTGCGGTCTAGACCATGATTCCTCTTTCCAATGACTGTTATTCTTTTTCAAAGTCTAGGGAGACGAGGTAGAATTAATTCTACCTGTCAGCATTAAATATCTTTGCGTCTCTTGGCATTCTCTTGCCTATATACACAGCCACTTCACATTAGTCTTCTCATCACACTTGTATCACAAATTCAGTCTTGTTTTTCATTTACTATCACAAATGGCTGAATTTGGCTGGTTCTACAATTACGGTGATGAGACTGTGCATGTCTTTTTGAATGGAATTCCAACTCCCTACCATATCACCAACATCCCTCACAATCTCTGGATTCAATTTCCAGAGGTTATCAAACGTGATCTGGTGGCCATTCGAAGAGACCTTCACCTTCGTCGTATCCGTCAACAAGAGCGAATCATACGACTCGCCATCTTGTTCGTCGAAGATAGGAAGAGGAAGATGACTTAATCTCATCTTCTTCCTGTTCTTCTTCATCCTCAGCTTTGTCAGGCTTCTTAGCTAGGACTAAAGCTGTTGACGTTAGGATTAGAAGCTTAGGGAAAATCTTGTATTGATGTAATTTCTATTTCATATATGTATTGACTTGATATATTAATGAAAACTGTTTTTACTTCAAGATTTTGTCTCTGAGTTATTTTATCTTGTATTGTTAAATCCTGCTTGATATTCTGATGACCATTTAAATTTTGTCTTTATTTAAGTTCTGATTCTTTGTCAGCACTTATTCATCGAAATTATCTCGGTCATTTTTAACATGATTCATTTTCAGAATATTAATGTTGCAGTGAAAAATAATTCAATCAGTGCTAACGGTTTAAATTTTGAATTAAAACTGTGTCTCTTGATAAATGGAACGGTTTTTCCTTGAAACAAGGCAACTGGGTAAGTAATCATTCCTGTTTTCTCGAGCCCAGTAACTATCCGTTATTACTGCATGTCTGACAGGTGTCCAACGGTAACATTTTTTTTCAGAGTATAAGAACAACAGAGAGAAGATTTCTTTAATCTTTTATTTTCTTTATACTTTATCTCTCTTCTTACTTTTACTCTTTTTCTCATTCTTTCTCACGTTGGTTTTTCATACAGACATTATCTCAAACACCTAACAGGCATACTTGAATTTCAATATTTTTTCACATGGCACCAAAGGATTTAATCATTGATGGAGCAAAGTTTGTTCCAAACAACTATGCTGCAATTCTTGATCATGCTGAAGCTCCATCTGAATTGCACTTTGTGCAAGATCTTCTTGCACATAGTGAGGTTGGGTACGCCTTAACTCAGCCTGAATTATTTTCAAGTCAACAAGTTCTGCGGTTCTGGAGGACTGGAGTTTTTGATGATGGTGGTAAACGAGGAACTCCCAGTATTATCTTCCAAGTGGGTGATTCATCCTATGTAGTCACTCCTGGTACAGTACGAAGAGCATTACATCTTCCAGAAGATTGTACTTCTCTATACCAGAGGAATCAGAACTTCGGGGGTTAATGACTGATTTGGGATATGAAAAGAGTCTGACGAAACTTGGACAGTTGAAACGGGCTAATATCAGAAGAGAATGGAGTTTCTTCTTCGATTGCATCACCAAGGCTTTTGGCAACAAGTGTTCAAATTTTGATGCCATCCCAATTCTGAGTCAGCACATCGGGTATGCTATTATCCATCAAACTCATTTTGATTTTGCAACTGGAATAATTGGTTTTATTGGGGATAGGATGACAGAGGATCGAGATGTTGTTTATTTTGCTAGATTCTGTCAACTTATTTATACGTATTGTACTGCTGAACCCCAGTTAGTCAGCACTCAAACCCCACCTTTTAAGGTTGCAAAAAGGTACTTTAACGACCTGATAAATGCTGACACAAAGAAATCAATGGTGAAACAATTACAGATTCCTCAGTCTGTGAAACAGATTCTGGTAAATGCTGATCCTGCTACTTACAAATTTGTTTACTCAAATGTTCAACCAACTCACCATAACCAAAATCCATCAACCTCAGTACCTACCTCTCATTCTACTCAACCTACCCTCAGAACTTATCTCAAATCCTATCTCTCCACTTCACAGACTGCTCAACCTTCTTCTTCAGCACCTACTGTGAAGCCTACATCCTCTAAGCCAAAGAGAACAAAGACTGTTCCTCAAACACCTCAAAAGAGGAGAAGCATTACTTTGAGAGATGAATCAGATTCTGAGGATCAGATTCCCTCTTCAGAACCTGTGGTAAATGAAGCTGAGAAGGCAACTTCTCAGAAGGATTCTGCAATTGGGGGTTCTAGGCTTCTCAAGAGGCTTAGACGTATGACGGTTCCTGAAACTCCCAAGGAATCCAAATCAACAAGGAAGTACAAGAAACAGAGGGCACAAAGGCCAGTTTCAGATGATGAGGAGGAAGCAGCTAAGGAAGGGGATCAGGAATCTCTGATCTCACAAGACAAGGAATTTGCTCCAGTCACTTCTTCTCCATCAACTCCATCTCAGGAACCTGTATCTGACAAGGCTAATTCACCTTCTATGTCTCTTGTTGATCCAGGCACAAGTGCTGAAATTGATATTCAGAACCTGGTTGTGCCTGAAATACTTTTCTTAGAAGCTCCAACAGCAAATAATCCTTCCACAACACCTGTTACTGATGCTGTTCAAACTCCTGAGTTATCACTAACACCTTCTCTGCATCAAGATGCTGATGATCAGATTTTAGGTGAGCATCAGGATATGGCTGTTGATCAGAACTTAGTATCAGATCAGCAATTAGAGGATGTTGAAGCCTCCATTGCTACTCACACTGTTGTCTTATCAGAAGATACTGATTCTCTAAGTTCTGATGCTGCAAATGTTGGAGATACTGGTGAGGCTGCTACAACTGTAGATGCTGATGAAGCAGGTCCTTCAGGACATACTCCTCCACTGACTCTTCCTAAGTCTGAACTGGTAAAGGAGTTTGTTATCAGGGATGCACCAGTACCTTGGAGTGAAACTCCTGCAGGTCAGGAGTGGACTAAGGAATGGAACTCAGTTTCATGTGTTCCAAATGCTTTACATCTTGCTGAGCACTTGACTAAAGCTGATGAAATGTTACATTCTGATGATTTTAAAACCCAGTTTAGAGTCACTGCATTGAGTACTAAACATCTACAAGGTCTTCATTCCAACACTCATGCAGAGCTACACAAGATTCAGGAGAACTTTATCAAACAGGAACAAGTTTGGAAAATTGATAAGAAAAAGTTCTTCCAACCTACCATTGACAGGGTTGCTTATATTGAGAAAACTCAAGAGAAGCAACAAGCTCAGATTGATCAAATTCTGACAAATCAAGCTTCTCAGCAATCGCAACTTACTGAAATCCAGACCTCAGTGGAACTACTTATCTCTCTTTTATTACCTGCTGATGCCAAAAAGGGGGAGAAGGTAATTAAGTCCAAATGCAAAACCAACAAGACACTGCAAGGAAAGGATGATGGAAAAGATGACCAAGGAAACTCTGGAATGGGTAGTGGTCATAGTCAAGGTAGAAGGTTTACATCAAGACAAGCTAGTCACAGAACAAGTTCTGATACTGGGAAAAGAATAAGTTCTGCTGCTGGTAAAAGGATAAGTTCTGATGAACTTCTAGATCTTGATGAGGAAATGTCAAGACAGTTATTTCTTCAAGAAAATCCATGGATGGACTTGGAAAGTTTAAAGGAAGAAGAAGCCAGACTTAAATCAGAAAAAGTCACATCTAAATCTGAAGCTTCTGGTAAAAAGTTACTTCCAAAACCTAAAGGCATTGTGATCAAAGAAAGGATACATACTTGTTCCTAAAACTTGAATTTAAACTATACTAAATCCTTTAACCAAACCATAAGATTTCAACATTTCATTCACCACCATTCCAACCCAACTCTAAACCAACCATCATTAAGCTACTCTATTACCATAACAACCAAAATCATCCTAATATACCAAGTAAAGCTAGGGTTTGGAGATGATATACATTCCTTGAAGTGGTGTGAGTAGCTAGGAAGCCTTAGGAAGCCTTGAGGAGTCTTAGGGATGCTTGAATCTTAAAGGAAAAATAAGAAAAATCAAGTTAAAAACCTTGAAATCACTATTCATTGTCTTCTTCATTGATTTCTTGGAGAAGATTGAGAATAAATTGGAGGCTTAAACTCATAAGATAGCCATAACTATGCATAAGGAGTACTAGAGAATTATCTTACCAATTTAGGAAGCTTGGAACTTGGATTTTGAAAATCTTGCTTCTTGAAAAGGGAAAAAGCCGAGAGCAAGTTCTTGGTGAAGAGAAATAGAATTTTTTTTGTTTTGATGAAATGATTTATTTTGGCTTGGTGGATGTAGTTTTGTTTTTGTTTTGGTTAATTACCTTTTTAGCCTTGAACTTTGTGTGGTTTTAATCCAACCACATCTCCTTCCCTTATGTCATGCTTATGTCATCATGTGATGTCATCCTCCCCTCTTTGTCCTCTTCTCATTGGTTGGGTGACATCATCCTCTCTAATCTCTTTGATTAACTTCCTAATTGTTTGCCTAATGACCGCTGATCTGTTATACGGTTCGCTTAACTTTCGCTTTCATTTATCGTTTGAGGGATCATACCCGGGATCTTATTACTTAGGTTCCCTTAACCTTTCTCAATACATTATATTCCTTTTTATGATCCTTTATTAAAATCCTTGAATTTACATCCTTTTTATCCTGTTACCTTATACTCAATTCTTTCCGTATCTAGTGGATTTCCGGGAAAAATCAAAGTGTTCGGAATTGGATTCTGACGATCTTTACATACACTTATATACCCTATATAGTACCGATAAAATCTCAGAATATCCGTAACAGAACCCCTACATAGTGTGGCATGAATAGTTTTCTTATTCAGCAATATCAGCAAAAACACTATTCATAAGGGTTACAAAGAGTTCAAAATTTTGGGGTTATTACAGAATTAGAGTTGAAGTTAGCGGCTTGAAAGAGTTTGAAATGAGAATGTGATATTTTATCCCATATTGAAATAAATAATGAGGGTATTGGCTTTATATTGTATCACACACATGGGTAGTGTACAACTACTAAGGTGTGTGATGGTGCATGATGTTCTTACGTGCTTCACGCGCACAGGCGCACGCGCCGTCGCCGCCCTGCCCCGCCACGCACCACACCGGACCGGAACAGAATAGACCGGAGGGTGATTTGGGCGAATATATCGGCGTCTCGCGTACGCGATGCAACCTGAGCAGGGATTTTATTTATTTTTGATTTTATTTTTTAATTAGAATTAATTTATCAGTTGGGCTGGGTTATTATTTCTGTTGGGCTCAAATTAGACTAGGTTCCATTTCAGATTGGGCTGGGTCAGGGCTGAGTTAGATTCATTGAACCTGGACATGTAACTGATTATATATATTCAAAATTAAAAACATTAAATTGATTTAATGTGTGGATTAAATATACAAGCTGTTACATTTTATTTAAATTCAAAATCAACAGTTTTGATTTATTTATTTAGTGGGTAGTTTTAATTCTGATATTAATGCAGGGTGGTCAGTTACACTTAGCCTCTAATATAAACAGAGGCCTAAGTTGCCGAATTATTTACACTACACCTTACATTCTCTTCTCCTCTCTAATTTCTCTTCTCTCTCAATATCACATTAGTCAGTGGTTTTCCGACGCGTGAGGTGCTAGTCGAAGTTGATTTTGTTGTAATTGTGAACACCAAGCTGGGAGTTGTTTTATCCCCGAGGAGTTGTTGCAAGTATCCTAAGACAACAGGTGGGGGAAATTATCTCTTCAGGAGTAGTCAGGAACTTTGACGAGGCCTGGCAACTCAGCTATTTTATATTCTTGTTTGTTTATACCTGTTCATACCTATGGCTTCTGCTCCTCTACTCGTTTATAATTCTGCTAAAGCTACAATGTCTGGTAAAAATTCTGAACTTTCTTTGTTCTTACAGTTATTGATATGCATACTTTTTACCTTCATGTTTTGTTTCGTTAATTGCTGCCTTGGCCATGGATTGTTAAATATTTTATATAACTGCCTCTATATTTCTGTAATATTTAATATCTCCAACAAGAACGATATTGTAGTTATTTATATATTGTTGTGACTCATATATTGTTGTGACTCCTCTTGTTTGACAAAATTGAACAGCCAATTGATGGATTAGGCTTTATGAGAAAGATATTAGAGCGAATAATGGAGAATTTATTATGGAGACCTTGGAGAAACTATATTGTTATGCCTTAGTGATTGCGATCCAACAAAATCTTACTTACATTACAAATACATGGAACGAATAGTTTAAGAGGATGATTATGTCCAAAAAGCTGTGATTTTGATATAATAAACAGTGACAAACATGTCATCATGTTTGAGAGTAATAATTAAAAAATTTAGTTGATAGATTTTCTGATTTGATTGAGAGAAATGGACTTGAGTTTCGATCAAAGTTGATATGCCGACTCGTAAAAAATGACAATCAGATATTAGATAAACGTGAATTAATTTAATTATCCAACTCCCTACTAGATCATCTGCGCGTCTCAACAAGCAAGTTCAAAATCATTACACGTAGGAGGAAGAAAAGTGTCATCGATAAAGCCTCACTTACCTTTGAATTCAAAGCCTTATAGGTTTTTTCGCACATGCAAGATAATTGTCTCATGTTAATTTGGGAGAAAAAAAATATTTTTGAATTTTCAGAAGGATGAATGTGATAAGGGTCTGTCACATTGATTATGGTTGTATATTCAATCTGTTTTACCGCATTAACCACTCATAATCGATCCACATATACAAATAACCGTAAAATACGGGCGATCGTGGATGGAATTTTAAATAGCCGTTAATTTGCGATTTGGTTGTGAATTGATTTTTTTAAAAATCGCAAAAATTCAATCGCAACATGCAACCGTGAATTATATATATTTAATATATTTTTATTATATATAAATATATAAATATTAAATATACACATATACACATATATAGAAGCTACTTGAGTATTGAAACTTGGCTTATCACACTTATTATATTAACATTTTGCACGATTTTAAGTGATAAATGATGTATTTTGAGTTGAATACTTATGATTCATTATGCAGATGCAAAATGTATTAGAGTTACCTTCGCCTTTTTTATAACTATTTTATCGGTTGGACCGTAAAATCAAACCGCAATCAGCACAAAACTTGGGTATATGTACCCGACTGATTAGTTTTGAATACATAATATAAATACCGACTATTTTTATTTAAATTAGGTTTCATGAGAAAACTTTGTGTTTTTCTTACCACAACATAAAATTTCAGAGCCATATAAAATAATTAGGATTTTATTATAACAAACTTAACAATCAAAATACATGTTTCAATATTTATATAATAAATCCTTAAAAGTTAAATAGATAAGCCACCTATAATCAGCGGTCTAAGAATTGGCCGATTATTCGGTAGATAAACCGGTCTCATCTGAATTAATATAAAAATCGGGTCAATAACGATTTTTAAAAATTAGTCAAAAGTCAAGCGAGACAGTATTAAGCAATTGAATCGGGTCAAAATTGGTTAAGCGATTCCAAAAATTAAAAAAACAAATCAAAAAACAAATAGTTAATAATATATAAAGGGTCCAGATCAAATAGAAACAGACGTAAAATAAAAATTAGAAACTATCTAGTTGTCTACTTTAAGTGCACAAATGGCCCAATCTAATATTTAATCAGTGTTAAATATATACGATTCTTTTCTCCCATTTTCATATTCCTATACACACACGATAACAGATGTATATACATACACAATCACCACCATCACCACTATATCCGATCTAACATAAAATCATTGTTTTATATTACTCATCACCGCCATATCCGATCTAAACTGAAATCACTATTTTATATTACTGAAATATTGAACTGACGTTGAAATCACTAATTTATCTTACACTAATGACTAATAAGTGCTATAAAAATAACCTATTTATATTTTAAAAATACTAAAAATTAATACAGGGTCATTATATTATACACATTCATTATATCACTACCTCATATCTCACAATCACCTCCAATCAGTTCACCACCATCACTATACAACGATCATAATATCAAACAAAAATCATTAAGTATAAATGTTAGATAATGAATCACACACAAGGGGGGGGGGGTGAATGTGTTTTTGTATTTTTCTGCTTTTCTTGAATATTTAAGGTTGTGAACAAAGTAAATTAAATCTTGTAGCGAAATGTGTTAATACTGAAATTAAACAAGTAAGAAAAGAGGACACGGACCTTTTAAAACTCACTTAATTTTATATTAAAAATTAAGAATGTTTTGCTACAAAATTTATAGGCTCTTTGTTGATAAAGAGCTTAGCTTCAACCTTGAGAGAATACAAGATTTTTCTTATCTAAGTTGTTACATCTAACATAGGACTAGTGTTAACTTTATATGATAGTTAACTACTGATTTACACAGTGTATAATAAGAGATTCTATTCACTTTATTAAACTGTCACTAATCATTCGATTTTAGGAAAAACATATCTTCCAATTCTGGCTTAGCATATCTTTCCATATTGTGTTAACTTTGATCTTCCTTTTTCAGTTAATCTTCACCCTTGATCTTGCACGCCTCAAGCTGCCTTTTGTAGACTTGTCAATCCAACTGATTGAATTGTTTGTTGATTGTTAATCTTGGATATTGAACTGGTCTGCACTTTGTACTTTGAGTTTTACCTCGACATCTCCAGTTTGATATATAGAGAACTTGACATCTCGATAAGTATATTAGCTTATCGAGATCTCTCATTACTCTATAGTTGTTTTGACTTGTAGAGGTCTCTGAGTTCTCTATAAGAGAATTTAGCTTGTCGAGATCTCTCCACTTTATGTCTTCGCTTTGGCTTATATATATCTCAGAGTTCTCTTGTGATATTTGACTTGTTGATATCTCAGAGTTCTCTAGTGATATTTGACTTGTCAATATCTCAGAGTTCTCTAGTGATATTTGACTTATCTATAACTATGAGTTCTCTAGTGAAGAAATGACTTGTCGATATCTCCAATCTTCATGTCTTCAATTTGGCTTGTCGATATCTCTAAGTTCTCTAGTAGCTTTCATGACTTCTCTATAAGTCATTATGTAGTTCTCGAATGACTTCTCTATAACACTAAATTTGTGACTCGTAGAGATCTTGACTTAAATTTTTTTTCTCAAAATAGATTTATTGAACTCTAAGCTTCTTCATAATTCTTCTGAGGCATGATTATCTTGATCTTCTTCCAGATAAAATTCTTAGGCTTGATACTGTTTACAGATGAAGACTCTAGTTTGCTCTTAGACATTTTTACATACTTTAAATGCTACAATACAAAATACAAACTAAGATTACAATACAACTTACTTAGGGTTGTCAATTTGACTTAGTCTTGTTATAGTACAGGCATGTCTTGCATAACAGTCTCCCCCAATTTGTGAGAAGATTGCTTAACATAAATTCATGCATGTTAACAAGACTAACTCCAAGCTTCAATGGAAAATAAGACTAATACATAAAAATTGACAAAATTACAACATTTATACATAAGTTGATTTACAGAGTTTAAATAGTTACAAGCATCAGGTAAAGACTGTTTTTACTTCTGTTTCTTCTCTAATGAGATCCTTTAAATAAACAACAATTTCAAGTTCTTCAATGATTGGTGTCTCACTTAGAGCTTCCACAAGTTTGAATCTGTCTGCCTTTGGATAACCATTTAACAAATCAATCCTAAATCTTGTGAATTTGCCAGCTTTGATATTTAGAAATTTTTCATCTTTAGAAATTCTGCTCATTCCTTTGGCCTAAGTTCTTCTGATCTTTTCATGTACATTTCAATCTCCTCATTATATTTCCTTATCCTCTCCTCAGATTCAGCTTTACTCCTAGCTCTTCTTTCCTCCCTTTCAATCAACCATTCAGCTAAAATAGATCTTCATGCTCTTATAGCAGTATCCTTATCCTTCAGTAAACTAATCATTCTCTTGATTTCTGTGGGAGAGAGAGAGTCCATTAAGCTGCAGCCTAGAAATTTGAAGGATCCATCTTCATAGTAGATTCTTACTTCCCTTAGAGATACAACCCAGACTCTAACTATTTCCTCTGCTAGTTGTTAAAAATAATCTTCATCTGAGATGCACCAGTTTAAAGGTAGAAAATCATTTTGCTTGAAATAATTACAGATGGCCGTTTCAGTGACTTTTACTTTTTCAACAGGCTTGGATTTCTTAGGTTTCCTCCCAACAGACTTATAGTTAATTTTGAGTGAAGGCTTTTCAGAGGGTAGGTTTGAGATTTTCTTAAGAAATTTTTGGCTTGAGGTGATTGGTATCTTTAGGAAGGTGTTTGCAGTTTGTTTGTATAGGAATTTAGGCTTAGAAATTTTAGGTGGTTTGAGGTTTGAGTTTATCGGAACAGAAGGTTGAGCTTGTTTAATTTGGATATTTAGGGTTTGTTGTGGTTGTGATCCCGAGCCATCTTGCTTCTTCTTTCTTCTCCTCTCATCCCCTTTCTTCTTATCATCATTCTTCTTCTTTTCATCCTTGCTTCCAGCTGCCTTAAAGGATTGACTTGGATTTGAGCTAGAAGCCTTTTGATCATCTTTCTTCTGCTTATCATCATCCAAATTTTAGGCAAGTTGGCTTCAGCATTCCTTAGATATCTCCCCAACAGCTTAATCATCTATTCATCTTCAACAGTCTTATTTCTCTTCACTTTCAACTCAGTTTCCAGAGTCATGATAAGCTTCTTGTTGGTCATGACACACTGCTTAGGAATCTGAAAGTGTTTGAAGTATTTGGCGGTAGGACATATGTATGCCACTCCCTTGCTTGGTTGTAGGTATGCTTCAGGAAAAGCATCCACTTGAGCATTCTTCAATTTTGTTAGCAAGAGAGTGTCTTCATGAATCACCATTCTGACTTTTCTTATTATAATGTCTAACTCAGATGCCCTCCTAGAAATAAGATAGTTGAGGGATACCTACATACACCTGTCTACTCCTGAGTCATTTATGTTGACCATAAACCTTCTTTCCTGAAAATTGTCTTTTGTTACCAAAATCATCCTTATTGAGTTTATTGTCCTGTCCAAAGCTTTCTTGTAGGTGAAGAAATTATCATTGAGAGAAGCCCTAAGAGCCTTAAGTAATTCATCAAATTCTCTGCTTAGACTAGGTCCCTCAGCTACTTTAATAAGACTCTCCATTCCAATATCAACTTCTTGAGTTTTGCTCTTTTCAACAGCTTGGATATTTTGAGTAGATAATCTTGATAGCCTAGCCTCTATCTCCCCTTTAGTCTTGTTGGAAGGCATGGGAAGGGGAGTAGGAATTTCAGGCCTCGCAGCTTCAAAAAGTGCAGGCAATGGGATATTGAGTTTATCCATGATGACTCCCAAAGTAACTGAATTTTGCATTTGTGCGTGCTTGTAGGAGTCCACCAAGGCTTGAATATCAACCTATTGACTCTTCACCAGTGTAGTGAGAGCATGCACTTGAGCTATGAGCTGGTCATTTGAAGCTTGCAAAGTGGAGACGTGACCTTGAAGAGACTGAATTCGAAGATTTGTAGATGTTGAGGTAGGTAGATGAGAGCTTGATGATGTTGAGGAGCCAAAATTTACTTCCATAACCTGTTTGATACCATCCATAAGCATGGAAGAAGGCTCATATCTACTCTGGTGAAGCTGGTCCAGCTTGATCTTTGCATTATTAGAATTTGTGATTTGCTGTTGGACCACTTCATGAAGATCAATGAAGGATAATTTGAGATTTTTGACCTTCGTTTCAATAGTAGTCAGATCCATTCTTGCCATTTGATCAGAAAAAATGTTTGAATTTAGAAGTGATCTTGACTTGTGATGGTATTATCTCATCCATCTTCTCTTTCACCAGTTTCCTGATTTTGTCTTCATGACCAACCATCTTGAGTTCTAGTGCTTTTCCAAAGAGATGGAAAGCTTTGAGTTGAGCCTGGAAAACTTCATTAATGGTATTATAAACTTCACCAGGAATCAGTGCTTTAGCATTGCTGCCCAAAATAGTCAAATAATCTTCCCTGAACTTAGCTAAAACACCCTCCATCTCTAGATTGTAGTCCTGGTTTAGCCAAGCATCACAATCGCCATCCTGTTCAGCTTAATTAACAATTTTGTCTTGTTGTGCTTGGACATCTGTTTAATAGGAGAACATAATGGCTTAATATTCCTGGTTAGACATATCTGATGTCAGTAACTGTTGGGAAATTTGTGCAAGTCCTGCAAGTTGATCCACCCTAAAATCTTCAAGATTTGATTGAGGTGCAGTCTCTTGTAGCCAGGTGGAGAGAAGGTGTGGTTGTTGAGGTTGTGAGGTTGATGGTTGTTGTGAAGGATCAGAATCACATGTGACAGAAGTCACAGTTTTACTCACAGATTGCTCTGTGGTTATGATAAGTTATTGTTCCACACTAGTTGTGGAAACCTCTAATTGAATTGGAGGGGATTTGACTGGGTTACTGTCATGTGCACCAGTCTCAAACCCTTGTGCTTCTTGCAAATCATTGTCACATGAATGTGATAAACTTGCCTCTCCCATAGCAGGGTCATTGGTAATTGTACTTCCAGCTTCAATTGTCAAGGCAATCTCAGCCGGGGTTTTGAGGGGAGTTGTTCCTGGAACATTAACCTTCAATTAAATTTGAGATGATTTAGATAGCTCCCCTTCATGAGTACTACCCTCAAACCTAACAGCATGTGAAGGCTGATATACACATGAAGGTGCATTTGCAACATCCACGGGGTCTTTAGTAAAAATTGATGAATCTCCCATGGTTTTGATGGTGTCATCAAGGTCTACCCCAGCTAGTAGCCTCTCACCATCTGATTGTGGTGTCTGGGTGGTGAGTAAGGTTTCTTGAACCAGGTCACTTGAATGAGCTTGCACTTGAGGAATGGATTCAAGTGCTATATGTGAAGAAGAAATTTATGAGATTAAGAGTTATTGTTCAGTAGTGAGTGTTGGCAGCTCCCCCTGAATGGATGAGGGAGCTTCAATAGATGTGCTCTCACTGTGTATGCCATCCTTATTTCTTCTACCATACACTTGAATTTGATCAAGTGTTGGCTGTGCAGACTCTTTACAAGATGCATTGGGGAAAATGCTATTTTCAATAGACACACCCTGTTGAGAGGATGTATCTAGAGTCTGTTTTGTCCCCATTGTTACAACTGCATCCTTTTGGGAGGATACAGAGGTGATTTGAGTGGTCAGCTCAGATTTCTTACCCTTCTTTGGCCTCTTGACCAATAGTGACTCGGCTTTTGTTTGTTCCTCACCACTCTCATTCATAACAGTTAAGATTATCTCCTTTCTCTTTAATTTACCGACTTCACCCTTTTGAGAGGATGAAGTGGTTGGTTTCCTAGCTCCTAATGGTTGTGAAGAAATAGGTTCAATATGGGTAGGTTCCTGTGGGTGTGCCTGTGTTTGTGCTTCCACAGGCTCAGGAATTATTGTTGCACTAGGTTGTCTTGCACTGGTTCTCATATCTGGCATAGAACGATGGTAGGTCTTAAATCTTTCAATCATGAATGGTGCTAACTTAAGACCCACTGGAACGTTATTCTTAGTAATAAGTGATCCAAATAGAATTTTGGACACTTTCTTACAGTTTCCAATAAATGACCTATTTACTCCTTTAAGCATATGTATGTCATTGACTTTATAATTTAAAGCAGACATAATGAATCTATGAAGAAAAATTTCCTTACCTCTTGACTCCAATGGCATGGTTAGCCTGGTGCTCAATTCCTCCAGTATGTAGTGTCCTACATTAAGCTATTTTTTATGGGCCATTGAGTAGACCAGCTTCTGGACAACACTAGATATGTTGTCAAATCCTGAATTTCTGGAAGTGAAAGCCCTTATCACTGAATCAAACAGGAAGGACCATTCTCTCCTCAGGTGCTTTTTGTTCATGCTTGACATATTGATCTTCTCAGAATAGTTAATGAAGCCCATGAATTCATAGAGTTCATCCTGAGTTGGAGCCTCCACCAGTTTGTCAGTAGGTATTCCTAATGTCATATTGACATCGTCCTCAAAGATCTCCACCGGTTGGCCCTTGATTGTGCAGTTTATTACAATGGATACAACCTGGTTCTCATGTATAATTGTCCTTGTCACTGTTGTGTTCCAGAAATCCCTCAACACATCCAAATAAAGCACAGGATTAGCAGTAAGAGCTCCTACAAAGTAGGTCTCAGACAAGAACTTGACAAAATATTTGAAAGTTTCAGGTGCTTGGTTTGCATTTAAGAATGCAAGGAAGTTAGTTTGCTTTGGGAAAGGTACACTACTGTTTGCTGCAATTGTTATGAGTGTGAAGTTTAGTGGGTAAGAAAAATTAGTGAGAAATGAGTGAAAACGAGAGAGAAATAAGTTTTGGATTGAAAATCTAGGTCACTTGAGTTCTCGAAGGTGTAAGTATGTATATGTATCAAGATGTCTGTGTATTTATAGTAAAAGCAAATGACTTATCGAGAAGTCAAAAATAGACGTTTAGAGTATACTTATCGAGAAGTTACTTTGAGATTTGAAAAATATATCGATAATTCGTTTTATTTATTCTTGTAGAGAACTAAAAATTAACTTATCGAGATGTCAAATAAATACCCAGTTTGTCCAAAATGGACTGAATTGTTTCCAATTTTTATTTGAATAAATTCAAAATAAAATCAGAATAAATTATCAAAAGTATTTTACCAAAATAATTTATTAAATTAAATTATTTCAGTTCTGAGTTATTGATAAGTCTGAAAGTTATACTTGTAGAGAACTCTGTGAGTTAACAGTACTAGAGAACTCTACAATGACTTATCGAGCAGTCATAATAAAGCTTATCGAGAAGTCACTCGAGAAGTCTGTAAATTGACGTATCGAGAACTCATTCGAGAAGTCTTAAAAATGACTTGTCGATAAGTCAGTTAGACTTATCGAGAACTCAGTTCTCTATATACTTTTGATCACTTTAATTCTTCCTTGTGTTAATTCTACATATTAAGGATGTAAATTAACAGTTAGACAGTTTTCTTAGAATTTTGAAAAATTCCAAGATGAATTTTTGTTTTTGAAAAATAAATATGCAGAGATTTTTGAAATATTTATAATTCATATTTCAGTTAATTTCCAATTAAATCAAAATAGTCTTAAAAATGACTTGTCGATAAGTCAGTTAGACTTATCGAGAACTCAGTTCTCTATATACTTTTGATCACTTTAATTCTTCCTTGTGTTAATTCTACATATTAAGGATGTAAATTAACAGTTAGACAGTTTTCTTAGAATTTTGAAAAATTCCAAGATGAATTTTTGTTTTTGAAAAATAAATATGCAGAGATTTTTGAAATATTTATAATTCATATTTCAGTTAATTTCCAATTAAATCAAATTAATTTTGATTTACTAGAAATTAATCCGCTGCAAAATATTAGCTGAGTTCTTGCCTTAGGATGAAGAGTTAAGCATTCCAATTTCACCTACAAGTTTAGTGAAAGTTGCTTCATCCAAAGGTTTAGTAAAAACGTCAGCTAATTGTTTTTCTGTTGGAACAAAAATAAGCTCAATGGTACCATTTGAGGCATGTTCTCTAATAAAATAGTACCTTACATCAATGTGCTTTGTTCTAGTATGATTAACTAGATTAACCACTATAGATATAACACTAGTATTGTCACACATAATTGGAATTTTGTGTAACACTAGACCATAGTCCATTAGCTGATTTCTAATTCAAAGCACTTGAGCACAGCAACTTCCAGCAGCTATGTATTCAACTTCAGCTGTGGAAGTTGACACAGATTGTTGTTTCTTTCTATACCAGGATACAAATCTTTGTCCAAGAAACTAACAGCTTCCACTAGTGCTCTTTCTGTCAACCCTACATCCAGCAAAATCTGCATCTGTGTAGCCAACAGCTTCAAAACCAGTTCCCTTACGATACCATAATCCCAAGTTTGGAGTCCCTTTCAAGTATCTGAAAATCCTCTTTACAGCCATCAAATGTGATTCTTTTGGATTGGCTTGAAATATTGCAAACAAACATGTAGCAAACATGATGTCTGGTATACTTGTAGTTAAGTAAAACAATGATCCAATCATCCCTCTATAACTTGAAATATCTACACTTTTGCCCTTTTTATCTTCATCCAACTTTGTTGCCGTAGACATAGGTGTAGATGCAGGTGAACAATCAACCATACCAAACATTTTCAATAAATCTTTGACATACTTAGTTTGGCTGATGAAGATTCCATCACTTTTTTGACTGACTTGAAGTCCAAGAAAGTAACTTAATTCCTCCATCATACTCATTTCATATTCACTCTGCATAAGCCTGGAGAATCTTTGGCAAAGCTTTTCATTTGTAGAACCAAAAATGATATCATCCACATAAATCTGAACTAGGATCATATCATCACCATGCTTCTTGTAGAAGAGAGTCTTGTCTATAGTGCCTCTAGTGAAACCATGTTTAAGTAAGAATTCCGACAATGTATCATACCATGCTCTAGGTGCCTGCTTTAGTCCATATAGAGCCTTGAGTAACTTATATACAAAATTTGGAAATTTTGGATCTTCAAAGCCAGGTGGCTGTTGCATATAAACTTCTTCTAGCTCACCATTTAGGAAGGCAATATTGACATCCATTTGATACATTTTAAAATTTGAATGTGCAGTAAATGCTAGAAATATCCTTATTGCTTTAAGTCTTGTAACTGGAGCAAAATTTTCATCATAATCAATTCCTTCTTCCTGTGAGTAGCCTTTTACAACCAACCTTGCCTTGTTTCTAGTAACTATACCATTCTCATCCATCTTATTCCTGAATACCCATTTTGTTCCAATTACACTTCTGTTCTTTGGTGCAGGAACTAACTCCCAAACTTTGTTTCTTTCAAACTGATTCATTTCTTCCTGTATGGCAGATATCCAATCAGGATCCATTAAAGCTTCTTCAGTTTTCTTAGGCTCTACTTGAGATAAAAAGCATGCATGTGGGCACTCATTAGCTGTTGTACTTCTAGTTCTCACACCAGCAGCTGGATCACCAATAATTGCTTCTCTAGTGTAACTTCTATCCCACTTCCTTGTGTGAGTTTGTTGACTTGTGCCTTCATCATTTTCTTCATTATTGGTATGACTAGTAGATCATTCTTCTCTTTCTCCCCCTGAGTTTGTGCTATCAAATTCAAGTGTTTGAGATAAGCTTTCATTTCCATGATTTTCTTGTTCAGTAATCTCTTTATTCATCATCTGTTGTGCATTGACTTCATCTTCTTCATCAGAATCATTGTTAATGTTGAGGTTTTCAAATGCAAGGGCTTTAGCTTCATTATCATCAAGGCATTCCAAGCCTGGACACTTGTCATCATCAAAAGTTACATATGTGCTTTTCATGATCTTCTTTCGATTAATTACATAGACCTTATAGGCAGCTCTTTCCAATGAATATCCCAGAAAAATTGCTTCAAAAACCTATGAGTCAAATTTTCCCACATATTCAGAGTTGTCTTTCAAAATGTAACACTTGATTCCAAACACATGAAGATGCTTTACAGTAGAATTTCTCTTAGACATGATTGAGTAAGGTGATTTTCCATGTACCTTGTTATTGAGATATCTGTTTTGAGTGTAACATGCAGTTTTAACATCTTATTCCCAAAAACTTGTTGGCAGCTTGGCATCTTGCAGCATTGTCCTAACAGCTTCTACCAATGTTCTATTCTTTCTTTCAACTACCCTATTTTTTTGAGGTGTTCTAGCAGCTGGGAATTCTTGAAAAATGCCTTTGTTTTTGCAGAATTCACTCAATATTGCATTCCTGAATTCTGTTCCATTATCACTTCTCAATCTCTTTACACAATTATCATCTTCATCGTGTTTTTCTATCTTCTTGATGTGCTCAATTATGATGTGTGGAGTTTCATCTTTAGAGTGTATAAATTCTACCCAAGTGTATCTTGAGAAATCATCCACCATCACAAGTGCATATTTGTTTCTTGAAATTGATAATACATTTATTGGCCTAAACAAGTCCATGTGAATAAGTTGCAATGGTGTACTTATGGAATTCACATTTTTTGACTTGTGACTTGATCTTTTCATTTTTCCTTTCTAACAAGTTTCACAAATTTACTCTAATTTTGGCATGTCTCTTACTAACTCTTTCTTGACCAAGGTGTTGATTGCCTTGATGTTCAGATGTGTGAGTTTCTTATGCCATAAGTTGCTTTGTTCTATAGATGCCTTGGTGTAGAAGCAACAAATACCATCCTCATTTGTTGAGTCCAAGTCTGCAACAAACAAGCTTCCCTTCCTTGCTCCTTTTAGAGCAACTTTATTGGTTTTCTTTCTGATGAAAATATATTCTTATTTTTCAAATAAAACATTAAAAACTTTGTCTACAAACTGGCTGACACTGAGAAGATTTACTTTAAGACCAGCTACCAATGCTACATCATCAATGACAACATTTCTAGAAATAATCTTGCCATATCCCATTGTGAATCCTTTATTGTTGTCTCCAAAGGTCACCAAAAGGCCAGCCTTCTCCTCAAATTATGATAGCAGGGCCTTATCACCTGTAATATGTCTGGAACATCCACTATCTATGATCCATATGACCTTCTTTATTTTGCCCTGCACACAATGAGTTTTAAGTGTATTTAGCAACCCAAGCAGTGTTGGGCACTTTCTTCTTGTTAACTGATTTAGCAGAAGTATAATGAGTTATTTCAGATAAAATAGAATTTATTGACTGTTGTGCATTTTCCTTGTCTGTTGTAGACCCAATTTTTATTTCTTTGAGGTCTACTCTCAGCTTGTGGCAACTTTTCATTACTTTCAAGTTGCAAGGAATGCAATCAAACTTGTCACAGATTGAGTAGGGATCATTTGAATCTGCTTCATTGTATTTGCAGGCTCCTTCAACTAGCTCGCTAACAACCTTTTTACAAAGGTGAGTTAGGTGATTCACAGAGCCACATTTCTCACATTTCTTTCTTGGAGCATCTGCAGCATTAGCAAAATTGTTATTTTTGGTTATCCCAATCTTCCCATTTCTATTCTTCTTTTTCTTTCTTGCACCTTCAGTCTTTGCTTCCTGGACAAGTGTCTTGAAATCTTGGTTATCCATGAGCTTCTTTTCAGTTGTTGAATTTTGAGTTGTTTCTGCACTTTTCCTCTCATTGTCTTCATCAGTAAGTTCTTGCTTTATGATCAACTCCTCTTCACTGAAATTTACTTCACATGCTTTTAACATAGATGGGCCAACCTTTTTCAGCATAGCTGAAACATCTTCATTTTTATTTGCTTTCCCTTTTTCACTTACAACTTTCTTCTTATTGTCCAATGTATCATAATCAAGACCAATAGCAATATTTGCACATGGTTTTTTCTTCTCATGGTACTATCCAACCAATTCAGATGCATTTATGAAAGATTTCAACTTGACTTCATTCTTTTTTAACTTCTCCGTTAACACAGCTTCATTCTCATTTGTACACTTGAGCTTGTTCTTTAGATATGCATTTTCTTGTTTCACAGCTTCAAGCTCTACCAGCAACAATTCATTTTTTTGTTTCTCATTTTCAAGCTTTTCATTTATCTTTGTCAGTCTGCTAACCTCTTCATTAACAGCAACCATACTTGTATGAATGTGAAACATTTCTGTGCTCATCCTTTCAATAGTTTCCTTATATTGACTCACGTTTAAATCAATGGTGGTAAGAGTTGGTACCTGTGTTTTTTATGAGGATAACTCTCCTTGCTCCAAGGCCATAAGTGCATAATTTCCAACTTCCTCATCTCCATCATTATCAAAATCATCCCAACTCTTTCCCTCTACAATATAGGCTTTACTTTGCTGTTTCTTCAGAAGAGCTTTATACTTTGCTTCCAGTTCAAGATAAGCTTTGTCTTTCTTTGCTTTCTTGGGTTTCCTGCATTCTGTAGTAAAATGGCCTAGCTCATCATATTTATGGCACCTTATTTTTGATCCGTCAACAGATCTAGTTTTATAACCATTTTTGCTATCAGATGTGTACTTCCCTTTTCCTTTCCAGCTGCTGTCTTTGTTGAATGATTGTCCTTTATCCTTGAAGAATCTTGGTTTCTTTACTCTAATGTTAGAGAACTTTTTTTCCAAATAGGCCATTGACTGATCTAGCTCATCAAGTTCATCCAAGGTGTAGAGCTCATCTTCTTCCAATTTCAGTATGACTTGTTCCTATGGATCATTGTTTCTTTGCTCACTTGTTGAGACAGCTGAAGTCTGGTATCTTGGCTCATTATTAGAGGTTTGGCTTTCATTGACAATTAGAGAACTTGAGCCATCTACAACATGCCCTTGACCAGCCCTTAATGACTTCCTTTGAATCATTTCCAATTCATATGTTTTTAGGATTTCATACAGAACATTTAGAGTTATTCTACTCAAGTCTCTCCCTTCTCTGATTGCTAAAATTTTCTGTTCCAAATGGTTAGGGAGTGTGAGCAAAAACTTCAAGTTTACTTCTTCAGCTTCATAGTATTTATCATGCAGCTGCAAGTCATTTATCAGCTTGTTAAACCTTTCAAACACATCAGTGATACTTTCTTTTGGCTTAGCCATGAAACCCTCATACTATGAAATCAGTATCCTTCTTTGATTAGATATAATTTCCTCAGTTCCTTCATAGAGTATTTCAATCTTTTTCCAGATTTGTTTAGCGGTGTCACAGTTAACAATGATATTGTATATTACATTGTCAAGTGACTCTATTAGGATCAATTGCAAGCCACTGTCCAAGGAGACATTTTTCTTTCTCAGGCTCAGTGTACTCTGAAGGATCTTTAGGAGCATAATGAGCTGGGATGACCATGTCTCCATCTGTAGATTCCTCAACTCTAACCATAGGAGTGAAGGGCCCATTTTTGAGAATTTGAATGTAGAGTGGATTGGTCATCCTGATAAACAACAACATTTTCTTCTTCCAAATAGTGTAGTTAGTTTTATCAAAAGTAGGGATTTTAATGTTACTGATTTTCTGTGTATTCATTCTTCCAAGATCTTGAATCTGTTTGCTTTCATATTTTTCTCTGATACCACTTTTTAGATAATGAATCACACACAGAGGGGGGTGAATGTATTTTTGAGTTTTTCTGCTTTTCTTGAATATTTAAGGTGGTGAACAAAGTAAATTAAATCTTGTAGTGAAATCTGTTAATACTGAAATTAAATAAGTAAGAACAGTGGACACAGATCTTTCAAAACTCACTTAATTTTATATTAAAATTAAGAATGTTTTGCTACAAAATTTCTAGGCTCTATGTTGATAAAGAGCTTAGCTTCAACCTTGAGAGAATACAAGATTTTTCTTATCTAAGTTGTTACATCTAAAAAAGGACTAGTGTTAGCTTTATATGATAGTTAACTACTGGTTTATACAGTGTATAATAAGAGATGCTATTCACTTTAGTAAACTGTCACTAATCATTCCGTTTTAGGAAAAGAATATCTTCCATTTATGGCCTAGCATATCTTTGCATATTGTGTTAACTTTGATCTTCCTTTGTTAGTTAATCTTCACCCTTGATCTTGCACGCCTCAAGCTGCCTTTTGTAGACTTGTCAATCCAACTGATTGAATTGTTTGTTGATTGTTAATCTTGGATATTGAACTGGTTTGTACTTTGTACTTTGAGTTTTACCTCGAGATCTCCAATTTGATATATAGAGAACTTGACATCTCGATAAGTATATTGGCTTATCGAGATCTCTCGTTACTCTATAGTTATTTTGACTTGTAGAGGTCTCTGAGTTCTCTATAAGAGAATTTAGCTTGTCGAGATCTCTCTACTTCATGTCTTCACTTTGGCTTATAGATATCTCAGAGTTCTCTAGTGATATTTGACTTGTCGATATCTAAGAATTCTCTAGTGATATTTGACTTGTCGATAACTCTGAGTTCTCTAGTGAAGAAATGACTTGTCGATATCTCCAATCTTCATGTCTTCAATTTGGTTTGTCGATATCTCTGAGTTCTCTAGTAGCTTTCATGACTTCTCTATAAGTCATTCTGGAGTTCTCGAACGACTTCTCTATTACACTAAATATGTGACTTGTAAAGATCTTGACTTAGAACATTTTTCTCAAAACAGATTTATTCAACTCCAAGATTTTTCAAAATTCTTATGAGGCATGATCTTCTTGATCTTCTTCCAGATAGAATTCTTAGGCTTGATACTATTTACAGAAAAAGACTTCAGTCTGCTCTTAGACATTTTTACAGACTTTAAATGTTATGATACAAAATGCAAACTAAAATTACAATATAACTTACTTAGGGTTGTCAATTTGACTTAGTCTTGTTATAGTACTGTCATGTTTTGCACAACAATAACTATTAATACAGTAATTACTACTTGTTGAGAGGGGTGGGGAAAAGAGAGATAAATGTGGGGAAGAAAGAGGGAGGTCATAAAAAAACTTCATAGAAGATTAAGAAAGAGAAAAATGGAGGAGAATCGACGGGGGTGCGGGTGAAGAAAGGGGTGATAGCGGTGGTGGGATGATGGCGGTAGTGTGAGGGAGATGGCGGTGGTAGCATGTGGGTAGGTTCTAGGGTGTGGTTTTGGAATTTGAGGGACGGGGTTGGTGGTACAGCGAGTCGAAGGTTTTCACAGAAATAACCTCCCTATTCTACGGAGTGGGGCCATGGTCTGCACACATCTAACCCTCCCCAGACACTGATCTAATATGATTACCTGGTTATATTTGGTTTGATTTGGTTATATATTAGCATAAAAATACTTAATAAATATAAATTAAATTATTGTTGACTTGGATTATAAGAGCTACTGAAGTGTGTGTGTCTATATATATATATATCCTTTAATTCAGCATAAACTCCAAAATATATTAACAGATTAAGAACTTTATCTACATTAGTAGTAAGAAAGGCATAAATCGCTTAAATCCGAAGTAGGAAACAATGAAATTAGCTTTTTTTGTAAATATTGCGTTTGAAAATCAATATTCAGCTAGTGGAATGTGATAGTGTTTTTATAAATTCTATGAGAGTTTGATAAAATTTAAATAGAGATACATATTATTATTCATCTTAATTAGATTACTTCTGATTAATGCTCCAATTAATTATTCAAGGGTATCTCTATCGACTAAAGTCGATTTTCATTTTTTTAAATAACATGATAAACATAGATATTCTAATAACGTTATCCTACTTGCTTAAAAAAATAACATTCTTCTAATAAGCCTCAATTATTTTTAAAAAACAATTTACATGTCATATATGATTAATCTTTCTTATGTGCTTGTTTGGTTGGCAGCATGAAGTTATTTACCCTGTAAGTTGCATTTACTCTGAAAATTACAATAGTCTAAAAATAACAAAATGTTGTTTGGTTGTTGTATGGTTTTCACTTATCATGAAAAGTGCAAGTTAGCAAATGAGAGGTTGTTGAGTAACTTTCTATATTTAATGTGCATTTAAACTTTCTTTCAAGTATAACTTTCCTTATTTTTGTTAACCAAACAAGTAAACAAAAGAGTATATTATAGTTTGTACCCCGTATATTTGCCCAAAAATAGATAAGTACTCATACTTAAGTTCGTGACAGAGTGCCACCCGAACATCGGAATCTCCTCCACTTTGTAACCTTTTCCTTCCATTCGATCGTTAATGTTAACTAGGATAGAACTGGGCATTTTGGGTTCTAACAACTCTTTTCGTCTTTTTGTAAACATGTGTCTATATATATATATATGTATGTGTGTGTATGAGTGTGTGTTTTGTAACACCTCAATATCTAATTTTTCATCTTCTACAAATACCTAAAACACTTATTTTTCAGTACAAAGAATGGATGAGCTGTAATTGTAACAAATGGGCTATTATTCGTAAGGCATAGACGAAGTCAAATAGTGGGCGGAGATTTGCCAGATGCATGGCTTACGGCTGTAACTATTTTTAATGGGTAAATGGTCTGCTTTGTGGATGTGCGAAGATCATATTTTCTAGCCACATACGAAGGATTACCATGCTTGAAGTTCAAATAGAAGTTATATAAGAGAAAAATGTGAAGAAGAAGAGAAAAAATGTGAAGAAGAAGAAGACAAGCTGCAGCCCTACTTTTCTGGTTCTATTTGTGACCTTGTTATTGATGTTCCAGAAGAGTAAATAAGAAAAGTAATGGGAATAATGTAATTCATTTATATATCTTATGTTATGCACCTCTACTTTAATGTATTGTTGGTTTTAAGAAATGAAATATGATTTATGTTTATTATAATGCAAGTCACATAAAAAAAGAATACATTCAATGCTCCCAACAAAAACAAACATTCCAACAATGTATCAAAAATATCAAATATAGCATGTCCATACTGTTATGCTTGGAAGCTAAAACTGATAATATCATATATTATTACATGACATTAGTAACTGATATGCCACAATTTATGTTCCAAAAATGTTAAAACATCTGACTTTAGTATTCTTTACTAAACAAAAACAAATGTAAAAATACCTCAAGATTATTATCCTAAATGTGTGTCCACATCTCTATGATCCATTAATGCCTCTTCATCATGAACCTCATCACATTTCAGAGACAGAGGGGATGTTTACATGTCATTCAACCATATAATAGGAAGAGAATTGAAAGATGTGGACATTAACCAATTTTTACCTTTGAAGAACATATTTTTTTGAATGGCCTGAAAGCTTGCAGTAAGAACACCTATTTTGCTTCTTTTCAACCTGATGACCTTCATTATTAGGCATGTCATTCTGGGCTCGTTGACCTCCCTCTTCCATTGTCTTTCTACTGGTGTCAATTTTCTGAAATTTACAAGCAATTAGAACCAGCTTCATGAACATTGAAGTTAAACTATTATGACATACAGTTATACCTTGCTTTTGCAGCTCCAAATGTTATGATCATACTCTTTGCACCATGAACATGCTAGTGATGTTCCTGTTATTTTTAACATAGTAGGATTACCCTCTCTATTTTGTACCACGTCATTTTTCTTCCCCTTCTTCCTTTTTGGCCTTCCAGGGGTCCTTCTAATAAGGGGTGGTAGAACAGTTTCCGGATTAGTATCTTCCCAAAACTCTTCACCACTTATTGGTTCCAAAAGATTGTTATACAAGTCTAAGAATCTATTCCTTTCATAGCAACTGTGCATGTAATCTTCTGGGTTTTCCTTCTTAAAAATATGACGAGGCCACTACATAAGTCATCGAAAAATTGACAATTACAATTCCAAAATTTTGACAAACAAAACAAAAAAAGTTCAAAATATTCGATGTATCAACAGTTTGCCAAAAAAAGAAACAAAAAACATATTTTGTCCAGTATTGTAAAAATCGGGAATCGGTGAAGATCAGTCAAACTACCGATTAATAATTAATTGAAAATTAGGGATTAATCGGAAGGATTAATCGGAGTAAAAATAGGATGTATTATAATATTAAATTATATTTAGTATATTATTATCATTATATTATTTATTTATTAACAAATATATATTTATTATATCATAATTTCTATACTAATTCATATTTAAATTAATATTATTTTAATTTTAATATATAATTATATATACTCCAATAAAGAAAAAATTATAGGAATTAATCGGATTTCAAAGATCGAATCGGTCAGATATTTTGTAGGGGATTAATCGGGGATTAATTGGTTGAATCGGGGATTTATCGGGGATTTTTAAAACACTGATTTTGTCAAAAAATAACATCCAAGACAAACATAAACTATATTTAATGAACTCCATCTGCCAAAAACAAGCAATAACTATAAACAATTATAAAACTAATATACGCAAATGGACCACTATCATAAACAGCACCATAAACAAATATTTATCAAACAACAACATGCATACAAAATAGTTCAACAAAATCCTAAGCCACAACATAAAACTAGTATGGGTGATCAAGAAAACTTGCCTCCATATTCAGGGATCTGAAAATCGATGTAAGGGAGTTCATGATTCGAACCATCTGCACGAGGTTCCTCTTCAGTAACCCTTAGACGACCTCTCATTTTTTTCGATGTCAATACTAAGGTGGATCGATGTTTGTGACAGTATGTACTGATAACAGTTGATAAAAGGGAGATATGGTTCACATAATTGGGGGATGATACATGAATGTGTGGGAAAAAATGCGGACGCTTCATATGGTGTATGAGTTTTATTAAACAAGTATAATTTTTTCTTTTTAAGGTTTTATTATTTTGATATTAAGAAATGACTAAAAACACCCTCGAAGTTAATTTTTATGAATTTTTATTATCGGAATGGACGGCAGGGATTAAAAAGTGAAATATATTCTGATATTTGGGGGTACTCTATCACAAACTTAAATTTGAGTACTCGTCTATTTCTTGAGCAAATATATAGGGTATAAAGTGTAATATACTTTAGAAAAAATGACAATTATTAGATATTTCAAGGTTTTGGATATTTTTATGTTAACCAAACAATCTCTCAGCCAATTTTAGACCCAAGAACCTAAATAAAGGTGAGGACCGAAATATCCATTCGTTTAGTAGAGGAACCTAAATGAAAAATGGTCTACAATTTAGGGACTATTAACTTTGTTAATCTACATCATGATATGAACAAATATATACATTTGTAACATTCATAGACGAGATATTGAGAGAGAATGATGAGGGAGAGAGATATAGAAAGATATTAATAGAAATGTATTGTTTCTTGATTGAATTGTCAAAATATTTACATTGTATCATTTATACTAACATATTTTGTCTAACAGAATGACAACTCATCTATCATGACTAACTAATTTTTATTTTTAGCTTGCTGAAATGCTACAAGTATTTTATTTGGTATGACGTCATCATAGCATGACACTAGATTTGCTTTACAAATGCTAGTGTCAGTACACTCTTTAGCCTCCCCTTGTTCAGATGCAAGTAAATTCCCCCCACAAATGGGAACTGGAATAGAAGATTGATCAAGTGAAATTCCCAATTTGCTTGCACAAGACCAATGCAAAACCTTGCCTAAACCTTTAGTAAGAATATCAGCTGCATTATCCTTGGTATGAACCTTAGAACCTGAAATAAAACCAAGAGCAATTTTTTCTCTAATGAAAAGACAATCTAATTCGACGTGCTTTGTATGAGCATGATAGACTGGATTAGCTGTCAAATCAATAGCGGCTTGATTGTCACATAATAAAGGAATAGGAGAGAAGCTGTATACTGCAAATCAGACAATAATTTAATGACCAAAAGAATTTCACATAATGCATCAGCAAGTGCCCTGTATTCTGCTTCAGCAGAGCTGCGAGAAGCCACATGCTGTTTCTTTGAACGCCAAAAAATAACCACAGGACCTAGCATAAGATTATATGCACCAACCAATTTTCTATCATTGGGATCTCCTCCCCAATCACTGTCACTGAATACTTTAACATCCAAAGAATTATCAGCAGGAAAAATAAGGCCACGGGTCATTGTACATTTGAGATACCTTAATACCCTGATAGCAGCTGCCATATTCTCACGTGGAGCATGAAGAAACTAACTCAACAAATGCACAAAAAATGTAATATCAGGTCTGCAAGAATTCAGATATAACAATTTCCCAATCCAAGCCCTGTAGATAGATGGATTATCAATCAAATTTCCAGACCTATCATCATCATAAAGTTTCAGGTGTGGATCAAGAGGAACAGATAAAGGTCGACAATCTAACAAGTCAGCTGATGTCAAGAGATCAGTAATAAATTTCTGCTGTGTAACAAAAAAATCATTGTCTGATATGGAAATTTCATGGCCAAGATAGTATTTAACAGCTCCCAAATTTTTTATATTGAATTTAATATCCAACAGATGTTTCAAACCCTCAATTGCATCTTTATCGTTGCTAGAAAGAAGAATATCATCCACATAAATGACCACATCCACAAAAACTCCATGGTTAGAATATGTAAAAAAAGAATAATATGTTTTTTACTGCACATACCCAATTTCTAAGAGATAGGATGTTAACTTAGAAAACCACCTCCTAGAAGCTTATCTGAGTCCATAAATGGATTTAATAAGCCTAGACACTAAATTTGAAGCAACAGACCTAGTATCATAGCTCAAAGGTAATTGCATATAGACCTCTTTCTCCAAGTCACCGTGCAAAAAAGCATTATTTACATCTAACTGTTATACATGCCACCATTTTGATGCTGCAACAACAAGTAAGCACCTGACTGTTACCATCTTAGAAACAAGGGCAAATGATCATTATTGTGAACAGTTACATTGGTAGCCAAAGGCAAAGAAGGAGTAGTTTGAGTTGAAGCCAATGACGAAGATGAAAGAAAATACAAATCATTTCTTGCTTCACCAGTAGTTGCTGATGAGTCTGGTCCTGAAACATACAGTGAGTAGCAAAAAAAGTGGGAACACAATTACTGTATTGAAATAACTTTGAGATTGACAACAAATTGCAATTGAAATCAGGAAGATAAAGCACATTAAGCAATGTGAGTTTAGGATTTAAAATAGCTTCACTTACTTGAGTAACAAGTAAGATTTGTTTATTAGGTAAAGCTACATGAAATGATTTTGAAAGTGTCTTGATATTACTAAGCAAAGTCAGATTGCAACACATATGACTTGAAGCTCCAATATCTAATATCTAGATATCTGATAAACCATGTAGGACAGAAGTATGGAAGCTATAAGCCATACCTGCAGATTGCATACCTGCAGATTGCATATGATCTTCAGGTGAAGTAAAAGAACCTTTCTTCTGCATCATCAGCATCATTAAATTGTTCATGTGAGAAAATTGAGATTGCAAATCTTCTGGAGAGAATCCTGCAATAGATACTGTGAAAATGCCTTGTTTCTGAGTATTAACCTGCATAACATTTGCACTGTTAGCAGAATGGTTGGGACCAGTAACAGCCTGTGGTAATGGCCTGAAGCCAGAATTTTCAGAATTCCCTGATTGGGAGTAAATTTGCCTTTCACTTTTCTTTTACCCGGATAACCAATAAGTCTGTAACACTGTTCTCTTAGGTGTTCTTCCTTGTTACAATAAAAACATTTTAGTCCTGATTTATTATTTTGCTCTATTCCAGTTTAACTTTTAATTGGAACCAGAACTTGCACTTGCATTCTGAGAAGCAAAATTAGCATCACCCTGACCACTATTAGTCCTTGGATTTTCTATAAAGGAATTTGGGATGTAACTACCCTCCTTTTGTTTCTCATCTTGCTTAACCAAAGAAAAGGCTTGTGAAATTGAAGGTAAAGGGGACATCATAAGAATTTGTCCTCTGGTTGTAGAATAGCTGTCATTTAATCTCATTAGGAATTGTAGCAGTTTCTTCATTTGCTCTCTTTCCTCCTGCAACTTGTGATTTCCACAAGTGCAACCACATTTACAAACATTAACCATTTCCAAGGCATCATATTCATCCTACAAATTCTTAAGTTTGTGATAATAGATTTCAATAGATTTGTCACCCTGCTCTAAAGCATGAAGATCCTTTAAGAATTGATATACTCTATGTCCATTGACACTAGAGAACTGGTTATGGAGTTCTTCCCAAACTTCTTGAGCTAATGTCACAAAATCCATGCCATTACTTATTTTCCTCAGAAACTGTGTTTAATATCCAGCTTATAACCATGTCATTGACACGATCTCATTGTGCTCTCAAAATAGAAGTTTCTTCAGGTTTTTTATAGGATCCATTGACAATACCTAGCTTATTTTTAGGCGATAAACCAATCGAAATAGAACGCTTCCATAGACTAAAATTCTTTGTTCTTACTAACTTTTTAGAGATCAAAACTAAGCTTGGATGATCAATATTTTGCAGAAACAACGGATGAAGATTGGACTCAACAGAAACTTCATCAAGATTATCGGTATTATTACTTGTGGTTTCATTAGTCGTACTAGTCGAATTCACATTGCGAGTCTCAGCATGAGTACAATATTATTATCCATATAATTACATTAGCATAAGAAATCCTAGCAGTTTTGCCCAAATTTTGACCTAACATAATTCATCATATCATAATTCGCCGTAATTATAATCAAATCTTAGCTAATTAACAAGTTTACATCAAGAAACATCAATCTTATCCAAAGTAATAACAAATTATAGCTAAAAGACCGTTCAATTGAAACTAATTTGAGAAATCAATCGATTGAACCTGCGAATTGAACCAGTAGAGATCTGAAATGAAGATGGAAATTATCAAATTCGCGGATCTTTACTCTGATATCATATTAACTTTGTTAATCTACATCACGATATGAACAAACGTATACATGTGTAACATTCATAAACGAGATATTGATAGAGATCGAGAGAGAATGATGAGGGAGAGAGATATAGAAAGATATGAATAAAAATGTATTATTTCTTAATTGAATTGTAAAAATATTTACCTTGTATCATTTATATTAACAGATATTGACTAACAGAATAAGAGCTCATATATCCTAACTAACTATTTTTTATTTATAACTTATTGAAATGCTACAAGTATTTTATTTGGTATGAGTCACTTTTTTTAAAAAAAAAAAAAAAAAAAAACACTAGATTTGCTTTAAAAATGCTAGTGTCAGTACACATTTGGGGGACGGAACATGATATATTTACATTTATAATTTTCTTGGTTTGTATTCTTGCGTGGTTGTGCCTGTGTGTGTTGTTTAATATAATCGTATTGATTTCTGATGTTTGGATTTTGCCCTCGTGTGAATGCTTGTTCTTGTTCGTGTGGACTCTGGAGTCATGTATATAAAAAAAACATTTAAGTAGATCAGTTAGTCAATTGTATTAACCACATTCACACGCTGAATTTATGATTCTCCTGCCCTGTTGATCATATTTATTTCGGTCAATTCACCAAATCTTAACATACTTCAAACTAAAACAGTTCAAAGAAAGGCTTGTTAGGATAGTTTGGTTTGTAATTACTTAACACTCAACTCTCAAGCATTACATTGTTAATAAACACTAGGAGAATAAAAAAAAGAGTTGGGAGACAATTGACATTGGTGCAACTACATTATTCATAGTTCATGCACAATCCAAATCATATGGGGTCAGGCTAAACAATATTCGGGTAAAATTGACACCAATAGCGTTGAGTGAACTAAAGGCTTTAAAAGGTAAGATAATTATTCCAAGAGTTGACGAATAACAGAGGAGAAAAGAGCATTACAGCTAACATAAAGAATCTCCAGTTTGCGAAATTTCCTAGAACTACATCAATGCTTTTAACCAAAAGTAGGTAAAGAACATCTAATGAAGAAGACAGAAAGTGTTTGTTGCAATTACAAATCTCAAAGCCACAATGAGCATAAACAGTTGGTTTCCCAGAGTAAAAGCCCAGCGTAAACTTGAAGGTGACATTGTCGCAATGCATGAATGTTCTGTTTGGTTGGGATGAATCGAATAAAGCAGGAGAGAAAACGTTTCTCGATAGGTCGGAAGAAATAAAACAGATTTATATCATATAGTACACATTTCTAAAATAAAATCATACTGTTAAAATAGGTGCAGAAGTAAATAACAGATAAGGTCACAACATCACGAAACTACCAGATAGATTCATTGAACACCTAGAAGTAGAACACTAGTGTCAAACCCAAGATTCTGCTAATTTAAGCATACATAAGAAGAAAGAAATCACAAAACCCAAGATTCTGCTAATTTAAGCATACTATTTGATGTTTCACCGCGTTCCTCTGTATTCATGGAAGGCAAACAAAAAACTATAACCCCCATTTGTCCATCCGTTACTGGGAAAAACTGTGCTCCAACTCCGTAGTTGGATCCTGCAGCGAGAGTATAATGATTCGCCCAGGTTTAGGAAGAACCTGTGAATAATTATGCCCTATTTACAGATCAATAGAGGACTAGGCCAACTAAGTCGCTCAACCTAACTTCTATCTGTAATTTATGTGTAAGAATCAGAAACTACCTACCCCGTATAAACAGACTAATATAATTCTACTACCCTTGAGTTAAACTTCGACCTTCCAAACCATGTCATTGTCATCTGTGTTCTCCAGTGCTGCTACCTTTGCCCGATGAGCTGCAAGGTCTGTAGTACTCTTTTCCCTTCCATCGCGAGGGAGTTCACGAGCTTCGCTGATGGATCCAGATCGCAAGTCCGCTGGGGGTATGAAGCAGTCTAAAGATAGGCCTGGAACGTTGAAAGCAACCTCTTCGATGGTCCAAGCTTCTTCCATCCTAGTATTTGTATGGCTCATTGCCATCTCTCCAAACCTGAATAGTGTCACCACAGAACGGCCCGAGTGAGCAATCATAATTCCTTCCACAGGCCGGTAATCTTCCATGAAAGAATCAATAGTAGTTTCCCAATAAACCGCATCACCGCCACTAGATTGAATGCGGGTAAGGTGAGAATCTTCAATGTGAACAAGCAGTCCAGTTTTCTGACTGAAGTAGCCAAAAAGAACATGCCTAATTATCTCTGCTGGACCTTCACTTCTGGTCTTCAATGTCTTTGGATCAGCACAAAGCTTTAGGATGAAGCAATCCTCTCCATTAATCTTCTTCTCTCCTATACACTTTGAATTAGCAAACAAACTAGCTGTGGTTCTCGGATCAAGACCCTGCAAGTGCATATTACACATAAAAATCCAGTCTAAACACAAGTAGTCAGATAATTTGACATATATAACACACGTCTTTACCTGAAGAGCACGACGTAAGGGTCTAGCAGGACCTTTGGCAGTGTGAGCGCCAAGCCATGGGGTGTGCCTCCACACAAGCTTCCCATTACAGCCTGCATGAACCTTACTGCCTCCAACGGCAAGTTCCACATACCACATTTCTGGATTCATCTGCCACAGAACAAAACCACCTGATTCAGCATCTCTTACAGCATTCTTGTTCTTCATCACTCGTGTGGCAGTTTCAAACTCTGAAGCTAACATCTTCACTTTCCCCATGGCATAAGCATTCCTGATGGAGTTCTGGGCCTCCTGTCCTCCCGATGCAGCAGTATATTGCTGCAATATGTACCGAGCAGACGATGTTTCCTGCAAAACCATTATTTTAATTTACAACTCAAAATCACTTCAAACATTCTATAAGCAAGTTTACACAGCAAGTTAAAGTTAAAAATACTTTCATAATGCTATTCACCTGCCCCTCTACTACTATGTCAAAAAAATGTTCATTTTTTTTTACAAAAAAAGGAAAAAAAAAACTATTTGAATCCGAACCCACTGTCTGATTCAGAGAAACTATTTAGGAAAGCACTAAAATAAGTCCAACAGATGCAGATACTCAACTTTTGATCACTAATCCATATATACACTGAACTGAAGTCTTCAAAATACAAACATTAACAAACAAAAACTAAAGGACAAACACAATTCAAAGTCAAATATATATCATCTCTACAGCAGAGCACTACCTAGTAAAAACAAAAAATCTCCACTGACCAAGTACTGTAAAAGTAAAACATTTTATCCCAAGTCATACTGTATACTAAAAACAGAGAGAGTGAGAGAGAGATTGAGGAGAGAGAGAGAGGGAGGGAGATAGTTGGAGAGTGGGGGAGAGGGGGGGGGTGAGAGAGAGAGAGGGAGGGAGGGAGGGAGGGAGAGAGAGAGAGAGAGAGAGAGAGAGAGAGAGATTACAATGGGAGTATCTTTGATGGTGAGATGAGGCAAAGGATCACTAACATTAACATAGATAGGAGCTAAAGGAGCACCCATTACACCAAGCAACAACCTCAAATCAGACCTCTTATTTACACTACCCAATGACGATGGACTTCTCGTTAAAATCTGACCCATCATCCACTCACCCAACCCGACCCGTTTCGACTCCCCAATCTCACCCCCATTCGGATCCGGACCCTCCATTAACGGCGTCAATGTCCTCATACTCCCCGATCTCGATATCACATTTTCAGAACCACCCAAATTACTCTTACGACTACGTCGTAATAAACCCGAAAATGGTGACCCGACCCGACCCAGAGTCTTGGGTCGTGCCCTTCTTGGTGATAATCCACGTACCACTTCTTCTCTGAATGCAGCGAAGAACCCTTGTTTTTTCTCCATCTGCTTAAAAATCTATGAAAAAATGTATGTATATGCGTATGAATTTATGTAATAAGGTGTTGCTAATGGGGGGTTTATTTTACTGAAATGGCGGGGGAGGTTTGTTAAGGAGAGTGAGGAAAGAAAGGGAAGTGGTAACAGAATATCACTGTAGAGTACTAAAACAGAGAGAGAGAGGGAGAGAGAGAGAGAGAGAGAGAGAGAGAGAGAGAGTAGTGGCTACTAGCAACTAGCAAGCAGTGTGAGAGGACAGGTTAGTATAAGTGGTCAAGCAGATTTTATAGAATCTTGGGAGAGACAAATTTGGTTTCGAATTTTATAGAAACAAAGGGAATCGTTAAAATTGTACCTTAAATGTTAGTGTTACGCTTGGAATATTAGAATCTTTATTTAATACCGTCAATTAAATATAATATTACGGTCTAAGGAGACCATAATTGCATATTGTAGTTTAAGAACTGAGTTGGAATTTTTTAAAATAATTTGAAAATACTCCTTGTATATTCATATTTGAAATTTAAGTAATTAAGAATTTATTTTATGTTATTTCAGATACAATCTCGTCTCCGGAAATATATCTTCAATTAGATACTCATTTATTATGGGTTGAATTTCATGGAGAACATCTTAATCGGAAAACACCGAAAAATATTTCATTTTTCTTATATTTTTTTATATCTCTTATATAAAATGTATATGTTATTTAAATGAAAACAAAAATTTGTACATAAATAAATAAAATATGAGAAATTTTTTACAAAACATATACATATGTTGTGCATAAATTATAGAACATATTATATTTCTATATTTAGTGTTCTGTAGTAATCATGACAATTTTTATTAAAATTTTGACGTGTTATGTAAAACTAAAATATATTTATAAGAATTTTTGATACAACTCGAATAAAATGGAAAAAAAATTGCATAACACATAAAACATAATTACAAAACATAATTATAGAATATAATAATTCTGTAGGGAACTAACCCCATTTATTATAAAAATATAAATCATATCTATAAGAAGAAAAAATTAGGAATTTAAAGTATTAAGCTCGAATAAGTACGAATAAGCTTATATTATAATCTTTTAATTTTAAGTCAAACATTAACGGCACTATATTCATAGAATTAAGATATGTTATATAAAATTATACACACGTTTTTATGCATGTTCATAAAGATATAATGTTATTTTAATCATCAAGTCAAATAACAGTGGAAGATAATGTATCCATTTATACTCCCTCCCTCTTTCTCGTTTAGTTGTGGAATTTTATTTTTTATCGATTAAATCAAGGTTAAAAAGCCCAAATATCCATTCTAGTATCTAAAATATTGTTTGACGGAAGAGAGTGTCTAAAATATTCACTAAATATACATTTTTAACATGCCTATTCCTTTTTTAAAAAATTTGCAAAGCATACGCATATAATATGCGTATTCAATGTATACAATAAAAATGCTTTGCTTATTCTTTATAAAATTTTAAAAATCTGAATTAGTTCGTGGGTATTTTTAACAATTTGTTTCATCGGTGGGTATTCTAAACGCTTAAAATTGGAAATGAGTGTATTTTGGGTATTTTTTCTTGATCGATTTTTGACCAAAAATTAAATAATACTCTTATATTATTAAAAAACTGAAAAATATATATTAAAATATATTAAAATACTTTTTAATAATATAATTTTTATATTTTTTTTATTTATAGAATATTAATAAATTTCAGTCACATTTTATTTAATTTAAGTGTTAAATGTGACAACTAAGAAACGGAGGAAGTATTTAACAAAAGTTAAAACGTAAAAATTTACATCGTTCATCGTGAACGCTGTGAATCATACTTGAATCATTTTTGTGTATATAATTTGTTTATTTTTTTGAAAAATATAACAAGAAATTATATAAAGCATTTGAACCCTTATTATTTTAATTTGGATTAATTTTTTTGGGAATTATAGTAAAATTATGTAAGTAATCTCAAGGGATTTTTTTAAAAATTATGAATTCCAGTTATTCATAAAACAACTTTTAACGATTAAAATATATTAAAAATAGACAGAAAATAAGCATTTCATTTGGTTTGCATTAAACAACTTTTATTTATCGAAATTAACTAAAATGGAAAAAAAATATCATAATAAACTTATATAAAGGAGAAGAGATAGGCGTTTAGGTGGCAACTATTAAATCTAGATTGTTTCATTTGAATTTTCGAATTTTATGATTTTTTTGAATTAAAAATTATTAAAAAGTATAATTACCTTATATTATTTTAAACTTTATTTTCAAGTCAAAAAAGTTAACCTTATTAGAACTATTTGTCTTCAGTGAAACAAAATTAACAATTAACTTATATTATTCTAAACTTTCTCTAGTTAATCTTACAGAACAAATTTTATATTCTTCTAAATTTTATAAAGTTATAAAATAAGAGTTTTTATTATTGTAGAATAATTTATACATATCGACAATAACTCCAACAAAAGTGAGTCGTCTCCTTTCAAGTATACTGTTGTTTCTAAATTAAACTCTTAATTTTATAATTATTTTTTATTGTAAGATGTGATTGAAGTTGTGAATGTATTAATATTTTTTTATGTGATTTATATTTTGCTTATAAGTCTTCTGGTCTTAAGTTTCACTTAAAGGTATTTTGTTCAGTAAATTGAAATTATTATTGTTCTGTTTTTATTAGACTCATTAGCCTAAAGCAAATTGTCTCTAAAATATGAAACAATTCAATTATACCGACAAATACCTGTAATAAAATATTAACTAGAAAAATATTAATATTTTTTTACTTTTTATTTATCACTTTAAACAACTCTAAGTTTAAACTATAAGTAATACAATTTGGGATAAAAAAATAATTTAACTTTTAGCTAAAAAGTTATTTTAAATACAGCTAATAATATGGTCAGGGGTTAGAATTAGAACCTCGTAATCTTTCTATACTATACTATTATAACCAGAACGCTCTCTTTGGTAATTACTCGGTACAGTTGTTTGGTAGTTGCTCGGTACAGTTGTTTGGTACGACAAATAACAACCGTTAGATTTAAAGTCAGAAAAATGAGAACTATTGGATACAATAATAAGATATTATTATATTAATATTTAAACTGCTCTCATGGATTGAGGGTTCGAACCCCGTCAACAGCTTATTATATTTAAACTTTTCTATTATTTATTTAAATAATATATTATATTAAAAACTATCGAATGTTAAAAATAATCCGTGCATCGCATTATAGTATAAAATTATTCTTGAGACACGGAATACTAATTAAATTGTTTAAAAGGGACACCATGGAGTCCTGCTTCCCTGTACCTCGTACTATGCAAACATGTTTGTTGATGACAAAAGACTGAAAAAGGAAAAGGGTCAGGTGGAGGAAATAATTTAAGTACATGATTAACCAGTAATAAGTAATCGGAGAGGATGCAGATCTCAAACTTAAACAAGAATCATATATTTTAGGATGCGGATTGGAGTTTTAGCAGGAGATCAGGTTTTAGAGTTGCATGCACATTCACTTCATAATTAAAATGCTGCTGACAAAAGATAGGTTAGCAAATGCTAGAGTTTAGTGAAAAAGTCATTTCCAAACACTGTCCACATAATTATAAGAAAGTAAGTTTGTAACTCCAGTAGGGCTCGTTTAATAAAACTCGACTCGGTTCGAACTTATATACGAGTAAAATTCACACACAATTTTAGATTCGCTTAGTTAAACTAGCCAATTCCTGTATTTTCAATATTTAATATGAACATAAACCATATTATTGTTCCAGATATCCAAACATGGGATTTCGATCTGCAGGTCCTATCATTTTGTGAAAATCCAAAAGAGTAAAAAGTGATATATATATCACTGGCTAGGCCACTATGACTAGTTCAAGAGTCTTGCTTAAACTAATTCAGATTTCAGATAGACACTGTACAGCTAATGTATATACGCAAAGCATATTCATGATAGTTTTGATGTCATGATAATGGACCATTTGTACAGACAGTTTATGGGTGAGCTTTTTAGCCCGGCCATATTTGAACGTACAGATTAAAAAAGCAAGTGTTCGAGAGGAGACAGACATAAAATGCCTGGCGTTGCTTAACAACAAAGGATACTTGATGATCCTTTCCGATATTTTCTTCATTCATTATTTAGAGTCCGGCTTCCTAGCAAAAGATTATAATTTATCTTTTTTTTCAATCAAATTTAGTATAAATTTTGGTTAACAAACTTAAATGCGCGAAAATTATTGGAGGGTCATTTTGTTGTGTTTAATACATTATTTTTGCTATTTCATTTTATTTTATTTAAAATGATACTAATATGCAAATGAAATTGTTGGTACTAGAAATATCAAGACGTTGATACACATCATTTTATAAGTTATAAATTATAAGTGATTACACACGTCACTTACTAAATAAGTAATGAGACGTATCCATACTATACTTTAATAATCAGAATGAGGTATATTTTTGGTATGATATTTTTTTGGTTGATTTGCTTATTCTCATTTATGATCGTCGGATCTTTTTAATCAAATGATCAGAACTGTTAAATTCAAATACTAAAATTTCGAATCCTACCAACAACAAATATTTATATTATTAATTTACACTTCTCAAACTCCCAGATTCGAATCCCCAACAACAACTATTTATATTATTATTTATATGCTATCCAAATTTCAAGTTCGAATCCGACCAATAACAAATATTAATATTATTATTTATATAAATATACTAATAATGTTAACCGTCCAAATCTCATCAAATACGTATTATTTAATAATTAACTAAAAAAAATTATTTTAATTTTAAATAATATAAAAATATTAATAAAGACCCGTGCATCACACGGGCTCTAAAGCTAGTCATTTAATAAGTTCAAAGTGATCATCATCTACTAAACTCAAGATGTTGATATAAGTCACTTTCCCAGATGATACACATCACTTATTAAGTAAGTAATGAGACCATCACTTACTAATTTCAAATTGATAAGACGTATCATGATTGGGTACACGTTAGTATAATATGTTAATCTAGAAAGAAGGTGAACACTAAAGTGTTGTGTACAAAGCAACACGTATTGCGCATGTGTCTAATCAAGTGAACATTAAAGTGTTGCGTACGAAATATGCATCACTTGTTGTCACTTGTTGGGTATAATCAGGTGAACATTAAGATGTTTCATATGAAATAGTATTTATTGGGCCCGAGTCTAAATAGTTAATCACTAAAGTGTTGTGTATGAAGCGACACTTGGCGGGCTTGAGTCTAATCAGGTAAACACTAAAATGTTGCTTACGCAGAAGTATTTGTTGGTCGTGAGTCTAATTAGGTGAATACTAAAGTGTTGTGTACGGAACAACACTTATTGGGCCTGAGTCCAAATATCAATAAGCATCACTCTAAATGCATATCGAATTAACTTAAGTAAACACAACACAATTATATGAGTTGTGGTGGTGTATAAAACTTACGTATCTTGTTCTACAAGCATTCATATTGATACGTATCACTAAACACTAGTAGAAGACTTGTTCCTAAATGATAGAAAAAATGTTGCTTTGAAACTCTAACATGAGATAATTCGTAAACCTAAAAAATTACGTATACTTGATCCCTATAAAGGGTATGTATGCATTTTGAGAGATGGGGGGGACTAATGTAAGTCATATGTCATAGCCTATTTGTATATTCGAGGATTCAACTCAACTCAAATAAGAATGTAATAAGTAAATAGTGGATCGACCGTCAGAGAGATCTCGCAAAGTAATATCTGTCAAAGGATTCAGAACAAGGTTCATCTACAGACTTGAGGAGTTAATTCACTGGAAGAAGTTCAAGAAGTTGATCATGCCTCAGTGATATAAATCAAGATCGTGGATTTAATCAAGTGACAGAGATCTCGTCAGAGTATCATTAATTACAAGGATTTAATCTGAAGAAAATCAAAGTGTCAAAGTCAAGACATGAAGAAACGTCACGGAAGTTAGTCACTCATGAACCAGACAGTACATCGAGTGTCAACATTGAAGTGGTGGAATTGATTCATAATTTTCAGTGATTTTCAGAAGATCTGCAGAAGGATGGGTGCTGTTGAAGACTAGAATTAATTCTCTATTAATTAATTAAGTCATCTAATTTAATTAAGAAAATAAATTATATCTGCGAAGAATAATTTATTTATTAATTGAATTAATTGATTAATTAATTCTGAATTAATTTTAGGAATTTTCAGAATTTAAATTGGATTAAAATCTGCATTAAATCAGCAAGACAATTGAAAATGAACTAGCATGACAATCAGGATTGTCATACCGATTGTCATGCTAGGCCATTTTCAATAGTCTCACCGAAAGTTACACTAGGAGAAGGATTGTCTTGCTAGTTCATTCTGATTGTCATGCTAGTTCATTCAGATTGTCTTGCTAGTTCAATCCATTGTCCTACCGAAAGTCTTGTCAGCTATAGGATTGTCATGCCAATTCAATTCTATTCGGTTGTTGATTAAAAAGAAGCAGAGAGTCATTCAACTCAATCATCCATCCAACAGACTGAAAAAATACAAGAACAAAGAAAAAAAGCAGCCGCCTTTAAACATTTTATTTTCTTCTCTGCTTACATCAAGATCAAAATTCTAGTTTGTTAATGTTAAATCCAAACCACTAGAATTATTTATCTTGTTCTTGTGTAACAATCTAGCGGATCAATATCCCTAGAACTTAATCTCAAATCGCGTTTAGCATTTGATTCTAATTATTGCAAAAATAGAAAAAGTTCATGTCGAATTTATTCTAGGTTTGTGATAATTGATTTGAGATTAATACCTTGTAATCGATACAGTTGTTGTAACACCTTTCAAGTTTAATAATATTTTTATTTAACTTGAATTTTGTTTCACATTTTTTATTCCGCATTTATTCGATTATTTGGTACTGTTTGTATTCAACCTCCCCTTCTACAAACACATTGGGACCCAACAATTGGTATCAGAGCCTTCTGATTAACGAACAAATCAAGATCCTAGACTTTTGTGATTTTTCAACTCCTTGAATTCTTATTTATTCAAAAATTCATAATGACTTCACATAAAGTTGGAACCGTTAAAATTCCATAATTTGATAAAGAGAATTATATCATGTGGAAGAAGAAGATGCTATTATTTTTACAAGTTGCAAATCCCAAATATTCAAACTTGTTAAAGAAGGGTATAAAAACTCCGATGGTTATTGAACCGGAGGTAATAATAGATGGTGTGGTGACTACTGAAGCTAGAACCTATCCAAAAGAGCCTGAAGATTTTACTCCTGCTGAGAAGGAAGAAGCCTCCTTGGATGCCAGCCTTCAATTAATATTAATTGATTCCCTTGATCCCTTGATGAACAGACATGTGATGAACTGTAAAAATTCCAAACACATGTGGGAAACTATTGAGGTGATTAATGAAGGCACAGAGGAAGTTAGGGAGAACAAGTTGGAAATCCTAACCTCTGAATATGAACATTTCAAATCAAATCCAGGAGAAGGAATTACTGAAGTGTTTGAGAGGTACAATGCGTTGATCAACAACCTGAACATCAATGGAAAGTATTATTCAATCAGGGAGGTCAACAAAAAGTTCCTTTTAACACTGCCAGCTCATCTTGAACATAGAATCACTGCCATTAGAGAAGCTAGAGATCTGAGTGAGATTTCTTTGGACAGGCTCTATGGAGTGTTAAAAACCTATGAGTTGGAGCAGATTCAACAGAAGGAAGTCTACGGGAAGGATAGAATGGTCAGCACATCTACTGCACTTGTAGCTGAAGGTCAACAACAACAACAATCTCAACAGTTAGAAAGAATGGTACAGTTTTCCAAGGGTGAGGAAAATGAGTTAGTAGCAGAATATGATCCTCCTACTACAAATCAATCAAGTGATGATTTTTATTCCTTGGAAGAGCTGGAGCAATTGGAAGATGAATCAATGGCCCAAATTGTCAAGAGATTCTCCCATGTCAGATTCAGGAGGAATCCCAAGCTTAAGTACAAGTCCAACTACAACAAATTCCAGAAAGGTGGATCTTCATCCTTTAACACCAGCAGTGGTGGGTACAAAACAGGGATGGTTGATCGAAGCACCATTAGATGCTATAACTGCAATGAGTTGGGACACTTTGCCACAGAATGTAGGAAGCCAAAGCAAGTAAGAAAGAACTCTGAAAGGGCTTATCTGGCAAAGGGAAGAAGCTGGGATGATACTGACAGTGAAGATGAAGAAGAAGGAAATCTTGCTCTTATGGCTATTGATGGAAAAGCTTCATCGTCAAGAATAGAGGTAAAACTTTCTGATGCTGAAATGGTTTATCATCTAAGAGGTAACTTAGATTGTGCACGTCGTGATAATGAACTGTTAAGTTTAAAGATCACAGACCTTGAGAAAGAGGTCAATGAATTAAAACTTGTGCATATTAATCAAGATAAATTAAAAGAACAGGTATCTTTTCTAGAGAATAGAGTTGACTGTTATAGAAAACTCGAAACTATTCTCAAAGACAAGATCACCGGTCTTGAGACTAAGGTTAGAGCCTACTTCAATTCTTGTTCGAAGGCTAAAGAGTTCTACAGTAAGCAAGCTGTTAATCAAACATCTGGAATAGGTTATGATTACAATGCTGCTATTGGAGAATTAGGCATAAACTCCCCTCCTCATGTCTGTGCTAAAGGGAGGGAAGTACCACATGTGCTTAAGGGTGTTGATGAACCCCTCTATAAAGCATCAATTGCTGAACCATTTGATGCGACCTCTTCTGTTATTCAAGAACAAATACGTGCTGAAGATCTTGCTAATGAGAAGGTTGTTTCCAAGTCAAGTGAGTCGAAAGTTCCAGTCAAAGTTGTGAAAGCAACTGAGACTAACTCAGACACACATGAGTTGGATAACAATAATGCCATGTCTACCATGCATAAATTGCCTGCTGTTAATCACTCTCATAAAGCATGTGGTGTTGCTAATTGTATGTCTTGTGCTTTTAATATGATGTATGCTTATTTTAATGGTAAGCATGTGTCTAATGATAAGACTACTCCTCGTCAGCATGTGAATAACAAGAAGCATGATAGGTCTAAGACTGTTAGTCCTTCTAAGGCTAGAAAGGAGACATTTGTGCCTAAGCTTAAACAGAAATTTGTTAACGCTGTTTACAAGGTCAAATGTTCAGTCATTGAGAAAGTTGAGGCAATTAAAATTAAAAATGTTGTTTTGCCTGACAAAGGACAATTCTACAAGTGTGCCGGGCCCAACCAAGTTTGGGTTCCGAAGAAGGTCTAATCCATTTGAAGTGCAGGGCATTAAACAGGTGTAACCGGTAGTATGGATTCTTGACAGTGGATCATCAAGACATATGACCGGAGATAGAGCCCTGCTATCAAATGAGGATTGAGAAAGCTGGCCCCCTGGTTACCTTTGGAGATAACAGCAAAGGTTTATCTGAGGGATATGGCTGTTTGCAAGCTGGGAATGTTATCATTGTAATTTTGTATATTGTGCTAGGTTATTATCAGGAAGCAGTATCTAACATATAGCACTAGTGACGAGACTTGAGAATATTACGACATATCAGGCACCTGATGCACATTATACTTGGAATTGAACTCTAGTAAGATGTGTACAAGTGTACTCCTGGTTGGTGAGTCAAAAGAGGAAGTCAATGCACCACAGTTCATGGACTTTGCAGCTGCAGATCTATTGGACTATGCAATTTCTTCTTCACAATCTCACTTCAGGTTGGTATGAACTAGTATACTGCTCAAGCAATCGTCAAGGACATGGTATGGCACTCTAACAGAAGTTATAATTTTATATGAATAAGTAGAGTCGTCATATTAATAACTATCTTATCACTAGGCACAATCATATTGTTTTATATGTGCAGTGGTATATTGATTATGCAACATAACAATTAGTATCTAAAGTACTTGACAAGTATCGGTCAATGATATCTTGTTAACATTATGTTGCAGATATTTGTAAGTTTTTGACATGAATGAGAATTACTTAGACTTTACCCTAAGTGATCAATGTTTTATCAAAAACCCATTCATATTGAAAAACAAAATCAAACTTCTTTCTACATTAGTGATTTCTTATGTCATGTAAAATCTTTTGAAATCACTATTGTAAATCATTTTCTCTCTATTACCATATATTCTGTGTTACAGGTTCAGTCTCCAATGGCTTTCTTTCATTGACAGTCATGAGGTTGAAAACCCACAACGTCTATCCCAGACTGTAAAGACAAACACAGAAACAGAACCAACCAACACTCTCTTACCACTAAATGTAGTATGAATGAGCGTGAGGGAGATAGTGCCTTAGTGCACCACATAAGGAAGGTTCTGTAGTCAACCCAATAGCTCTGTCTTCTACATAGATGAGTAGTATTTAAACCGAGACAACTGCTAGCCCCCATACATCTTCTCAAAAAGATGTAATGGCTGAAAAGGCACAAAAACAGTTACTAGATTCATTCTCTCAACAGGGTGCGTCTATTGAATTTTACCTGTCGACCAAGGTATCCGATGTAGTGTCACCACTTCAAACATAATCAATTCTTGATGCACAAGGAGAGGTTACACACACAAAGGATGAGTTGACGGAAATAAGAGTTTCGACCATTTTAAGGTCAGATTCGATTGTTCAAGGTTCGTTAGTGGACCAATTGCCTTTACAGGTGTTAGGAGAGGATACTGATCCAAAAGCCATATGTCAGTGGTCAGTGTCTACCTCCCCAGGCTTAAATCCCCTGGATGCATCTGCGGATAGTGGATCTGACATAGGTGCAGATCGGCAACTTGTTGACAATGATTCAGATATTACCTGATGAGTCACAAGGAAATGTCTTCACAGACATTAGAAGGGAACTTTGATCTTTATGCTAAATTCGTTGGATCATTGTTTACCTTCCCAGAATTCAAATCTGGAACCCTAAAAGGGAAACTAGCAACTTGTAGATTATGACTCAGATTCATCTGACGAGTTTAACAAGGATGGGGATTTGCGAACTCCCATTGCACCACCTGTGACCTCCTTAAGGATGGCTAAGGTGATTTTCCTTGCAGGTACAGCTGGATTATGGAGCTATGAGAGAAGAGTGATACACTTGTGAGAATGAGTGTAAACACGAGTGGAGAGAAGAGTGAAACACATGTGAGGTACACTAAACAGAATCACACACTCACAGTGAGGAAGAAAGAGAAACTTCTTGTTATTTCTTTTCCAACCAAGTGAAATATGAGAACTCCTTCAGACGACGGCATACATTCCTTCTTTAAGGGGGAGATAAAAGCTTAAGTAATAGTTTGGAGGATTCCTCAACTAAGGGGGAGAAATAGCAGGGAGGAAGAAAAAGATCATATGTACACTACACCACACCATTGTTGTTTGTAACTACGGATCCTATTGTACGGGAGAGGTGGTAAACACAAGGTGATTTCCTAGTAAGGGAAGAAGCTGTTAGGGGAGTACCATTGGTTTTTATCTGCGGATCCTATTGTACGGGAGAGGTGGTAAAACGAAGGTGATCTTCTTTAATCAGTTGATTCTCATAGGGGGAGAAGCAAGAGATATGGGCTTCTCAACAGGAAATGTGGTTGTACAAATGAAGATGGAACTACTTGAAGATATGTTCAGTCTAGAGGAACATCTACTTGGAATCTGGAAAATGTTAAATCTAGTCCAGAACTTTTCTACTATTTACTTTGCATGTATGTTTATATCTTTTTCTTATTTGTTAGTTGAGTTATCCTCTAGGTATTTGTGTGTTATTGTCTAACAAACAAATAGGGGGAGATTGTAAGTCATATGTCATAGCCTATTTGTATATTCGAGGATTCAACTCAACTCAAATAAGAATGTAATAAGTAAATAGTGGATCGACCGTCAGAGAGATCTCGCAAAGTAATATCTGTCAAAGGATTCAGAACAAGGTTCATCTACAGACTTGAGGAGTTAATTCACTGGAAGAAGTTCAAGAAGTTGATCATGCCTCAGTGATATAAATCAAGATCGTGGATTTAATCAAGTGACAGAGATCTCGTCAGAGTATCATTAATTACAAGGATTTAATCTGAAGAAAATCAAAGTGTCAAAGTCAAGACATGAAGAAACGTCACGGAAGTTAGTCACTCATGAACCAGACAGTACATCGAGTGTCAACATTGAAGTGGTGGAATTGATTCATAATTTTCAGTGATTTTCAGAAGATCTGCAGAAGGATGGGTGTTGTTGAAGACTAGAATTAATTCTCTATTAATTAATTAAGTCATCTAATTTAATTAAGAAAATAAATTATATATGCGAAGAATAATTTATTTATTAATTGAATTAATTGATTAATTATTCTGAATTAATTTTAGGAATTTTCAGAATTTAAATTGGATTAAAATCTGCATTAAATCAGCAAGACAATTGAAAATGAACTAGCATGACAATCAGGATTGTCATACCGATTGTCATGCTAGGCCATTTTCAATAGTCTCACCGAAAGTTACACTAGGAGAAGGATTGTCTTGCTAGTTCATTCTGATTGTCATGCTAGTTCATTCAGATTGTCTTGCTAGTTCAATCCATTGTCCTACCGAAAGTCTTGCCAGCTATAGGATTGTCATGCCAATTCAATTCTATTCGGTTGTTGATTAAAAAGAAGCAGAGAGTCATTCAACTCAATCATCCATCCAACAGACTGAAAAAATACAAGAACAAAGAAAAAAAGCAGTCGCCTTTAAACATTTTATTTTCTTCTCTGCTTACATCAAGATCAAAATTCTAGTTTGTTAATGTTAAATCCAAACCACTAGAATTATTTATCTTGTTCTTGTGTAACAATCTAGCGGATCAATATCCCTAGAACTTAATCTCAAATCGCGTTTAGCATTTGATTCTAATTATTGCAAAAATAGAAAAAGTTCATATCGAATTTATTCTAGATTTGTGATAATTGATTTGAGATTAATACCTTGTAATCGATACAGTTGTTGTAACACCTTTCAAGTTTAATAATATTTTTATTTAACTTGAATTTTGTTTCACATTTTTTATTCCGCATTTATTCGATTATTTGGTACTGTTTGTATTCAACCCCCCCTTCTACAAATACATTGGGACCCAACAACTAATATTAACATTATGTTGCTATCTCAAGGACAACCTAAAGAATTATCTAAAATCATATATTTTATCTAAATTCTTATTATATCTCTTACAAAAACCCACCTACAAATCTTAATTTTGGCACCACATCTTTGACGAAATTTGGTTCCAATAGAAATGATTAGCAATAATTGTTTGTAGGGATCAATTTCTGATGTAGATTCACTTTGTGATTGTTAAACTACTTAGTTTGTACCTCAGTTCTGAACTTTTGGCTCCTCAGTTTCACGATATTGAAATTTATAATGATGAACCATATTCGATCAATTTTGATCATCCAACATCAATGGCATCATGCATGAGGGATATGCTTTCAAGGAGAATTTTTTTGTTGTGTATAACAGAACTGCAGATGGGAAAGAGATCATGAATATTCACATTGTGCTCAATGAGAATGGCTATGCAGAAAGTTTTGTTGGGGATCACCCAATAAATGTCATGTACTAAACTTCGTTTATAACACATCTAGTTGGTCCTGTTTTATTTAGATATGTTTTAGCATAAGTTAAATCTGATTATCGCTTTGCGATAAATTATTAGTAGTATGTATTAGGTCCTTCCAACTGCTACCTTCTAGTTTTTTTAGTATTTTGGTATGTTCGTCAATGGTCTCGTGGATTACTTCCCAGTTTTTACATTATTTCTCCAATTTGTTGAAAAAAATGTTTAACACTTGATGTACCCCAATATAAATTAATCTAATTGGCCAAAGATTAATACATGTACTGGTGTACACGTAGCCTAGGGGTTGAGGGAACTAGTGAACTAATGTTGATAGTTCATTGCATAAGCGATTTCAAATTATATGGACCAGTTGTTAAAATCTGTTGATCTATAATTTAAATAGAGCATTACTTGTTTGTACAATTTTGTATAAAATTTAATAGTTTAAAATTAAAACGGATCCATTATTCACTAAATGTTGTGGAAAGTTAACACGATATTAAAGTTGATGATATATTAAATTAAAGTATCATAGAAATTATATGATAGGCATTAAATTTTATATTTTTAAAATCACCAGAAACTGAAATAATTTAAAACAATAGATAAAAATAAGAAAATTTTGTTAATTTTTTGAAACAAGTTAATCTGACAAAAGTTGAGTTAAATTTAATATTACATTATATTCTGGAATCTAGAATATAAAAAAATAATAGAAAATAACTTATTTTTCTTTCCCTTCTATATATATTAATAGTACAACAAAATTGAAGAAAAAATAAAGAAAACTTTTTCCCAAATATGTAACTTTCTTTCATAAAAATAATTCGGGATCAAGATGATGAATCAACTTTGCATTTTTTTCTCAAATTTAATTTTTTCTTAAACACATTGTTACATTATATTCCTGAATCAATGAAAGAAAAGAAAACAGTAGAAAATGAGTTATTTTCTTTTCTCTCCAAGAGAGCACTTGGACTGTTAATTGCAATATTGAGAAACAAGACATGGTGCTTGTTTGGGTACTTCAATTTTAACTTAAATGGGCTTGAACATCCATTTAAGTTTTTAACGTACTATCTGGCTAGAAATGATATCAGGCTTTTTCAATTGCTTATATGTTCAAAGTTGAAAGTGGATGCATGGGTAGTTTCATCTTTTCATTCTTTCATTCTTCCATTGTTCATTGGCTTTTTATTTTCTCATGACCTTTCTTCCTTTTCAAACCTAAGTACATGCATGCTTGATTTATATTTTTAATTTTGTCCTTCTAATTTTTATTTTTCATGTATTAAAATAATTAGCATTTTAAATTTTAATTTATAAATTTATAAGTTATGATTCACCAAATACCTCAACAACTTATGAGTAAAATTATGCAGAAAAGGGTCGAAATACGTGGAAACTTATTGTCAGTATTCATTACAATTAATCTTATTGAGCCTTGTTCATATGTGATACGTTATTGAATCTTGTTCATAAGTGACAAGGTGACCTGATTGAGTTTTTTGTTTTAGGGTCGTGGCATACCAACATAAAAAATTGAAGGACTTATATTCACAACTATTGAAGATAAGGAGGCTGATGGAATAATTTTGGGAGCGGATGAGATAGTAATAAGTGTTAGGAATATGATGTGAACTTAATGATAAATTAAACAAAATACCTTAGTAGATTTAACTAAGTGAATTTTGTAGCACTCGACGGATAATCAAATATAGTCCTGACGGATGATTTAATATAGTCCCGGCAGATGACAATTTGACATCCACCGGGTGAGTAGTTTATGTAACAAATAAGTATTGAAGCACATTTCTGCAATCAACTTTATGTAGATTCTATAGGAGTATATGAGTCATGTTTACTACTAGTGGATATGTAGAATAGGTTGATTAATTGTAAATATGAGATGTCTTGTAATTCTGTATAAGTAAAATGGAGTCAAGTGACAAATAGCTACGCGGCGGATGATCAACAAATCTACCCAACATATGATCAACAAAGCTTCCCGACGGATGACAAACATGTACCCGACGGATGATCAAATTCAAATATCTGTTGACAATGACAACACAGTCACATGCGTTGGGTGTTTGCAAAAGGAATGTGACAGCCTGATAAGCAGGAATTTGAGAACAAAGAAGCATTACCATTTCCATGCAATTGTGAAGATATTCAAAGATGCTGGAATAGAGTAGTGAAGCAGCATGGAGTTAGACTAGATATGTTTGCTTAGTTGAATATTCTACTTGCTACACTTGTCAAGAATTTCTCTGTAGTTTGTTTGTTCTACTTATAAAGCAGCTGTGAGCCATTTTAAGCTACACAGAGTTCTAAAACTGATATATATATATATATATATATATATATATATATATATATCTGGTGGATACATTCAAATCCACCAGAAAGTTTTAAAAGTTTGTGTTTTTATTACTTTGTATTTTGATTTATATAATTCTTTCATTCCGCGCTCTGCAAATCAAACACCTATATATATTCAGTTAGAACGATTTTTAAAATCTTGAAAAAGTAGCCAGAATTACATTCAACCCCCCTTCTGTAATTCTTGTTGTATTGTTAGAGAATAAAAATTGGTATCAGAGCAAGCTCTTGAAGTACAAAAAGTGTAAAGATCATAACAAACAGCAAGATGAACAAGAAGGATTTTGGAGTCAAAATTCCATTTCTGGACAAAGATAATTATCACCACTGGAAGGTGAAAATGCACCTACATCTTCTTTCCCAAGATGAGGCCTATGTGGATTGCATAGAGAGAGGTCCTCATGTACCAATGAGAGCTGCAACTGGCAATGAACCATCTGTTCCCAAACCTAGGCATGAATGGTCAGATCCTGATATTGAGCAAGTCAGTAAAGTTAAGAAGGCCATGAACATTTTGTTCAATGGAGTTGATGGTGATATGTTTGATAAAATCATTAACTGTAAAACAGCCGAAGAGTTTTGGGACACAATCCAGATTATTTATGATGGTACTGAGCAAGTAAAGGAGAACAAGATGTAGCTACTGATTCAACAATATGAGCATTTCTACTGTGAAGAAAGTTAGTCTCTCACTGATATTTTTAGTAGATTTTAAAAGCTACTAAATGCTCTGAAGTTGCATGGAAGAGTCTATCAAATAAAAAACTCTACCTCAAGTTCCTTAGATCTCTTCCAACAGAGTGGAAGCCAATGACAGTTTCATTGAGAAATTCTCAGGATTACAAGGAGTTCACCTTGGAGAGACTGTATGGCATCCTAAAAACTTATGAGCTTGAAATTGAGCAAGATGAGAGGATGGAGAAAGGAAGGAAGAAAGGAGGGTCCATAGCACCGATTGCTGAATTAGAGAAAGAGAAAGAGATGAAGGTAGAAGCTGTTGAGTCTACATCAAAGGTCTGTGAAAGCAAGGGTAAAGGGCCGGTAGCTAAAAATGAAGATCAGTTGAGTCAAGATGACATGGATGATATTGATGAGCATTTAGCATTCCTATCCAGAAGATTTGCCAAGCTCAAATTTAAAAAGAATTTTGGAGCAGCCAAGCCAAGTAGAAACATGGTGGATAAATCCAAATTCGAATGTTTCAAATGTGGCTTCGCAGGGCATTTTGCCAATGAGTGTAGAAAGTCAGATTCTAGCAAGAAGAAGTTTGAGCCTGTTAATTATAAACAGAAATATTTTGAGTTGCTCAAGCAAAAGGAAAGGGCTTCCATTACACAAGAAAATGACTGGGCAGCTGATGGATTGGATGAAGATAAGGAAACAAGCTATGTCAACCTAGCCCTGATGGCCAAGTCTGATGAAACATAAATAAGTTCTTCAAGTAATCAGGTAATCACCACTAACCTAGCATTTATCTAAAGCTAAGTGTAATGATTCAATCAATGACATGTCCACAAAATTATATCACTTGCATGTTACACTTAAGTTCATCACTAAGGAAAATGCTAAAATTAAAGAAAATAATTTGTTTTTAAGTGAGAGGAATAATGTGCTAGAATCTCGGTTTATTGAATTTGAAAAATTGAGAATTGAGTGTAAGATTGCTAAGGATGAATTAACTGAGACCTTGAAGAAAGAAGAGATTTTAAAGAAGCAGCTTGAACGAGAACATGAAGTGATTAAGGCATGGAAATCATCCAAAGATGTCCATGCTCAAATCACTAAAGTTCAAGGTATTGAGTCCTTTTGTGTTGCAGCCTGGAAGAAGAGTAAGGAGAAGCTGGAATCCAATTTTGTTGAAGGATTGTTGACATATGTGGACTCGACGGATGATGAAAATCATCCGTCGGATAATCAAAAGGATTATCCGTCGAGTGACAAAGAGCCACATCCATCTACTGTGAGTAAACCTGTGAGCAAAGCTAAGCTAGCCAAGTTAAATGAGAAATATGGCTCAGTTTCTAAGAACTTTATTCCAGCAGAATCAAGTCAAGTCAGGAAGGAAAAGAAAGTTAATGTTGGTCATCTGTCCATCAAGCAATTGAATGACAGATTAGAAAAGATTGAGGTTAAAACAGAAGCTAAAAAGAAAAACAATAGAAATGGGAAAGTAGGAATTAACAAACATAACAACTACACACCTGACAAATATGCACCCAAAAATATATGTGTTAAGTGTGGTAGTGTTAATCATTTGTCTATTAATTGCAAACTTGCTATGCCTACTTCCATGTCTACACCCTCTTCTTTTCCCAACACGACTCCCATGCCTACCTTGCCTATGAATGCTATGTCTGCTCAGAATATGAATGCATAATTTGCTAATATGCCATTTGCACCTAATCCTTATTATGTTGTATTTAGTATGCCTCAAATGCCATTTAGCATGCCTTACTGGAATAACATGTTTGCAAATAGCATGCATTTTCCTGTTAATCAAAATGTGCATGACAATTCTGTTTTAATGACTGGTTTCAAAGGTCCAACTCAGATGACTAAGGATGAATCAGAAATTTCCAAGTCAAATGAGATCAAACCTAAGAAACCAAAGAAGAAAGATGATAAGGCAGGACCCAAGGAAACTTGGGTACCAAAATCAACTTGATTTGATTTTGATGTGTGCAGGGAAATAGAAAGAATCTTTGGAATCTGGATAGTAGTTGCTCAAGGCACATGACTGGAGATTCTACCCTGCTCACTGAGTTCAAGGAATGAGCTGGCCCAAGTATTACTTTTGGAGATGACAGCAAGGGTTATACTGTGGGATATGGCTTGATTTCAAAAGACAATATCATCATTGAAGAGGTTGCCCTAGTGGATGTTCTCAAGCATAATTTGTTGTGTATCAGCCAGCTTTGTGATAAGGGAAATTCAGTAACCTTCAATTCAGAAGCCTGTGTTGTGACAAACAAAAAGAGCAACAAAGTGGTTCTCACTGGAGTGAGAAAAGGGAATGTGTATCTAGCTGACTTCAACTCATCAAATACAGAATCTGTCACTTATCTTCTCAGTAAAGCAAGTCAAGATGAAAGTTGGCTATGGCACAAGAAACTGTCCCATCTAAACTTCAAGACCATGAATGAACTTGTCAAGAAAGAACTGGTTAGAGGTATTCCTCAAGTGAAGTTTACTAAGGATGGATTGTGTGATGCCTTCCAAACGGGAAAGCAGATCAAAGCATCATTCAAGAAGAAGCTTGATTCAATAATTGAAGAACCTTTACAATTGCTACACATGGAATTGTTTGGACCAGTCAATGTGCTGTCCATCTTAAGGAAAATATTTTTCCTAGTAATTGTGGATGATTTCTCAAAGTTCTCTTGGACATATTTCCTAAAGTCTAAAGATGAAGCTAGTGAAATCATCATCAATCACATAAGGCAAGTCAACAATCATCCTGATTTTAAAGTAAGAAGAATCATGAGTGACAATGGAACTGAGTTCAAGAACTTTGCGATGAGATCATTTTGTGAAAAGAATGGGATTATGCATGAGTTCTCTGCAGCAAGAACTCCAAATGGAATAGTAGAAAGGAAAAACAGATCTCTTATTGAAGCTGCAAGGACAATGCTTGAAGAATCAAAGTTACCAACAAATTTTTGGGCTGAAGCTGTGAATACTGTCTGCTACACTCAGAATATCTCTTTGGTTAATCAAGCAAAGTGCATGACACCCGACCAATTGTTCAAGAATAGGAAGACAAATCTAAATTTTCTTCATGTCTTTGGCTGCAAATGTTATACCTTAAGGAATCAAACTGATCAATATGAGAAGTTTGATGCTAAAGTAGATGAAGGAATTTTTGTTAGATATGCTGTGGGAAAGGCATATAAAGTCTAAAATCTAAGAACCAACATTGTTATGGAATCAATACATGTTGTGTTTGATGACAAAAAGATTGAAGGACTGCAAGATGGAGATTTCCATGAGAGCCTCAAGTTTGATAATGTGGAGATGGTTAGTGATGACAGTGATGATGAAAGTGATCAAGAAACAGTGAATAAGGATAATGCAGAAAAATCTACAACTAATGAAGCAAATAACTCAACATCTTTCAAGTTACAAAATACTTCATCCATCGGGAGACAATCTGCCTTATCCGTCGGGAGACAAACAGCTTCATCCGTCGGGACACAAAGTGCATCATCCGTCGGAACATTAAGAGAAGCTGAAAGTCAGTATAGATCACCTACAGAAAGTTCCCCTTTCTCAAATCAAAGATTCACAAACTCATGGGGAGTTTCTCATAATCAAAACTCAGTCACACATCAAGACAACAATGAGGCTTCTTAATCTAGAGCTAATCTACCTCAACAAAGAAAATGGACTAAAGATCACCCTTTTGAGATCATCATTGGTGATGCATCTTCTAGAGTTCAAACAAGGAGAGCAACTCAAGAAGAATGTCTATATAGCAGCTTCTTATATAAGGAAGAACCAAAGAAGGTAAAAGAAGCTTTGTTGGATCCTGATTGGATTTTAGCTATGCAGGAGGAGCTAAACCAATTTGAAAGGAATAAGGTATGTAAGCTGGTACCCAAACCTAAAGGAAAGAATCCAATTGACACCAAGTGGGTATTCAGAAACAAGATGGATGAAAATGGCATAGTGGTCAGAAACAAAGCTAGATTGGTTGCTAAGGGCTACTGCCAACAAGAAGGAATATATTTTGATGAAACATTTGCTCCTGTTGCAAGACTTGAAGCCATCAGAATTTTCTTAGCCTATGCAACTCATGCCAATTTCAAGTTCTATCAAATGGATGTCAAAAGTGCTTTTCTGAATGGAGATTTGGAGGAGAAAGTCTATGTTAGTCAGCCTCCTGGTTTTGAAGACCCAAAATTTCCAGAATATGTTTACTATCTTTTGAAAGCACTTTATAGACTGAAGCAAGCACCTAGAGCCTGGTATGACACTTTATCAAAGTTTCTTTTGGAAAATCACTTCACGAGAGGTAATGTTGATAAAACTTTATTCTTCAGGGATGTTAATGGCTCTAGTATACTTGTTCAAATCTATGTAGATGATATTATATTTGGCTCTACAGATGAAAAACTTTGCAAAAAGTTTGCCAAATTGATACAAAGTAAGTATGAAATGAGCATGATGGGAGAACTAACTTAGTTTCTTGGTTTACAAGTTAAGCAAGTTAGTGATGGAATATTCATTAGTCAAACTAAATATATTCATGATCTTTTAAAGAAGTTTGATCTAATGGATTACACATTTGCAAAAACTCCCTTGGCCACTGCAACTAAGCTTGAACTGAACAGTACTGAAAAGTCCGTGGATATTTCAAGTTATAGGGGCATGGTTGGATCAGTTCTATACTTAACAACTAGTAGGCCAGATATCTCAAGGGAACACCAAAACTTGGCATTTGGTACCCTAGAGATTCTGGTTTTGACTAACTGGTTATTCAGATGCAGATTATGCATGTTGTAAAATAGACAAAAAAAGTACAACAGGAACCTGTCAATTTCTAGGGAACAAGCTTGTGTCCTGGTTCAGTAAAAAGCAAAATTCAGTTTCTACTTCTACAGCTGAAGCTGAATATATTGCTGCCGATAGATGCTATGCACAGATTTTATGGATGAAAAACCAATTGTTGGATTATGGTCTACAAGTGAATAGAATTCCCATTTTCTGTGATAACACAAGTGCAATTGCCATCACTGAAAATCCAGTACAACATTCAAGAACAAAGCATATAGACATCAAGTACCACTTTATTAGGGAACATGTGATGAATGGTACTGTGGAACTTCATTTTGTTCCAAGTGAAAAGCAACTTGCAGATATCTTTACCAAGCCACTTGATGAATTCACCTTTTCAAGGTTTGTAAGTGAGTTAGATATGCTTAATTATTCTTGAATTATTTCAGATATTTTTGCAAGTTTTAATGCAGCCAGAAACTTAATTGATTTTTCTGTTTTGGATGAAATTTTGGCCAAGTCAAAATTTATATCTTGACGGATGCTCATTATCCATCGAGTTTGATCATCCGTCGGAATATTATTTGTTAATAAAAATCAATTACTTTTCTGGATTATTTTATAACCCGACGGATAATTGATTTATCCTCATCCGTCGAATTGTCTCAATCTTAGCCGTTAAAACTCTGAACGTTATCCATCGGGTATACTTACAGTTTATAAGTATAACACGGCAGATAAGTAACAGAAATTTTACAGTTTATTATTTTTAAACGGCTATTTTGGGCTATTTTAATTGGTTACTTTACTTCACTTTATTCTTTTTGACAGTTTTTTTCTGAGATAGTATAAAAGCAGAATTCATTTTTATTCTACTCTTTTATCATTCTCAAATCAATTGCTCTAACTTCCTTTCTTCTCCAAAGCAAATATTCTCTCTGCAAATTTCTCATTCTCTAACAATGGCACCAGTAGTCAAAATCATGTCTCAATCTGGATATATCTATGAAAAGAACAACTTTGTAGCTCTTGTGAATAAGGAGATTCCTCAGTCTGGAGACTTTCACAAGATGATGGGTTTTGTGAAGAGCTGTGAACTTAGTTATGCTATGCTGGAATCACCCACAATCTATTACAAAGTTATGGAGGAGATATGGACAACTGCCGTGTACAACTCATCTGACAAAACCATAACTTTTACACTTAAAGGTAAGCAGTTTTGCATCAATAGTGATATTGTCAAAACATGCTTTAGAATTCCAGATAATATTGCTACTGTTCCACACACAGATACTGATATAGTTAACATGCTAAATTCTATGGGCTATGCACTTTCTACTTCTAAGTTAAGTGAAATTAGGAGGCTAGGTCTTAGAAAGGAATGGAGCTATTTGTGTGATGTGGTAACTAAAGTAGTTTCTGGTAAAATTAGCAATTTTGATTCTGTTAACATCCTCATGCTTAACATGCTTTATATGCTAGTTACTGATAAGTACTTTAATCTCAGTGACTTGATCATGTTTGAGTTAGGTTATAAGTTATGAGAACTTAATAAGAGAGGTAAAAGTGTCTATTATGCTAGATTCTTTATGATGCTTGCTAACCATCTTATTGAGAACATTGTTGTTAAGAACCCAACCAACAAAATGAATTATTGGGTTCAAGAAAGGAGAGTCATTTCTAATCTCAACAGGTTAAGTCACCACAAATAGGTGCCCCTCCTTTACTTTCCAATCATGGAGGGACCTCAGGTAAGTGAGGTAAGCACCACTGTCTCCACTCTTCCAACCTCACACATTTCTTTGCCTTCAAGTGTAGCTATGACATCTGTGTCAATGACCCAACAGATGCCTACCCAAGCTACCAAATCAATAATTTCAAAATCCAAAACTAAGAAAGCTCCCTTTGGTTTCTTTCAAAAGAAATCAGTTGCAAAATCTACTAAACACAAAGAGGGGAGCGTGAAGGAGAGTGATCAAGGTCAGGGACAGGGTGAAAATCAAAAAACCCTAAGGATAAGGCTAGTGAGATGAGTGTACCCAAGCCTAGCCATACCACAGTTTTCCAACAAACTGTGGTTGTTAATAAGGAAATAAGCTCACTTCTAGTTTCATCCTCCCAAAAGGATGTTATTATTGAAACAAGCTCCCAACCAGGAGCACATGTCAAGAGGGTTAGGGACACAAGTTCACCACAGACTTATGCTAGAAAGAAAAGATCTAAAACCCTTAAAGATGCACAGGGAACACACACAGTGCAAACTGAAGCAATAGACTCAGTCACTGTACCATCTCAAATTCAGGTTGATGTGGCTCCAGTAAATATGGAGTCACAGCCAAAATCTTTAGTGATAGAAGCACCTGAAATACCCAATTCACCCACACACTCATTGGATGTAGACATCATTAATACATCACTTCCAAATTCTCCATCTTTAACTTTGTTGGAGAAGTCAAAAATCCAAGTAAGTGAGCATCATCTTTTAGATGATTTATTGGCTCACTTGCCAATTCTTTCTGAGTCTATTGAGACATTTGTGCCCAAATTTTCATCAATTTGCACAGAGTCTACAATAGTCTCCACTCCAAACTCATTCATTTCTTCTATCCCGGTGGATATAATTCATCCGTCGAGTAGTGATTTTATCCCGACGGATGTGCCTAACAACAGTCATCCATCGGCGGAATGCACATGCTCCTGAGTTTATTTCTGATGTAATAGTTGTTATTCCTAGTGAACTAACAATGAGATTTACAGAAGGGGGGTTGAATGTAAATCTCAAAACTTTTTCAAGTTTTGAGCAGTTTCAAAGGCTGTGTGTTTAAGATAAACAAGTGTGTGAATTGCTTTAAGCTAATACAGACAGATATATATTCAAGCACAGAAGTACAGAACACAACAGACCTTAAAAACTTTTCTGGTGGATTTGTTGTTCCACCAGAGATGGTATTTCAGAAAATCTGTGATTCAAGAAGTTGATCACAGCTGCATCCTAGTACAAACTAGATAATTTTTCTCAAGATTTTTCTAAACAGCTCTGGAAAAATTCTATTCTAATTACTAGCTGCTACTTGGTTTTTTTATAACACCAAGTTTACAAGTGAAGACAAAGATAAAAAGTACAATAATAAAATAAGTTCTCCACTTGTTTCTTCTCCATTTTACTCCAGTGCATTGTTGACTATTGCCTCTTTATACTAGAGTAGAACGACTGCTTTTTCTGATGTTCCTGAAATAGGCTACCACATCTCAGTTGTCTCTGTCAACCCATGTGCCTCTGTTTGTAGGTACAACTACCACTTGTCAACTGCTATTTAACAGAACATCCGTTGAAGCCTTCATCCGTTGATGGCTTTATCCGTTGATGTGTTAGCAGTTGAAGCTCTATCCGTTGATGCACTCATCCGTTGAAGGATGTTATCCGTTGAAGCTTTAGAGACATCCGTTGAAGCTTTGTTTCTCATCCGTTGAAGGTCTTTAAGTTATCCGTTGACACCATTTCATTTATACAAAATTACAAGGCATGAAATATTTACAATTGGCCTTCCTATCTGCATATCCTTTAGTAGTCAACATGACATAATTTCCCTCAACATTTAAGAATTATATCTCAAATTCAGAGACTGAAATGTGCTACAACACTAGACTTATTTCTAAGTAAAGCTACACCATCAACGGATAGCCAAAGTGGTCTTATCCGTTGAGGCTACAAACACTAGATTTCTACTTAAGTGTTTTGTTAAACATATCATCAAACTAATGCACATACATTCCTAACAATCTCCCCCTATTTATGTCTATAAGAATTGTAGACATAAATTCAAGGTTAACTTGATGATAACAAAACACTTAACAAATATATGAACTGAAACTAAGTAGAAATTTAAAAGTGCTGCAAAAGTGTATGTACTAGAAGGTAATTGAAGATTTACAGTGTTTCCAAGGGTGCTCCTCTAGCCTGAGCAAATCATCTTTTTCTTCTTTGATCCCTGGTTTTCTTTCCTAGCCCTTTGTCATTTTCCTCAATTTGGAGCTGGAGTTGTCTGAAGAATTCAGCTTCATCTTCATCACTGATATCCAACTTAGATTGCATTTCTTTGAGAGTTTCATTGCTGGCAATCTTGAGTTGGTCTTCAAGTCTGAAAAATCTTCTGACTCCTTTATCATCTCTGAATTCCATCAACCAATGAGGTGATTTGTGAATTGTAGTTCCCCTTTCTTGAATGAGTAAGGTTCTGGGCAAAGCATTGGGCTCCCTCCAAGTTTTCCTTATGTTGGCAATCTTGTTGAGAATTTCAGTCTTGGCAGTCCTGGTAAAGCCAGAATCCTTTTGTATGGCTGAAAAGACTCTGATCAAGGTAGAGTAGCCTTCATTCAGAATCCTGTAGAGAGGCCATGTTATTTCCCCAGCTCCTTTGTATCTGAACACCAATCTCTCTGGTAGCTGTCTGTAAGCAGCAATTCCCCTTACATCCTCCAGCTCATCCAGATAGAGTTCAATGTCTGAAATTTCTTTTATGTCACAGATGTGAACATAATCATCTTTAGAAATGGGTGGCTTAGGGTTAGGTTTATGTTTTTGAGTGAATTTCTTAGAGTTTAGGGGAGGTGTAGATTTGGATTTTCTTTTCTGTTTCTTTGGTAGTGGAAGAGTGGTTAAAAAGGTAGGCAAATTGATGGTGTCCCAATCAATAGGTTCCTCTTTTGGGATGATTGGTTCACCATGGATGTTTATAGTGGGATCAGCAACAAAGGGTTCAGGTATGGAAGGTAGAGATTTAGTTTCTTCAGTGTTGCCTTCACTCCTTCTATGTGCCTTGGCCTTTCTTCTGTTTCCCTTCTGCCATTCCTCTTTTTCCTCCATGCTTTCACCAAATATACTCCCAAAAACCTCATCTAAGTTTACAATCTTGTCTTCACCCCTGACTTCAATTCCTTTCTCATTTTTATTTAGACTTGACTTTAGCTTTTGTTCAAGCTTTGCTTGTGCTCTTTTGTCAGCCTTGAGTTTTTCAGCTTCTTTCTTTAACCTTTTGGTTTCTTCCCTCTTGGCTATTGAGAATTTAGGATGTCCTTGCATCACACATATGCTTTTTCCCTCTCTAAAGATAATAGCCATGTTTCTCCTTACTGCCTCATCCATGGTCTCCTTGTGTTTTATGATGCTTGTACCCAAAACTTTGTCTTCATCAGGCTTTGGAAGAGGAAAGTCCACTTCTTTCATCTGAGCAAAATCTAAAGGGTTCTTTGTGGAGTCCTTGCTGGATCTGGTGTTGGGCTTGAGAACCATAGGTTTTAGATTCTTGAAAGAAGTCTCTCCAACCTTATTTCTCCTTTCTGGCTTGTGCTCCATATTGATTGGTTCAACCTTTGTGCTATGTTTCACAGATATTGAATTATCTTGTGTTGAGCCAAACAGCTGTTGCATCCTTTCATCAATTCTCCTCCTTTGCTCTTTCACCTGAATTTCAGCTGCTGCTAGCTGGATTAAATCAATTCCATCAGGCTTTCCTTTGATTTGAATGATTGGAGAAGTAGTGATGGCAGGAACTAGCACTTTAGATATTTGGATTTTTGTAGATGGCTCTCCTTCCCCTTCCCTTTTACTCTCCCCCTTTTTGTTATCATCAAGGAGAGGGGTCAAGCCCTGTGCTTTTGCCAGCTGCATAAGTAGATTTGTTTGAGATTGTTGGTTGTGAAGAATGGTGGCCACAGAATCTTCAATAACTTGAACTCTGTCTTCCAATTTGGCCAGCCTCTTTTCAGTATGTGATTCCTTTTTCAATCTCAACAAAATGTCCTGCATTGTACCAAAGGGCATGACTGAATCCAATTTTTCAGAATTGTAGGATTTCAAGTCAGCAATATCCTTTCTGAGTTCATCCACACTCAGATTCTGTCTTACTTGCTGCAACTTCATGAGATGCAGTGAGTCCAAGTGAGCTGTAAGGATAGCCTTTGTACCAGCATGAGAAGTTTTCTGAATGGCCTGTTTGATAATACTGATTTGTTTGACTAAGGAGACATTGAATTGCCCTGTTGTAGACTCCTTTGTGAAGGCCCATTCAGGTAGATTTGGAATAGAACTAGGGCCTTCATCTCCCCCTAAGTTCATGCTTCCATCAGAAGAAACAAAGTCATCATCATCAGAATTTACTCCAAATTCTTCAAGTGACTCACCAGCTGTTGAAGGCATCTTGTTAATAGCAGTTTTGTCCCTTTGAAGAGATGCTGTTGTATGTACTAGATGTAGTGTCTTTTCTGCCTCCACATTGCCCTGTGCAGCCAATACTTGATAGGCTGAAACAGGATGAGTAAAAGTGTCAGCATCCAAGGAAATGTTATCAATTACAGCTTTGTAATGTTGCTGAAATTGTCTTTCCTTTTCAGCATCATTCACAATCATTGACTCACTAGCAATAGCTGGATCCATCCTTATATCTGCTGTACCCGCCTTTCTCTCATTTTCTCTATGTTCTTGCATCAGGGGCTCCTGTAACACCCCCAGATCCGGGGTCGGGGATCCGAGTCGTCACGGTCTTTCTTTCCACAATATCACTTTACTTAATTAATAATAAATACCCTCATGCTGTGACCCCACACTAACACACACCACAACTCGTTATAGTCTCAGAGATGAAATTGAAATAAGTACAAGTCTTTGAATCCACAATTTAAAATTATTACAACCCAAAATGATTACTTGATAATTTACAGTTAATTGCCATTATCTGCCACAAGTTATAATTATACATAATTGGATTCTCAAAAGTAGATGGTCTAAACTACAATGGATCTACCTCTGCAGCTATAGCAGCTACAATATCAGCGGGAAGACGCGGGACGCTTCCCACGCGCTTGCGCTGGGTCTGCTGGAGTCTGGCCATCTCTCCTAACTGTTGTTGTGTGATGAAGAAATAAAGCAAGAGTGAGCCTTACAGCTCGCAAGATAATATATATAGTGGTAACAATAATATAAGTATCTAAATGGATACTTACTAGCATCTCTATCATATGCAAGATAATTACTTGCTAGATATAAGTAAAAACAAGGAATGAAGTTACCAATACTACATCACACTTATATCATATAAAGTTACTTGAACTGCCACCGTTCAAAGTATTATAAGTTTTAAGAAAAACATCCCATAGATGAGACCACAAGTTAAGACTTGAATAGATTCAATCTTTGAAATATTATTGAATGAAAAAGTTATGAGATACTTTATTTAGTCCTGATATATATATATATCCACATATATATATATCCCGAAAACATTTCCTGGAACCTCTGTTATGTGAAGTATGAACAGAGTTCGAAACATCCAATGAATTTTGGAAAGGAAAAGAATTTTGGCATAAACCCGATATCTCGCTGATCAGGCAAAGATACCAATAAGTAACCTTTTCTACTAGTAGATGGACGAATTCCCCACTGGTCATCACCCTGGTCATAATTAAGACCTATGCTGGACTGCCACTCAGCCACTTATGCATTTGATGGACTCCCACTGAGCCACTTACACAATAATAGACCGTACCCCGGCCTGTCGCTTATGCCGACTCAATGAGAGGGGCTTACTTCCCGAACGTTGGGCAAGTAATCAATTCATTTACCAAATCTGCAACCTTGTTGCGAATATAAAATACACCACAGAGCCGGATTCCCCAGGTTTTGAGCGAGTATTTAAATCCCCTTTAAAAAGGAAGATCTTAAATATAAAAATGAGTTTTGGGATCCGCTCTGACTTTTAAAAATCATTTTGAAGACTCGAAAACACTTTAAAGAGTGTTTGGAGTAAGGCTGATTTAATGAAGTAAATCAGTCCCCAGAATATTAGAAAATATCTGAATATTATTAATTAAATAATATTCCCATAAAGAATAGTCTTTATAAAAATAATTGAAGTAGAAGTATTAAAATTTATACTTGAAACGAGTATTAAATAACCAAAGATATACTTATATGAAAGTATTATCTTTATTTGAATAATCGAAAATAAGTTTGATTATTTACACCTTATTCTTTAATAAAATAAAGAATATATCTCAGCAAATAATCGGAGTCATAGATCCTCAAATGAATATTCAAAAATATTCAATAAATAAAATAAGCTGAGTCATAATACCTCGAATGAATATTATAAATAATATTCATTAAATAAAATAAAGGAGTCATACATCCTCAAATGAATATTCAAATAATATTCAATAAATAATATAAAAGAGTCATAAGCCCTCGAATGAATATTCAAATAATATTCAATAAATAATAAAAGGAGTCATAAGCCCTCGAATAATATTCGAAATAATATTCAATAATAAAATGAAGTTTAAAGTTATCGAATAAACCTTATTCGATTAATAGTTTGGAAAACTATAACCATATATATATATAAATATATATATATATATATATATATCCATATCCATATAAAATCTACTCGGGATCCTCGACTCCCGGTTTTAGAAAATATTTTCACCTTTGAGTCCCTATACTAAGGGTATATGCAAGATACAACTATCCTCTAGCATAGGTATTATCAAATAAACCAACAGATATATATCTCAAGAATATAAAACAGGCATGCATATATACCATATCACATGCTACAATATATCGCAACATTTGCTAAATAACAATCATGCAATATCACAAGATAATGCATATACATACATTTACATCACAACAACAGTGTATCGGATAGAATACTTGCCTGAGCGACTTGGGGGTGAGAAAGGCTCGGGACGAGTCTGATAACCTATAAACAACAAGTAAGTTGGAATTAAACCAAAATCACTTGTAAATCTATGCTTTAGCTAACTTAGACTCTAATGCTAGTTTTACGCTCACCGATTCGCTTAAGTCACTCGGGTACCCTCGACTCCACCATTTTTAATAACTTAACCTTTACGAGTTTTAAAGCGATTCCTTCGCGAATGACTTACCAACTGCCTAACGCACTTACCATAAATGTTTCACACATTAATTAACCCTTTTTGGTCTTTAACCTATGTTTCAAAGTAAGGCGAGGGAAAAAGTTTCGTCCGCGAAACGCCGTTACTTGAAACGGTCGTTTCTCCTAAACCGTGCATCGGAATCGAACGAACTACATATCAAAACGAAGCTCGTAACATGAGCTACCTAAACATGGCAGTGGTCATAATCTAGCAGGGGGTTCTCGGGTCCTAATGCTATGCACAAAAACAGTCCAAAGAAAATCGGACGTTACGACGGCTATGTTTACGCGATTTCCCATTTTTTTAAACTACCCACAATCAACACAAACCATCCTCAAATCCAACACACAACAAACACCCATCCTTATCACATCATAACAACCCCAACCAATTCAATTTAACCATTCATACTTATGCTTAAACTTTACTTTAATCATTCTTAAGTTTCTTTAAATCAAAACCACAAAATTACCATTTCATTTCACTACCATTCCAAATCTCAAACTCTAATCATAACAACAACTACAATAACATCCTACTCATCAAAATCACCTTATAATATATATGAACCTAGGGTTTGAAAATGGTATACCTTCCTTGAAGTGGTGGGTTGAGCTAGGAAGCCTTAATAAGCTTGGAGAAGCCTTAGGGAAGCTTGGATCTTCAAGAAAAACAAGAAAAGTTCAAGTTAAAAACTTGAAAACACTATTCATTGTCTTCTTCATTGATTAAATGAAGAAGCTAGAGAAAGAATTAATGGCTTAAACTCATGATATAGCCATAACTAAGCATAAAGATGGTTAGGGAATTTTCTTACCAATTAAGGATGCTTGGATCTTGATTTTGGAAAATTTTTTCTTTGAAAAAGGCAAAAAGCCGAGAGCTAATATGAAGAACAATGCCTTGGCTGATTTTTTTTTGATTTTTGATGAAATGATTTGCTAGTTGGTTGGCTTGGTTTTGTTTTTGATTTAGCAAATTACCACCTTGCCCTTGAATTTGTGTGGTCCTAAATCAACCACACCTCCTTCCTTCCATGTCATGCTTATGTCACCCTTATGATGTCATCCTCCCTTCCTTGTCTCCTTTCTATTGGTTGGATGACATCACTCCCATTAATCCCTTTGATTAACTTCCTAATCGTTTGCCTAATGACCGCTGATCTGTTGTACGGTTCGCTTAACTTTCGTTCTCGTTTATCGTTTGAAGGATCATACCCGGGATCTTATTACTTAGGTTCCCTTAACCTTTCTCAATACATTATATTCCTTTTTATGATCCTCTCTTATAATCCTTTAATTTAAATCCTTTTTATTCTGTTACCTTATACTCAATTCTCTCCGTATCTTATGGATTTCCGGGAAAAACCAAAGTGTTCGGAATTGGATTCTGACGATCTTTACATACACTTATATACCACATAGAGTACTAATAATATCCCATAAGATCAATAACAGAACCCCTACATAGCGTGGCATGAAAAGTTTTCTCATTCAGCAAAAACACTATTCATAAGGGTTTCAAAAATTCCCAAAAATTGGGGTTATTACAGCTCCCCCTGGCTCACACAACTCACTCCCTCACCTTCACCTACTAAGGTGGTACTCCTCTCACTTACTTTTGCCATGCTGGAAGAAATAGCATGCATATTTGAGCTCTCAATCTCTCCTTTTGCCTGGGAGCAACCCAGCCTCTCACTCAAATTGTCACTCCCTTCCCTCAGTCCTAGCAGTGATTGTACAGTAATCAAGTCTTCTACACTTGGAATTGTTTCAGTTGTTTGTGTAGAGACTGTCAACGGATGAGGAATAGCCGTTGAAGGTGAAACTGATGGTATCAACGAATAACTGCTGTTAAGCTTATCCGTTGAAGAACAACCACTTGTCAACGGATGAGTGATATCCGTTGAAGAAGGAAAAGAAGTAGAAATTGAAAGTGATATAACTGTTGAATCTGTATAGATTGATATGAGTTTTGGTGACACAGATCCTTCAATTACATCTGAAAGAATTTGCGGGTGATCCAACAAATCATCTAAAAGATGATGATCACCTGTATTTGAGTGGGGCTCCTCCCTGAGTTGTAAAGAGGGAGAATCAGGAATTGATGGGAATAACATATCCACATCTAGAGATGGTGAAGAAGTGTGTGGTGATTGATGTGTGTTAATTGTGAGAGAATGGGGCTGTGACTCCACATTTGTTGGAGCCACATCAAACTGAGTTTGAGAAGGCATAGATACAGATGGATGTATCTGTGCAGTGTGTGCACCCTGTGTAGAAGATTGGGTTCTAGCTCTCTTTCTTCTAATAAAGGCTTTTGTTGGTGAGTGTTTGGCTTTAGTGTCCCTCCCTCGTTTGTGTGTTCCTGGTTGGGAACTATTTTCAATAGTTACATCCTTTTGGGAGGATGCAGCTAGGGATATGCTAGTAACCTTTTCAACCACCACAGCTTTTTGAGAAACTGTGGTTTGGCTAGCTTGGGAAGCACTTTTCTCTCCTTCCTTATCCTGGGGGTTTCTTTGATGTTCACCCCTCCCCTCACCACTCACACCCTGTTCACTCCCCTCAGGGTTAATGGTAGGTGTTACAACTGTTGTCTTTTGAGAAACAACAGAGGTGGTTTTCTTTGTCTTTGATTTTGAAAGTTTAGTTTTGGTGACCTTGGTAGGAATCTGTTGGGGCATTGTCACAGATTCCATGGCCACACTAGAAGATAAAGAAATAGAGGGGTTGGAAGAAGTAGGAGTTGTAGAAGCAATTATCTCACCTACCTGTGGTGCATTCATGATTGGTAAATATACCAATGGCACACTGCTGTTGAGATCCATTCTCAATAAATCTGCAAGAACTCTTTTCTCTTGTGCCCAGCACTTGAGTTTATTATTCTCATTCGTAATGACCAAACCTTCAGCAACATGGTTAGCCAATAACATAAAGAATCTAGCATAATAGATGTTATTAGGTCTATTAGCTTTGTTACCTAATCTAGTACCCAATTCTAGCATAATATAGTTGTTAAAATTAAAATATCTATCAGAAACAAGCATATAGAGCATATTAACAAGAGATGAAGTTATGGCATCAAAATTGCTAATTTTCCCAGAGAAAACCTTGATAAAGGCATCCCCAAGAAAACTCCATTCTTTCCTAAGGCCTTTTCTTCTAATACTCCCTAAACTAGCAGAGTTAAGAGAATAACCTATGGAATCTAACATGCTGGATACATCATTATCAGTGTGTGGTGTCATGGCATTGTTCTCAGGTAATTTAAAACATGCTAGTAAGTCATCACAATTAACACAGTGATTTTTACCTTTGAGAGTGAAGGAGATAGTCATATCTATGGAGTTGAACTCAGCAGTTGTCCAAATCTCCTCAACTACTTCACAGTAAATCGTTGGGGCTTCCAGCATTGCATAGCTAAGTTTACAGTTTTTGATGAAGTCCATCATTTTGTGATAATCTGAGTGGGCTTCATTCTTTTCTACCAAAGCTATGAAATTGTTCTTCTCATAGATGAACCCAGATTGAGACATAATCTTTACTACTGGTGCCATTGTTGTGAGTAGAAATTGCAGAGAATAACTTGAAGGTTTTGCAGAGAGAAAATGGTAAAAGCTTTGAAATTTCAAGAAAGTGTAAAGTAAAAATGAAAAATCAGAAGAGCTTATATACTTTCTCAAAAAAATAAATAAATAAGAGATTAAACAATAAATATGTGTAAGTGAATTTCAGCCGTTTAAGAATAAACTGTAAGTATTCCAAAAACTACCTTTAAAACAAATATATACAGCTGTATGTATGAGTATCAACGGTTAAGACAATAGAATCAACGGCTGTGAAACACTTGAATCGACTGATGTGATATTTCAACGGATAAGGTAAACTGTCATCCGTTGAAAAGCACTTCAGTTTTATCCGTTGACGGATAAAAATTCCAGAAATGTATATGACTTTCAACGGATAATGAACATCCGTTGACAGAACAATTTTGACTTTCAACGGATAGGGAATATCCGTTGATGGAATAATCTATGTTAAAAATCAAATTTGTTCCTGCAGCTAATACATTTCAGGCTTCAATTCAAATTGCAATAAGGACATGAATTTTAAGAGTAATTAAGCATACCTAGCTCACTTACCAATCTTGTGAATGTTGATTCATCAAGTGGCTTGGTAAATATGTCTGCAATTTGTTGTTCACTTGGAACAAAATGAAGTTCCACTGTACCTTTCATCACATGTTCCCTAATGAAGTGGTACTTGATATCAATGTGCTTGGTCCTTGAGTGCTGCACAGGATTCTCTGTTATGGCTATGGCACTTGTGTTGTCACAAAAAATAGGAATTCTATCAACATGTTGTCCATAATCAAGGAGTCGATTCCTCATCCATAACACTTGAGAGCAGCAACTTCCAGCAGCAATGTATTCAGCCTCAGCTATAGAAGTAGAGACTGAATTTTGCTTTTTGCTAAACCATGATACAAGCTTGTTTCCCAGGAATTGGCAGGAGCCTGTTGTACTTTTCCTGTCTATTTTGCAACCTGCATAGTCTGCATCTGAGTAGCCAATTAGATCAAAACCAGACTCTCTAGGGTACCAAATTCCTAGATTTGGAGTCCCCTTGAGATATCTGAAAATTCTTTTAATAGCTACTAAGTGAGATTCTTTAGGGTCAGCTTGAAATCTAGCACAGAGACATGTAGAAAACATTATATCTGGTCTACTGGCAGTTAAATATAAAAGTGAACTAACCATGCCTCTATAACTTGTAATGTCCACAGACCTTTCAGTCTTATTTAATTCAAGTTTGGTGGCAGTGGCCATGGGAGTTTTTGCAGATGAACATTCTATTAAGTCAAACTTCTTTAAAAGATCATAAATATATTTAGTTTGACTAATGAAAATTCCATCACTAACTTGTTTAACTTGTAAACCAAGAAAATAGGTTAGTTCTCCCATCAGGCTCATTTCATAATTACTTTGCATTAGCTTAGCAAACTTTTTACAAAGCTTATCATCTGTAGATCCAAATATTATGTCATCTACATAAATTTGAACAAGTATACTAGAGCCATTAACATTCCTAAAGAAGAGAGTTTTATCAACAGTACCTCTAGTGAAGTGATTCTCCAAAAGGAATTTTGATAAGGTTTCATACCAGGCTCTAGGTGCTTGCTTCAGTCCATAGAGTGCTTTCAACAGATAATACACATAGTCTGGAAAATTTGGATCTTCAAACCCTGGAGGTTGACTTACATAAACTTCTTCCTCCAATTTCCCATTTAGAAATGCACTCTTGACATCCATTTGATAGACTTTGAAATTGGCATGGGCTGCATAGGCTAGAAAAATTCTGATGGCTTCAAGTCTTGCAACAGGAGCATATGTCTCATCAAAATCTATTCCCTCTTATTGAGAATAACCTTTAGCAACCAATCTGGCTTTATTCCTTATGACAATGCCATTTTCATCCATCTTGTTTCTGAATACCCATTTTGTGTCAATAGGACTCTTGTTCTTTGGTTTGGGTACCAGCTTCCAAACTTTGTTTCTCTCAAATTGGTTCAGCTCTTCCTGCATAGCTAATATCCAATCTGGATCCAATAAAGCTTCTTCCACTTTCTTAGGTTCCTCCTGAGATAGAAAACTACTATACAGACATTCATCTTGAGTAGCTTTTCTTGTTTGCACTTTAGATGATGCATCACCAATGATCAGTTCAAATGGATGATTCTTGGTCCATTTCCTTTGAGGTGGAAGATATACTCTAGATGAGGTGGCCTCAGTATTGTCACGATGTGAGATAGAGTTTTGATTAGTTGAAACTCCTCCTGAGTTGTTGGTCCTTTGCAGGGAACTTGGAGTTTTATCAACTGATGATGTAAATCGATTATCCGTTGATGAACTATGATCAACGGATGCTTCATTTTGTACTTCAACGGATGATGCACTATGTCTTTCAACGGATACTGCATTGCCTCTATCAACGGATGTAGAATTTTGTGCATTATCCAAGGGCATGTTTTGAATCCCTTTTGAAGTGTCATCTCCATCAGTCTCCTCTTCACTATCATCACAATATATCTCAATGTTGTCAAATTTGAGTCTCTCATGTTGTCCCTCATCTGTTAGTCCATCAATCTTTTTATCATCAAACACAACATGTACAGATTCCATAACAATGTTGGTTCTTAGATTGTAGACCCTATAAGATTTTCCAGCTGAGTAACCAACAAATATCCCTTCATCAGCCTTTGCATCAAACTTCCCTTTATGGTCAGATTGATTTCTCAGTATAAAGCATTTACATCCAAAGACATGAAGAAAGTTTAGAGTTGGTTTTCTTCTCTTGAACAACTGATAAGGAGTCATGCCTTTAGCTTGATTGATCAAAGAAATATTCTGAGTGTAGCAGGCACAATTAACAGCTTCAGCCCAGAAATATGTTGGTAACTTTGATTCTTCAAGCATTGTTCTAGCAGCCTCAATTAAAGATCTGTTCTTTCTTTCAACTACCCCATTTTGCTGAGGTGTTCTTGGAGCTGAGAACTCATGCATGATTCCATTTTCTTCACAGAACAGCCTCATTGTCAAATTCTTGAACTCAGTTCCATTGTCACTCCTGATATTCCTAACCTTCAAGTCAGGATGATTATTGACTTGCCTGATGTGATTGATAATGATTTCACTTGCTTCATCCTTTGATCCAAGAAAATAGACCCATGAAAACTTTGAGAAATCATCTACAATCACTAAGCAATATCTTTTTCTTGCAATTGACAAACATTGACTGGTCCAAACAAATCCATATGTAGCAGCTGTAATGGTTCATCAATTGTTGTTTCAAGCTTCTTTTTGAATGATGCTTTCCTTTGTTTGCCTTTCTGACAAGCATCACAACCATCCCTTGAGAATTCAACAAGAGGAATTCCTCTAACTAAGTCCTTTTTGACTAGATCATTCATTGTCTTGAAATTCAAATGGGATAGCTTCTTGTGCCATAGCCAACTTTCAACTGGACTTGCTTTGCTGAAGAGACAAGTAATAGATTCTGCATCAGTAGAGTTGAAGTCAGCTAAGTACACATTTCCTTTTCTAGCTCCAGTTAGAACCACTTTGTTGTCTTTCTTACTGGTGACAACACAGGCTTCAGAATTGAAGGAAATTGTATTCCCTCTATCACATAGTTGACTGATGCTCAGTAAGTTGTGCTTGAGACCATCAACTAATGCAACTTCATCAATGATGACATTCCTTGTAGAAATCAAGCCATATCCCATAGTAAACCCTTTGCTGTCATCTCCAAAGGTTATGCTAGGGCCAGCTCTCTCCTTAAACTCTGTGAGCAGGGAGAAATCTCCTGTCATATGTCTTGAACAACCACTGTCCAAGTACCATAGATTTCTTCTGTTTCCCTGCACACCATAAAATCAATCAAGTTGATTTTGGTACCCAAGTTTCCTTGGGTCCATTCATGTTAGCCTTTCTCCTAGACTTCATTCCTCCTGCATCTTTAGACTTAGGTAACTTTGAGTCAACCTTGATCCTAGATGTAGTTGGTTGAGGTGTAGGGTTAGTCACAGAATCATTTAGCACATTTGGAATTTGATAAGGCATGGATTGTGCAAACATGTTATTCCATATAGGCATATTGTATGGCATTTGAGGCATACTAAATGCAGCAAGATAAGGATTGTTAAAATATGGCATGTTTGCAAAATGTGCATAAGGATCCTGTTGAGACATAACAGGCATAGCATGCAGAGGTGATGCAGACGTATTAGGCATGGAAGAGGGTACAGGTATGGGAGTTTTCTTAATAGATTTGCAATTAGCAGATAGATGATTAACACTATTACAATGCACACAGCTTTTTCTAGGAGCATACTTATCAGGTGTGTAATTGTTATGTTTGTTAACCCCTACCTTCCCATTTCTATTAGATTTCCTTTTAGTTTCCTTTTTATCCTCAACCACTTTGAGCCTATTCTTTAACTGTTCTAAGGTCATGTGTCCTATATTCACCTTACTGAAATCTTTGGATGTGCTTGCTTCTTCTTTGACAAAGTTCTTGGAAGTTGAACCAAACTTTTTATTGAGTTTCTTTAGTTTTTCACTGTTAGAAACATCTGCCTGTTTTAATTGAGGAACCTTCAATGGATGCTCCTTTTCTTCCTTCAACGGATAATTTTCATCATCCGTTGATTCCACATCCGTTGACAGCCCATCAATTAATTCTATTTTCTTTTTGTTTTTATCCCAGGCAGTCTCACAAAATGATTCAATTCCTTGGACCTTGATAATTTGAGCACTAACATCCCTAGATGTCTTCCAGGCTTTAATCACCTCTTGCTCTCTCTCTAGTTGATTAGAAAGTATTTCTACTTTCTTAACAGATTCGGCTAGTTCATTTTCAACAGATATACAATGTAGCTTAGTTTTCTCTAGGTCAATCAACTTATCTTCTAACACAGCATTTCTATTACTTAAAAACAGATTGTTCTCTTTAATCCTACTATTTTCTTTAGCAAGAGATTTAAGAGACACACGCAAGTGATACAATTCAGTAGACATGTCATTAAAAGCATCATTGCACTCTTCTTTAGTAAGTTGTGTTAAATCAGTAGTGATTACCTGGTTGCTTGATGAACTAACTTCATTTTCCTCAGAATCAGCCATGAGAGCCAAGTTGACATATTCCACATCTTCATCCTCTTCTTCTCCATCAGCTGCCCAGTCTTTTTCTTGAGTAATGAAAGCCTTCTCCTTTTGCTTGAGCAGATCAAAATATTTCTTTTTGTAATCTACTTGGTCAAATTTCTTCTTTTCAGTAGTTGGCTTTCTGCACTCACTTGCAAAGTGTCCACTTATACCACAATTGAAACACTTGAACTTGGATTTGTCCACCATGTTCTTATGAGGTTTAGTGGCTCTAGTGTTTTTCTTAAATTTCATCTTTGCAAATCTTCTGGACAGAAATGCAAGATGCTCATCAATACCATCAGAGTCATCTTGGCTGGAGTTGTCTTCATTCTCAGCAACTTGCTCCTTCCCCTTGCTTGATTCTGATTTGCCTGTGCCATCTTTGGAGTTTAATGTTGATCTCACAGTTTCTTGTCTGCATTCTTTCTCATTTTCAGCTACCAAGGCAACTAAACCTCCTTTCTTTCTTCCCTTCTCCAATACCTCATCCTGTTCCAGCTCTAGTTCATAAGTCTTCAAGATTCCATATAATCTTTCAAGAGTGAAGTCCTTATAATCTTGAGAGTTTCTCAAGGAGACAGTCATGGGTTTTCATTCCTTTGGCAAGGATCTTAAAAATTTAAGATTTGAATCCTTCACCTGGTACACTCTACCATACAGCTTCAGTCCATTCAACAGCTTTTGGAATCTATTGAATGTGTCATTTAAAGATTCATTTTCTTCAAAATGAAAATACTCATACTGTTGAATGAGAAGCTGTATTTTGTTTTCTTTTACTTGTTCTGTACCTTCACACAGTAGCTGAACTGTGTCCCAAACCTCTTTGGCAGTTGTGCAATTTATCACATTATCAAACATATCCTTGTCAAGACCATTAAACAAAATGTCCATAGCCTTCTTATCCTTGTGGACTTCTTTTGTGTCTTCCATTGTCCATTCTGCTCTAGGTTTTGGAATGGATTGACCAACAACAATTGTGGCTGTAGCAACTGTGGCTACTTTGTGGGGAATGTGAGGACCATTCTCAATGCAGTTTACATAACCTTCATCTTGGGAGAGTAGATGAAGGTGCATTTTCACCTTCCAATGGTGATAACTGTCTTTGTCAAGAACTGGGATTTTTACTCCAATATCCTTCTTACTCATCTTTGTTAGTTTCCAAGAACTTTAAACTCTTTGTGTGTCAAGAGCCTGCTCTGATACCAATTGTTATTCCTAGTGAACTAACAATGAGATTTACAGAAGGGGGGTTGAATGTAAATCTCAAAACTTTTTCAAGTTTTGAGCAGTTTCAAAGGCTGTGTGTTTAAGATAAACAAGTGTGTGAATTGCTTTAAGCTAATACAGACAGATATATATTCAAGCACAGAAGTACAGAACACAACAGACCTTAAAAACTTTTCTGGTGGATTTGTTGTTCCACCAGAGATGGTATTTCAGAAAATCTGTGATTCAAGAAGTTGATCACAGCTGCATCCTAGTACAAACTAGATAATTTTTCTCAAGATTTTTCTAAACAGCTCTGGAAAAATTCTATTCTAATTACTAGCTGCTACATGGTTTTTTTTATAACACCAAGTTTACAAGTGAAGACAAAGATAAAAAGTACAATAATAAAATAAGTTCTCCACTTGTTTCTTCTCCATTTTACTCCAGTGCATTGTTGACTATTGCATCTTTATACTAGAGTAGAACGACTGCTTTTTCTGATGTTCCTGAAATAGGCTACCACATCTCAGTTGTCTCTGTCAACCCATGTGCCTCTGTTTGTAGGTACAACTACCACTTGTCAACTGCTATTTAACAGAACATCCGTTGAAGCCTTCATCCGTTGATGGCTTTATCCGTTGATGTGTTAGCAGTTGAAGCTCTATCCGTTGATGCACTCATCCGTTGAAGGATGTTATCCGTTGAAGCTTTAGAGACATCCGTTGAAGCTTTGTTTCTCATCCGTTGAAGGTCTTTAAGTTATCCGTTGACACCATTTCATTTATACAAAATTACAAGGCATGAAATATTTACAATTGGCCTTCCTATCTGCATATCCTTTAGTAGTCAACATGACTTATAATTTCCCTCAACATTTAAGAATTATATCTCAAATTCAGAGACTGAATTGTGCTACAACACTAGACTTATTTCTAAGTAAAGCTACACCATCAACGGATAGCCAAAGTGGTCTTATCCGTTGAGGCTACAAACACTAGATTTCTACTTAAGTGTTTTGTTAAACATATCATCAAACTAATGCACATACATTCCTAACAATTGTTGCTAATATGGTTTCAATTATGAATGAAATTTTATTCTAAAGAAGAAAAAGTAAAATTATGCAAAATAATATTTGAACACCTAAAACTTATAAGTTATGATGTTTGTATCACACATTTTATAACTTTAAGTTACAAGTTATGTTTTTTAAGAAATCTCAAACAGGCCATGGTATCCCATGGGTAATTAGCAAGAGAATGATCTACCCATTTAATGGTTATGAATTTTTCATTCTGAATCACCAAATTGCTAATCCAAACACTAAGGGGGTGTTTGGTTTGGGGAATTAAGAAAGGGAAATGGAAACAATTCGACTCATTCCCTTTGATGACATTTGTTTTATAAAAATAATCATTTTATCCCCCCCTTTTAGTTTTATGTTTACCACTTTTACTTAATCCCCATTCCCCAGCTTCTACTAAGTATTTCTTTTACCTTTCCCAATTTTTTTTATTTTCAATTATAATTTATATCTTAAATCATAAAAAAAAATTATATTGTTATAAATGTAACTATATATATATATATATTTTTAATTCTGTAATGCCATAAACATAAGATACGAAAATAATCATGTAACATTTTATTCCGTTTTCGGGTCTGAACCAAACAGGTAAAACAATTCAGGATGTTAGATATTGAGCGCAATGAAATATAACACAGAGGGGGGGATACATTTCTTGTATTTAAATCCCCTTTTGAAAGTGTTTGGTTTAAGTTGAACAAAGCAAATATAAACTTGTAGAGATAAATTGTTAGACAGGATACACACAAGAAATTTATCAAAAACTCACTTAATTGTATTAATCAAATTTGTTTTTCTACAAATCTGTGTTCTTAGAAATAAGAACTCAGCTACATACCTTAAGAGAGAATACAAGATTTTTCAATATCTATTTTGTTACATCTAAACTAATGACATATGCATGCTTTATAGACCAGTATCACGGAATTACAAAACTTGCACTAAAATGTACTAACACAATTTCTAAAGCTATCTTATCCATTTCATTTTCTGGTGTTAGTAAATATATACAAATCTTGTAGGTCTGTGACCATCCTTTGTCCAGTGAATCTTGGCCCTTGATCTTGTATTCTTCAAGATGATTTTTTAGTCTTTCCAATTCAGTGAATGAAATATTTGTTGACTGATAATCTTGAATCTTAAATTGTTTGTATTCTGAATTTATGATAGTTTGTCGAGGTCTCTTTTTGTTATGTAGAGAAGTGACATTTAGATAAGTAAAATGACTTATCGATATATTGATTTCTCTACATGTGTATTTGACTTGTCGAGGTCTCTAGTTCTCTACATTTAGAATGACTTGTCGACATCTCCATTTCTCTATTTTGGCTTTTGACTTGTCAACATCTTGAGTTCTCTACATGAAGATTTTACTTGTCAATATCTCTAGATCTCTACATGAAGAAATGACTTGTCGATATCTCCAGTTCTTTGCATATGCATTTGACTTGTCGATAGATGAGATCTCTACATGCATGTTAACTTGTCGATATCTTTTGGGACTTCTCTACAAGTCATTTTGGACTTCTCGACAGACTTCTCGATATTTCTTGATCTATGACTTGTCGATATCTAACTTAGAATATTTTTCTTATAATAGTGTTATTCAAATCCAAGCTACTACACTTCTCTCTGAGGCATGATCATGATTTGATCTTCTTCCGGAGTTTATTCCTTAGCTTGAAAGCTGTTCACAGAAAAATCTCCCAGTGTAATCTACTTAACATTTTTACAGACCCAAGGAATACAATTATAAAATACAAATATAGATTATCATACAACTTATCCTTCGGGCTGTCAATATCACTTAGTCTTGTTATCAGGCATCTTTTGCACAATAATCTCCCCCAAAGATTGCTAATCATAAATTTATGCCTGATAACAAGACTAACCCCAAGCTAAAATCGATTATAAAAATACTAACAAATTATCAAAGTACATTTTTATACAAATTTCAATTACATCAGTATTGAGTTACAAAGCTTAACTAAATTTCTCATAACCAGGTTCTTTTCTAATAAGGTCCTTGAGTTTGACTAATACTTCAAGTTCTTCACAAATCTCAGTCCATCTTAGAGCTTCCACCAGTTTGAGCCATTTAGTTAGTGAGTAACTGTTTAGCAGATGAATCGTGTACCTTGCAAACTTGTTGGTCTTTATATTTAGAAAGTGCCCATCCTTAGATACTTTGCCCAACCCCCGAGCCTTTAGTTCATTTGATCTTTGTTCAAACAACTCAATCTCCTTAGCATATTTTCTTTCTCTTTTCTCTCTTTCATCCTTTTCCCTTGCATGCCTAATATTCCTTTCTCACAATCTTTCAGCCAATACAACCTTCCTCATCCTTATACTTGAATCCCTAGCACTCATCAAACTAATCACTCTCTTCAATTCTGTAATTAAAAATGTCTCAATTACGTCTCTATTTAGCAAAATAAAGGTGCCATCTTTGTAGTAGATTCTGACTTCTCCCAGAGAAATAACACAAAATTTGACTATCTCCTCAGCTAATTGTTGGTGACGATCATCATCTGTTATGCTCTTAGAAACTTGTAGGAAGTCATCATGATTGAAGTAGATCCATCTAGCACCAACCTTAGCTTGAATTTCTTTTGTTTTTCTTGCTGCAGTTTTGAAGTGAGTTCTAGTTGGAGGTTTGATTGAAGGTGGTTTAGATATATTCTTGAGTGAGGTTTGGCTAGCTTTGATAGGGATTTTGAGTAGGGAATTTGTAGTTGGCTTGTATATGTACTTGGGTTTTGAGGTTTAGATAGGTTAAGTATTTGTTTGGCTAGGTTTATGGGTTTGAGTCGGTAGAGTTTCTGAAAATTGAAATCTTGGACTTTCTGTTTCTTTTCTCCTCCTTCTCCTTCCTTCTTCTTTATCTTCCCATCATCCTTTCCTTTCTTATCATTCTTCCCCTCTTCTTATCATCCACTTTGCTACCACTAGTTTTGCTAGAGTGACTTGGATTTGAGCCAGAATATCTATGCTCATCTTTCTTGTACTCATCATCATCAAAATTATCTTTTATGTTGATTTGTGTTCTAGATAGCATTGTTTCGGCATTTTTAAATATTTGCCCAAAATTTTAATTATCTCTCCATCTTTAAAAGACTTAATCTTCTTAGTCTTCAAATATGTCTCTAGTGTCATTATTAGCCTCAATTTTCCCATGACACAGTGCTTTGGAATTTGAAACTATTTATACCTTTTGGTAGTTGGACAGATGTAGGAACCATCACCACCCTCAAGAAATTGATATTCCTATCCATGGCGTTCTTGTATGTGAAGTGATTGTAGTTTAGAAAGGCTCTGAGGGCTTCTAGGAGTTCATCAAATTCCTTGTCAAGACCAGGTCCCTCAGCTTCCTTCATGAGTCTGTCCATACCAACATCATATTTATTTTGAATTATAGCTGGGATGGATTTTAGCTGAGACTCCATCTCCCCCTTAGGCTTGATAGCAGATACAGTTGTTAGAGATAGAGGGATTTGGGTCCTTACAACTTGAGGTGTTTCCTGAAGGGGTATCTTCCATGCACCCATAATAGCTCCTAAGGATATTGAGGTCTATATTTGTAGATATTTATGGGAGTCAATTAAAGTCTTGATATCCTGTTGTTGACCGGTGACTAGAGAAGTGAGCTGTGTGACTTGATTTGAGAGAGAGGTGTTGGAGGCTTGAAGATCTGTAACTTGAGCTTGGATATTTTGGATTTAAAGGTTGGTGGATGTGGAAGGTATAGATTATGAACTAGATGCATAAATGGTACCAAATGAATTCTGAACAAAATTCTTGATCTCCTCTATTACCAAAGTTGATGGTTCATATCTAGCCTTGTACAACTGAACCAGCTTGACTTTGAAGTCATTATTCTGAGTTATTTGCTTCTGGATCACCTCATGAAATGCTATGAAAGATTCCCTCAGTTTTGTAACACTTTCTTAACTGGTGCAAGAGAGAGAGTTTGATGGTTTTCTGAGAATTTATTGAATTTAGTTTTCATCTCTGATAATATTGGCATGAGTTCATCAATCCTTTGATTTACCAGCTTCTTCATTTCAGCCTGATGTCCATCTAAAGTTCTCCATTGCTCTTCTAATGTGATGAAAGGCTTTTAATTGAGCTTTATATACTTCAATGATGGAATCATAAACTTATTGAGGAGTAAGAACATAGACATTACTCCCAAAAAGGTAACATAGTCTTTTCTAAATTTGCCCAAGGCCTCCTCCATAGTCACACTAAAGTCCTTTGGCAGTCATGCATCCACATTGTAAGTCATATGTCATAGACCTATTTGTATATTCGAGGATTCAACTCAACTCAAATAAGAATGTAATAAGTAAATAGTAGATCGACCGTCAGAGAGATCTCGCAAAGCAATATCTGTCAAAGGATTCAGAAACAAGGTTCATCTACAGACTTGAGGAGTTAATTCACTGGAAGAAGTTCAAGAAGTTGATCATGCCTCAGTGATATAAGTCAAGATTGTGGATTTAATCAAGTGATAGAGATCTCGTCAGGGTATCATTAATTACAAGGATTTAATCTGAAGAAAATCAAAGTGTCAGAGTCAAGACATGAAGAAACGTCACGGAAGTTAGTCACTCATGAACCAGACAGTACATCGAGTGTCAACGTTGAAGTGGTGGAATTGATTCATAATTTTCAGAAGATTTGCAGAAGAATGGTTGCTGCTCAAGACTAGAATTAATTCTCTATTAATTAATTGAGTCATCTAATTTAATTAAGAAAATAAATTATATCTGTGAAGAATAATTTATTTATTAATTGAATTAATTGATTAATTAATTCTGATTTAATTCTAGGAATTTTAGGAATTTTCAGAAGTTTAATTGGATTAAATTCAAGCATTAAATCAGCAAGACAATTGAAAATGAACTAGCATGACAATCAGGATTGTCATACCGATTGTCATGCTAGGCCATATTCAATTGTTACACCGAAAGTTACATCAGGAGGATGATTGTCTTGCTAGTTCATTCTGATTGTCATGCTAGTTCATTCAGATTGTCTTGCTAGTTCATTCAATTGTCCTACCGAAAGTCTTGCAAGCTTAAAGGATTGTCATTCCAATTCAATTGATTCAGCTGATTGATTAAATAGAAGCAGAGAAGCAGCATATCATTTTTAATCTCAATCAAAATACAAGAACAAAAGTGCAGCCGCCTCTGAAACATATTATTCTTCATCTGCTTTATTCAAGATCATAATTTCTAGATTGTAATGTTAAATCTAATCCACTAGAAATCTTTATCTTGTTCTTGTGTATCAATCTAGCGGATTAAAATCCCTAGAACTTAATCTCAAATCGCGTTTAGCATTTGATTCTAATTATTGCAAAAATAGAAAAAGTTCATGTCGAATTTATTCTAGATTTGTGATAATTGATTTGAGATTAATACCTTGTAATCGATACAGTTGTTGTAACACATTTCAAGTTTAATAATATTTTTATTTAACTTGAATTTTGTTTCACATTTTTTATTCCGCATTTTATTCGATTATTTGGTAACGTTTGTATTCAACCCCCCTTCTACAAACACATTGGGACCCAACAATTGGTATCAGAGCCTTCTGATTAACGAACAAATCAAGATCCTAGACTTTTGTGATTTTTCAACTCTTTAAATTTTTATTCATTCAAAAATTCATAATGACTTCACATAAAGTTGGAACCGTTAAAATTCCACAATTTGATAAAGAGAATTATATCATGTGGAAGAAGAAGATGCTATTATTTTTACAAGTTGCTAATCCCAAATATTCAAACTTGTTAAAGAAGGGTATAAAAACTCCGATGGTTATTGAACCGGAGGTAATAATAGATGGTGTGGTGACTACTGAAGCTAGAACCTATCCAAAAGAGCCCGAAGATTTTACTCCTGCTGAGAAGGAAGAAACCTCCTTGGATGCCAGCCTTCAATTAATATTAATTGATTCCCTTGATCCTTTGATGAACAGACATGTGATGAACTGTAAAAATTCTAAACACATGTGGGAAACTATTGAGGTAATTAATGAAGGCACAGAGGAAGTTAGGGAGAACAAGTTGGAAATCCTAACCTCTGAATATGAACATTTCAAATCAAATCCAGGAGAAGGAATTACTGAAGTGTTTGAGAGGTACAATGCGTTGATCAACAACCTGAACATCAATGGAAAGTATTATTCAATCAGGGAGGTCAACAAAAAGTTCCTTTTAACACTGCCAGCTCATCTTGAACATAGAATCACTGCCATTAGAGAAGCTAGAAATCTGAGTGAGATTTCTTTGGACAGGCTCTATGGAGTGTTAAAAACCTATGAGTTGGAGCAGATTCAACAGAAGGAAGTCTACGGGAAGGATAGAATGGTCAGCACATCTACTGCACTTGTAGCTGAAGGTCAACAACAACAGCAATCTCAACAATTGGAGAGAATGGTACAGTATTCCAAGGCTGAGGAAAATATGTTAGTAGCAGAATATGATCCTCCTACTACAAATCAATCAAGTGATGATTTTTATTCCTTGGAAGAGCTGGAGCAATTGGAAGACGAGTCAATGGCCCAAATTGTCAAGAGATTCTCCCATGTCAGATTCAAGAGGAATCCCAAGCTTAAGTACAAGTCCAACTACAACAAATTCCAGAAAGGTGGATCTTCATCCTCTAACACAGCAGTGGTGGATACAAAACAGGGATGGTTGATCGGAGCACCATTAGATGCTATAACTGTAATGAGTTAGGACACTTTGCCACAGAATGTAGGAAGCCAAAGCAAGTAAGAAAGAACTCTGAAAGGGCTTATCTGGCAAAGGGAAGAAGCTGGGATGATACTGACAGTGAAGATGAAGATGAAGGAAATCTTGCTCTTATGGCTATTGATGGAAAAGCTTCATCGTCAAGAATAGAGGTAAAACTTTCTGATGCTGAAATGGTTTATCATCTAAGAGGTAACTTAGATTGTGCACGTCGTGATAATGAACTGTTAAGTTTAAAGATCACAGACCTTGAGAAAGAGGTCAATGAATTAAGACTTGTGCACATTAATCAAGACAAATTAAAAGAACAGGTATCTTTTCTAGAGAATAGAGTTGACTGTTATAGAAAACTCGAAACTATTCTCAAAGACAAGATCACCGGTCTTGAGACTAAGGTTAGAGCCTACTTCAATTCTTGTTCGAAGGCTAAAGAGTTCTACAGTAAGCAAGCTGTTAATCAAACATCTGGAATAGGTTATGATTACAATGTTGCTATTGGAGAATTAGGCATAAACTCCCCTCCTCATGTATGTGCTAAAGGGAGGGAAGTACCACATGTGCTTAAGGGTGTTGATGAACCCCTCTATAAAGCATCAATTGCTGAACCATTTGATGCGACCTCTTCTGTTATTCAAGAAGAAATGCGTGCTGAGGATCATGCTAATGAGAAGATTGTTTCCAAGTCAAGTGAGTCGAAAGTTCCAGTCAAAGTTGTGAAAACAACTGAGACTAACTCAGACACACATGAGTTGGATAACAATAATGCCATGTCTACCATGCATAAATTACCTGCTATTAATCACTCTCATAAAGCATGTGGTGTTGCTAATTGTATGTCTTGTGCTTTTAATATGATGTATGCTTATTTTAATGGTAAGCATGTGTCTAATGATAAGACTACTCCTCGTCAGCATGTGAATAACAAGAAGCATGATAGGTCTAAGACTGCTAGTCCTTCTAAGGCTAGAAAGGAGACATTTGTGCCTAAGCTTAAACAGAAATTTGTTAAGGCTATTTACAAGGTCAAATGTTCAGTCATTGAGGATGTTGAGATCGTTGAAATTAAAAATGTTGTTTTGTCTGACAAAGGACAGTTCTACAAGTATGCCGGGCCCAACCAAGTTTGGGTTCCGAAGAAGGTCTAATCCATTTGAAGTGCAGGGCATTAAACAGGTGTAACCGGTAGTGTGGATTCTTGACAGTGGATCATCAAGACATATGACCGGAGATAGAGCCCTGCTATCAGATGTGGATTGAGAAAGCTGGCCCCCTGGTTACCTTTGGAGATAACAGCAAAGGTTTATCTGAGGGATATGGCTGTTTGCAAGCTGGGAATGTTATCATTGTAATTTTGTATATTGTGCTAGGTTATTATCAGGAAGCAGTATCTAACATATAGCACCAGTGACGAGACTTGAGAATATTACGACATATCAGGCACCTGATGCACATTACACTTGGAATTGGACTCTAGTAAGATGTGTACAAGTGTACTCCTGATTGATGAGTCAAAAGAGGAAGTCAGTGCACCACAGTTCATGGACTTTGCAGCTGGAGATCTGTTGGACTATGCAATCTCTTCTTCACAATCTCACTTCAGGTTGGTATGAACTAGTATACTGCTCAAGCAATCATCAAGGACATGGTATGGCACTCTAACTGCAGTTATAATTTTATATGAACTAGTAGAGTCGTCATATTTATAACTATCTTATCACTAAGCACAATCATATTGTTTTATATGTGCAGTGGTATATTATTAATGCAACATAACAATTAGTATCTAAAGTACTTGACAAGTATCGATCAATGATATGTTGTTAACATTATGTTGCAGAAATTTGTAAGCTTTTGATATGAATGAGAATTACTTAGACTTTACCCTAAGTGATCAATGTTTTATCAAAAACTCATTCATATTGAAAAACAAAATCAAACTTCTTTCTACATTAGTGATTTCTTATTTCATGTAAAATCTTTTGAAATCACTATTGTAAATCATTTTCTCTCTATTACCATATATTCTGTGTTACAGGTTCAGTCTCCAATGACTTTCTTTCATTAACAGTCATGAGGTTGAAAACCCACAACGTCTATCCCAGACTGTAAAGACAAACACAAAAACAGAACCAACCAACACTCTCTTACCACTAAATGTAGTATGAATGAGCGTGAGGGAGATAGTGCCTTAGTGCACCACATAAGGAAGGTTCTGTAGTCAACCCAGTAGCTCTGTCTCCTACATAGATGAGTAGTATTTAAACCGAGACAACTGCTAGCCCCCATACATCTTCTCAAAAAGATGTAATGGCTGAAAAGGCACAAAAACAGTTACTAGATTCATTCTCTCAACAGGGTGAGTCTATTGAATTTTGCCTGTCGGCCAAGGTATCCGATGTAGTGTCACCACTTCAAACATAATCAATTCTTGATGCACAAGGAGAGGTTACACACACAAAGGATGAGTTGACAGAAACAAGAGTTTCGACCATTTTAAGGTCAGATTCGATTGTTCAAGGTTCGTTAGTGGACCAATTGCCTTTACAGGTGTTAGGAGAGGATACTGATCCAAAAGCCATATGTCAGTGGTCAGTGTCTACCTCCCCAGGCTTAAATCCCCTGGATGCATCTGCGGATAGTGGATCTGACATAGGTGCAGATCGGCAACTTGTTGACAATGATTCAGATATTACCTGATAAGTCACAAGGAAATGTCTTCACAGACATTAGAAGGGAACTTTGATCTTTATGCTAAAATCGTTGGATCATTGTTTACCTTCCCAGAATTCAAATCTGGAACCCTAAAAGGGAAACTAGCAACTTGTAGATTATGACTCAGATTTATCTGACGAGTTGAACAAGGATGGGGATTTGTGAACTCCCATTGCACCACCTGTGACCTCCTTAAAGGATGGCTAAGGTGATTTTCCTTGCAGGTACAGCTGATTTTTGGAGCTATGAGAGGAGTGATACACTTGTGAGATTGAGTGTAAACACGAGTGGAGAGAAGAGTGAAACACATGTGAGGTACACTAAAACACAATCACACACTCACAGTGAGGAAGAAAGAGAAACACTTGTTATTTCTTTTCCAACCAAGTGAAATATGAGAACTCCTTCAGACGACGGCATACATTCCTTCTTTAAGGGGGAGATAAAAGCTTAAGTAATAGTTTGGAGGATTCCTCAACTAAGGGGGAGAAATAGCAGGGAAGAAGAAAAAGAAAAATGTACACTACACCACACCATTGTTGTTTCTAACTACGGATCCTATTGTACGGGAGAGGTGGTAAACACAAGGTGATTTTCTGATAAGGGAAGAAGCTGTTAGGGGAGTACCATTGGTTTTTATCTGCGGATCCTATTGTACGGGAGAGGTGGTAAAACGAAGGTGATCTTCTTTAATCAGTTGATTCTCATAGGGGGAGAAGCAAGAGATATGGGCTTCTCAACAGGAAATGTGGTTGTACAAATGAAGATGAAACTACTTGAAGATATGTTCAGTCTAGAGGAACATCTACTTGGAATCTGGAAAATGTTAAATCTCATCCAGAACTTTTCTGCTATTTACTTTGCATGTATGTTTATATCTTTTTCTTATTTGTTAGTTGAGTTATCCTCTAGGTATTTGTGTGTTATTGTCTAACAAACAAATAGGGGGAGATTGTAAGTCATATGTCATAGACCTATTTGTATATTCGAGGATTCAACTCAACTCAAATAAGAATGTAATAAGTAAATAATAGATCGACCGTCAGAGAGATCTCGCAAAGCAATATCTGTCAAAGGATTCAGAAACAAGGTTCATCTACAGACTTGAGGAGTTAATTCACTGGAAGAAGTTCAAGAAGTTGATCATGCCTCAGTGATATAAGTCAAGATTGTGGATTTAATCAAGTGATAGAGATCTCGTCAGGGTATCATTAATTACAAGGATTTAATCTGAAGAAAATCAAAGTGTCAGAGTCAAGACATGAAGAAACGTCACGGAAGTTAGTCACTCATGAACCAGACAGTACATCGAGTGTCAACGTTGAAGTGGTGGAATTGATTCATAATTTTCAGTGATTTTCAGAAGATTTGCAGAAGAATGGTTGCTGCTCAAGACTAGAATTAATTCTCTATTAATTAATTGAGTCATCTAATTTAATTAAGAAAATAAATTATATCTGCGAAGAATAATTTATTTATTAATTGAATTAATTGATTAATTAATTCTGATTTAATTCTAGGAATTTTAGGAATTTTCAGAAGTTTAATTGGATTAAATTCAAGCATTAAATCAGCAAGACAATTGAAAATGAACTAGCATGACAATCAGGATTGTCATACCGATTGTCATGCTAGGCCATATTCAATTGTTACACCGAAAGTTACATCAGGAGGATGATTGTCTTGCTAGTTCATTCTGATTGTCATGCTAGTTCATTCAGATTGTCTTGCTAGTTCATTCAATTGTCCTACCGAAAGTCTTGCAAGCTTAAAGGATTGTCATTCCAATTCAATTGATTCAGCTGATTGATTAAATAGAAGCAGAGAAGCAGCATATCATTTTTAATCTCAATCAAAATACAAGAACAAAAGTGCAGCCGCCTCTGAAACATATTATTCTTCATCTGCTTTATTCAAGATCATAATTTCTAGATTGTAATGTTAAATCTAATCCACTAGAAATCTTTATCTTGTTCTTGTGTATCAATCTAGCGGATTAAAATCCCTAGAACTTAATCTCAAATCGCGTTTAGCATTTGATTCTAATTATTGCAAAAATAGAAAAAGTTCATGTCGAATTTATTCTAGATTTGTGATAATTGATTTGAGATTAATACCTTGTAATCGATACAGTTGTTGTAACACATTTCAAGTTTAATAATATTTTTATTTAACTTGAATTTTGTTTCACATTTTTTATTCCGCATTTTATTCGATTATTTGGTAACGTTTGTATTCAACCCCCCTTCTACAAACACATTGGGACCCAACACACATTGTCATCCTGCTCAGCTTCATCTGCAATCTTGGCTTGTTGGTCTTCAACATCTTCTTTATAGGACAACAAGAGTGCCTGATAGTCTTGGTTAGACATGTCAGTTATGAGAAGTTGTTGGGTGATATTGGCTAGGACTGCAAGTTGATCAACCAGTAAATCATTGATTGTTGAAGGTTGGGCTTGAGCATCTTGCAGCCATTGTGAGATGAGGTGTGAAGGTTGTGTAGAAGTTTGGTTAGTGGCTGTTGAGGTTGATGGTTGGTTGGATGTGTTTGAGGTAGATGGAAGATTTGGTGAAACTGCTCCTGTGACAGGTGTCACAGTTTGACTCACAGTATGAACTGTGATTGTGATAGTGTATCGTTCACTAGTAGAGTGAACCTCCATTGGAATTATAGGGGATTTGAACAGGTTACTATCATGTACCATGAACTCAAACCCTTTTCGCTCTTGTAGGGGACCGACACTTGAATGTGCTTGATAACTTGCCTCCCTAATAGCTGGATCATTGGCAATTATACTCCCAGCTTCAATTGACAAAGCAATATCAGCCAGGGTTGTTAATGGAGTTGTTCCTTCTTGAGAAATCTCCAATTGAATTAGAGAGGATTTGAGAAGCTCCCCCTCAAGAGTACTACCCTTAAACCTTTCAATCCGTGAAGACTGTTGTGCACATGAAGGTGCAATTGGAACCTCCACAGGGTCTTCAGTAAAAATTGATGAAACCCCTGTGTTTGTGATGGAGTCATCAAGGTCTACGTCGACATGTAGCCTCTCCCAAACAGTATTTTTGAGTGGTGAACACAGTTTATTGAACTATGTCACTTGATATTGGCAAGGCTTGAGAAGTAGATTCAAGCCTCTCATTGTAAGATGAAGAAATTTGAGAAATGAGATTAGTGATTTCAGGAATGATTTTTGGCAACTCCCTTGAATGGATGAGGGAGTTTCAATTAATGTGCTCTCACTGTGTGTGCTAAACAAATGACTTATTTCACCCTCTTGAGAGTGCTCAAGAGGGGGTGCAGAACCTTGACAAGATGCGTTGGGGAGAATCCTTGTTTCAATAGTGACACCTTGTTGAGAAGGTGCCACTAGAGACTGTTGGTGCCCCTTTGTTACAACTGCATATTTTGAGAAGATGTAGAGGTGGCTATTTGAGTGGTCAACTCAACATTCTTTTGCTTTTTTGGCTTTCTGACCAAGGGTAACTTTATTTGTGTTTGGTCCTCACCACTCTCAATAACAGTTACCATATGTGTTTGCTTTCTCTTCTGTTTACTAACTCCATCTTTTTGAGAGGATGATGTAGTTGGCTTCCTAGCATCTAGTGGTTGTGAAAGAATGGTCTCAGCTGTGGAAGGCCCTTGTGTGCTATCTTGTTTATGTATTTCTACAGGTGAAGGAGCCATAGTTGTACTAGAAATTGCATTTAATCTCATATCAGGTATACGGTAATGGTAGATTTTAAATCTCTCCTACACAAAGTCAGTGACATTTAGAGCTACCTTTACCTGATTCTTTGTAGTTAGTGAACTAAAACTTGGACAACTGCTTACAAATGCCTATTTGATTTCTATCTATTCCATCAATCATATGAATGTCAGCTGCTTTATTGTTTAAAGTGGACATTATAAATTTAGGGAAGAATATTTCTTTATCTCTACTTACCAAAGGCATGTCAGCCTTGTGCTCGGTTCTTCCAGGATCAAGCTTCCAACATTAAGCTATCTGTTGTAAGCCAAGGAGTACACCAGCTTTTGCACTACACTGAAGATGTTGTCATAGCCAGTCTTTTTATATGTGAATGTTCTTATGATAGAGTCAAACACAAAAAAACCATTCTCTCCTTGGATTCTTCTTGTTCAGTCTAGCCACGTCAATATTCTCACTGTAGTTGATGAAGTCCATAAACTCAACCAATTCATATGTTGTTGGAACCTTGACAATGTTGTTTATAGGAATACCCAAAGCTTTATTGACATCATTAGCATTGAATTCCACAACTACACCCTGAATTATGCAGTTCACCACCAAGGATAAAACTTGATTCTCATGAAAATGGTGTTTCTAACCGCAGAGTTTCAGAATTCATTCAACATGTCCAAAAAAAGCACATGATTAGCAGTCAAGGCCCCTGGGAGATATGAATCAACAATGAATCTCACAAAATACTTGAAGGTGTCAAAGGCTTAATTTGCATCAACAAATGCCAAGTAGTTGGTTCCCTCTTTAGAGATAAAAGCTCTAATGTTTTGGCAGCTATTGAAAGAATTGAGTTTGAGTGGGTAAGTGATTTGAAAAAAAAGAGCTTAAAATGAGTGAAAGCGGTGAAAATTTGCAGAAGTTAGGTCAATTGAGATCTAGAAAGCGTAAATAGGGGTTATGTCGAGATGTCTTGGTATTTATAGGCTAGAGATGTGACTTGTCGAGAAGTAAGAAATAAACGGTTGATATTTGCTTATCGAGAAGTCAAGTGAATTAGAAAACTCATATCGAGATGTCATTATCCTGACTCTTATCGAGAACTAGATAGTGATTTATCGAGATGAAGACAAAATACCCAGTTTGTCCTAATTGGACTGAATTATTCCAATTTATATTGAATAAATCAACACAAAGTTAGAATACATTTTGTATCAAAAGCATTTTACTAAAATAATTCATTAAATTAAATTATTTCAGTTCTAAGTTATCGAGAAATCTAAATTTTATACTTGTAGAGAACTCTGCTTTGATATGTATATCGAGATCTCTAAAATACTTATCCAGAAGTCATAAAGAGGCTTATCGAGAAGTTCATCGAGAAGTCATGGAAAAGACTTATCGAGAACTCTGTCGAGAAGTCTCAAAATGACTTGTCAAAAAGTCATTTAGACTTAGCGAGAACTCAGTTCTCTACATACTTTTGATTTTATTTGATATCTGTCTTATATTAATTTCACATATTAAAAATGTGCATTATCAATTTGACAGCTTTTCTTAGAATTAGAAAAATTTTAAGTAAAATTTGAATTTTAAAAAATAAATATACAAAGAATTATGAAATATTTATAAATCATATTGCAGTTAATTTCCAATTAAATCAAATTAATTTTGATTTATCAGAAATTAATCTGCTGCAGCACATTAGCTGAGTTCTTGCCTTTAGCATGATGAATTTAGCATACCAATTTAACCTACAAGTTTATTGAAAGTTGCTTCATCCAAAGGTTTAGTGAAAAATTTTAGCTAATTGTTTTTCTGTTCTAATAAATTGGTACCTTAAATCAACTTGCTTAGTTCTAGAATGATTAACTGGATTAGCCAACAATGGAAATGGCATTAATATTATTACACATGATTGGAATCTTATGTAGCAGTAGGCCATAGTCCATTAATTGATTTATAATCCAAAGCACTTGAGCACAACAACTTCTAGCAGTTATGTATTCAGCCTCAGCTATGGAAGTTGACACAAATTATTGTTTCTTACTATACCAATATACAAGTCTTTGACCAAGAAATTGACAGCTTCCACTTGTACTCTTTCTGTCTATCCAGCATCCAGCAAAATCTGCATCTGTGTATCCAACAATTTCTTCCCTTAGGATACCACAATCCCAAGTTTGTTGTTCCCTTCAAATATTTGAAAATCGTGTTGACAGCCATCAAATGTGATTCGTTAGGATTTGCTTAAAATATAGCACACAGACATGTTGCAAACATGATGTCTGGTCTACTAGCAGTTAAGTACAACAAAGATCCAATAATTCCTCTGTAACCTGAAATGTCTACACTTTTTCCTTTCTTATCTTTATCCAACTTGGTAGCTGTCGACATAGGTGTTGATGCAGGTGAGCAGTCAACCATTTCAATTTTTTTCAACAAATCTTTGATAAACATGATTTGACTGATAAAGATTCCATTACTTCTCTGGCTAAATTGAAGGCCAAGGAAGTAACTTAGTTCTCCCATCATGCTCATCTCATATTCACTCTGCATGAGTCTTGTGTTACTCCCTAACAATCTAATAAAGAATTACAGAAGGGGGGTTGAATGTAATTCTGGCTACTTTTTGATTTCAAGAACTATTCTACTATGAATATATAACTGTGTTTGATTTGGCTATGGTGCGGAATGAAAGTATTGATGAAATCAAAACACAAAGTAATCAAATACAAGTATTTAAAAACTTTCTGGTGGATTGAACTTTTCCACCAGAGATATATATTAATAAGAGAACTTTGTGTTACAATGTTGTACACAGCTGCTTACAAGTTGAACTCACAAGAACAAAGAAATTCTTTATAGATGTAGCTTTTTCTCTCTCTCTGGTAATTGCTTACTATGTTGGATAAAATTCTACTTGTTACACTTGGTTTATATATCACCAAGTTACATGATAAAAAGACAAACAAATAAGACAAAATGTTTCGAGTTTAATCTCATGCTTCTTCATTTCTCAATCCAGCATCTTTGAATATCTTCAGTTTAACATGAAAATGGAAATGCTTCTTTGTTCTCTAAAACCTGTAATTAGGCTGTCACATTCCATTTGCATACAATCAATACATGTGACTGTCAAGTCACTATCAACTGCTCTTTTGAATTTGTTCATCCATTGAAACTCAGATTGATCATCCATTGAAACTATGTGGGATCATCCGTTGAGACTTTGTTGAATCATCCGTTGAGAGTCTGGTTGATCATCCGTTGAGACTTTAGTTGATCATCCGTTGAGGCCGTGTGGAACATCTATTGAGACTATCTTCATAGCAGTTAACTCTACTTTATTTATACAAGATTACAAGGCATCTAATATTTACACTTAGCCAACCTATCTTGCATATCAATCTAGCAGTCAACATGACTTAAAACATTCTACAACATTTAGTTCTCTAAGACATTACAATATACAGAAATGTGCTACTAATCTTATTGTAACATAAGCTACTCTTTCAACAAAGATGTTGAAGTAATCATTTGTTGAAAGCTACAAATACACTAAATAATATCTACTAAGTGTTTTGTTTAACTTATCATCAAGTTCACAACATATTCACAACAAACTCCCCCAATTTATGTCTACTGGAATTGAAGCCATAAATTAAGAGAAACTTCATGATAACAAAACACCCTTTGAATACAGACTGAATTATAGTAGATAAAATTTACTAGTGCTGCAAATTATTGGCAAACATACAGAGGAAGGTTTGTAGAGAATCTCACAGGCCATTTTCAAAGTGCTCCTCTAGACTGAGCAAATTTAGCTTATTTCCTTGACTGTCTGAACTTCTTTCCCAACTTCACATTGTTTTCTTCACTTTGATATTGGAGTTGCCTGTGGAACTCAGATTCATCTCCATTTGTCTGATCCAGCTTTTCTTGCATCTCCTTGAGAGTTTCATTGCTTGAAATCTCTAGCTGATCTTCCAATCTGAAGAATCTTCTGATGCATTTTTCATCTTGGAACTCCATTATCTAGTATGGCCTCAAATGCACCCTATCTCTAGTAAAAGGAATTGTTAATACTCTTGGGAGTGCATTTGGTCCTCTCCAGTTATTCCTTATCTCATCAATCTTGTTTAGTACCATTTTCTTGGTAACTATGTTGAACCCAAAGTTCTTCTTGATTGAGGAGAAGATAGTCACCAGAGTAGAATAACCTTCATTGAGAATTATATGAAGGGGCCAAGTCATCTCTCTTCCACCCTTGTACCTGAAGACTAATCTTTCGGGAAGATGTCTATAAGCATCAATGGCTCTAACTTCATCTATCTCTTCCAGATAAAGATTTATGTCTGAGAATTCTTTAATGTCACAAATGAAGAGTTGATCTCCCTTGTTTACAGTTAGTTTGGGTGTGATCAGTGATTTGGATTGAAGTTTGACAGGCTTGACCTTCTTGATTATTCTTTTCTTTGTCCTTCTCGGCTTAGTTTGAATTGGAATGAATAGATCAGGAAGTGGTAGGCTTTCCCAATCTAAAGGTTCATCCTTGGAATTATGGTTTCACCATGGAAATTCTTGTCAGGATAAACCGTGAATTCAGCTTGTTCCACCGTGGGCATGGTTTTTTGACTTGAAGTAGTATATTGGGTTGGCATGCATTCTTCTTTATCTTCATCAAAATCCAATATCCTCTTGGGTTTGAGTTTATATCTAAATTTCCTAGTCTGCTTTGGTTTTTCTTACTTTTCTTCAATCAGATTCTCAGTTGTCACAGTAGGTAAAGCAACTTCTGTGGTTGCAGGATTCTTAGCTAGGTTATTGGCATCTAAAGCAGCTTGCTTTTGTTGTTGTTTGAGCCTCACCTTTTCTTCTTTCTTAGCATCTGCAAATTGTGGATGTCCAGTCACCACACAAATCATTTTCCCATTCCTGTAGATTTTGGATATTCTATTCTTTAAGACTGAGTCTTTAGGATCTTTAAAGAAAGCTATAGACCTTCCAAGCAGCTTCTTTTCATCTGGCTTAGGGGTTTCGTACATTAGATCCAATGGATTTTTTTTCTGAATTCTTTGGATAATTTCTCTTGGGTTTAAAAATCACATTGGCCTTTGGAGATTTAATAGATGAGGATTGACCTCTTTCCATGTTCCCTAAGCTCATGTCATTTGCTGAAATTGGTCTCAATTGAGAGAAATGAGAGAAGACTTTTTCTTGCTTCTCAATTGGACCAAACTTCTTCTTGATATTTTTATCAAGCTTCTTCCATTTTTCATTCAGCTCTAATTCTGCTGCTGCTATATTGATTAAATAAATGCTATCAAGAGCTGGTGGCTTAGAGAGAGTAATTGCTCGAACAATCACCTTGTTGAATTGTATGTTGAGCATTTTCTCCCCTTCACTGATTGACTCTTCCTGACTAACTGGAATGATAGAATCTTTCTCCCCCTTTTTGTTAGCATCAAGTTGAGCAGGGGTAGAGGTTTGTGCAACCACCAACTTTTGAAGAAGCAGTGTTTGTTGAGCTTGATGGAGTTGCATTTGAGTGATTGAGGATTCTATAGTCTCGAGCCTGGTATCCAAATAGTCCACTTTTCTAACTAGATCAGAATTTTTCCTAAGTTGTCTGTTGATATCTAACATTATTGTGTTAGGAAAGGTAGCCTCCAATCTTGCATTGATGTCCTTTCTAACTTGACCAATTTCTGTCTTGAGCTCAGTTACATCTTGAGTTTGCTTTAGAGATTGGATTTGGTGCAGTTGAAGAGACTCAAGGTGTGCTTGAAGAAGTCTCTTGGTGTTAACATTTGTAGTAGCTTGAAGAGTTGTCTGAGTCAGTTGAATTATGTGACAGAGAGTTGATTTGAAATGGTGCACATCACATTCTTTGCTAAACATCCAAGATGGAGTGTTTGTACTTGAGCTAGGGCCTGCTTCTCCCCCTATGTACATGAAATCTCCTTCATCATAATCTTCATCCCCAAACATATCCTTAGAACCACCAGTTGGATAATAAAAATTATCACTAGCTATGGAGGGCATGACAGTGATTGCATCCCTGGCCCTTTGCATAGAAGCAGTTTTGTGCACCAAGTTTAGAATTCTCTTAGCAACCTCATTGTCCTCTTCATCCAAGACTTGATAAGATGGAATATGGTGAGTAAATGCCTCAGCTTCATAAGAAACAGAGTCTAAGACAGCTTGATAATCTTGCTGAAATAGCTGTTTCTTGTCAGCCTCATTGACATCCAAAGAATTTGTGGGTGAGTTTTATGTGTGAGGTGCTTATATTATTAAATATTTTGGTTGTGACTCCATATTTACAGGAGCCACATCAACCTGACTTTGAGAATGTGGTGTAACTGAGTCTTTGACTGCAGTTTGCACAGTGTGTGCACCCTGTGTATCCCCAAGGGTTTTAGATTTCTTCTTTCTAGTATAAGTTTGGGGTGAGATTGTGTCCCTAACCCTCTTGGCCTGTGCTCTTGGTTGAGATCTTGTTTCAATAGTAACATCCTTTTGGGAGGATGAAACTAGTAATGAGCTTGAGTCCTTATTAAGCACTACAGTCTGTTGGGAAACTGCAGTGTGGCTAGGTTGGGTTACACACACCTCTCCCTCCTTATTCTTAGGGCTTCTTTTATGTCCACCCTGTCCCTCACTAGACTTACTTCCCTTCACATTCCCCTCTTAGTTTTTAGTGGATGTTACAACTAGCTTCTTTTGGGAGAAACTAGAGGGGCGTTCTTTGACTTGGATTTTGAAATTCTTGGTTTTGTGGCTTGGGTAGGCACTTGTTTGGTCACTATCACAGGTGCCATAACCACAGTTGATTGCGAAGAAATAGGTGGTTGGGAAGTAGCAAGGACAGAAATATTTATCTCACTTACCTGAGATTATTCTATAATTGGCATGTAAATAAGGGAAACATCGTTGTGGTGATTTTCCCTGTTCAGGTTAGCAATAATTCTTCTCTCTTGGACCCAGCAATCTAACTTGTTTGTTGGGTTCTCAATTGAGAAATCCTCATAAACAAAATTAGCTAACATCATAAAGAATCTATCATAATATATGTTTTTGGACCTCTTCTTAATATCTCCTAGTTTACTCCCTAATTTATACATAACTGATGTGCTGAAATTGAAATACTTATCACCAAGAAGCATATAAAGCTTGTTAAGAAGTGAATAAGTAACAACATCAAAATTACTGACATTTCCATAAAACACCTTGATAAAAGAATCACATAAAAAGCTCCATTCTTTTCTAAGACCCGTTCTCCTAACATCACCTAACTTAGTGGAATTAAGAGCATAACCCATAGAAATTAGCATGTTACTCACATCAGTGTTTGTGTATGGAGCAAGTGTGTTATTCTCAGGCAGTTTAAAGCACTTTTCAACTATATCACAGTTAATACAGTGTTCATTACCTTTGAGAGTGAAGATAATGGTTTTGTCCTTTGAGTTGAACACTGCTGTAGTCCGAATTTCCTTGACAACTTCATAGTAAATGGTTGGAGACTCAAGCATGGCATAACTCAGTTTGCAGTTCAAAATGAAGTCCATCATATTGTGATAGTCTTCAGATGCCGGAATTTGCTTGTTCACCAAAGCCACGAAGTTGTTCTTTTCATAAACATACCCAGTTGAGGACATGATTTTGACTACTGGTGCCATATCTGTGATTGAAATTAGTTGTCGAAAGGGAGTTTTTGCTTTTGGAGAAGAAGAGAGTTAGAATAATTGCTTGAGAAAGATAAAAGTAAAAGTAGAAATGAAATTAGCTTTTATACTTTTTCAGAAATAAACTGTTAAAAATTAAAAAGTAAAATAAAGTAACCAATCAAATTAGCCCAAAATAGTCATTTAAAAATAAGGAAAACTGTCAAAATTCTAAAATTATCCGTTAAAATATACATACAGGCTGTAAGTAAATTCGACGGATAATGCTTAGAATTAACGGCTACGATTGAGAGCAATTCGACGGATAAGGATAAAAGTACCCAGAGTAATGTTTGATACCTCAACTAGATAATGAGATTCAACGGATATTCATTTTCATCGGTTAATGAACATCCGTCGAGATGTAAATTCTGACTTAGCCAAAATTTTATCTTTAACAGTAAGCATCAAATTTTACTCTGGCTGTATTGCAATTTGCTTAGACATCAAAATAAATTAAGAGTAGTTAAGCATACCTAACTCACTTGCCAACCTAGTAAAGGTGGATTCATCAAGTGGCTTGGTAAAGATGTCTGCAAGTTGCTTCTCACTTGGAACAAAATGAAGTTACACAGTACCATTCATGACATGTTCTCTAATGAAATGGTACTTGATGTCAATATGCTTGGTCCTGGCATGTTGTACTGGATTTTCAATAATTTCAATGGCACTTGTGTTGTCACAGAAAATAGGAATCTTATTCACCTGTAGACCATAGTCCAACAGTTGATTTTTCATCCATAAAATATGTGCACAACAACTACCAGTAGCAATATATTCAGCCTCAGCAGCCTCAGCTGTAGAAGTAGAGACTAAATTTTGTTTTTTACTGAATCAGGATACTAGCTTATTTCCTAGAAATGGAAAGGTTCATGTTGTACTTTTTCTATCAATTCTACAACCTGCATAATCTAAATCTGAATAACCCATTAGATCAAAACTAGAATCTCTAGGATACCAAATGCCAAGTTTTGGTGTTCCTTTGAGATATCTGAAAATTTTCTTAATAGCTACTAAATGAGATTCTCTAGGATCAGCTTGAAATCTAGTACAAAGACAAGTAACAAATATTATATCTGGCCTACAGGTTGTTAAATATAACAATGAGCCAACCATGCCTCTATAACTTGAAGTATCCACAGACTTTTCAGTAGTGTTTAATTCAAGTTTAGTTGTAGTGGTCATGGGAGTTTTTGCAGATGTGCAATCCATTAAGTCAAACTTCTATAAAAGATCATAAATATATTTGGTTTGACTAATGAATATTCTATTACTAACTTGCTTAACTTGTAAACCAAGAAAGTAAGTTAGTTCTACGATCATGCTCATTTCATATTTACTTTGCATCAATTTGGTAAACTTTTTGCAAAGTTTTTCATCTGTAGAGCCAAATATAATATCATCTACATAAATTTGAACAAGTATACTAGAGCCATTAACATTCTAATAGAATAAAGTTTTATCAACAGTAACTCTTGTGAAATGATTTTCTAAGAGGAACTTTGACAAAGTGTCATACCAGGCTTTTGGTACTTGCTTCAGTCCATAAAGTGCCTTCAAAAGATAGTACACATATTCTGGAAAATTTGGATCTTCAAAACCAGGAGGCTGACTGACATAGACTTCCTCCTCCAAATCTCCATTCAGAAAGGCACTCTTCAGATCCATTTGATAGACCTTGAAATTGGCATGGGCTGCATAGGCTAAGAAAATTCTGATGGTTTCAAGTCTTGCAACAGGTTCAAAAGTTTTATCAACATCTATTCCCTCTTGTTGACAATAGCCCTTAGCAACCAATCTAGCTTTGTTCCTGACTACTATGCCATTTTTATCCATCTTGTTTCTGAATACCCACTTGGTGTCAATAGGATTCTTTCCTTTAGGCTTGGGTACTAGCTTTCAAACTTTATTCCTTTCAAATCGATTTAGCTCCTCCTGCATAGCTAAAACCCAATCAGGATCCAACAGAGCTTCTTCTACCTTTTTAGGTTCTTCCTGAGATAGGAAGCTGCTATACAGACATTCTTCTTAAGTTTCTTTCCTTGTTTGTACTATTGAACAGGCATCACCAATAATTAGTTCAAAAGGGTGATCTCTAGTCCATTTTCACTGTTGTGGTAGATTAGCTCTAGATGAAGAGGCCTCATAGTTGTCTTGATGTGTGACTGAGTTTTGATTAGAAGAAACCTCCCTGAGTGTGTGGATCTTTGACTTGGAGTTGGGGTTATTTCTGCTTGTGATCTGTATTGGCTTTCAACTCCTATTAATGTGATCTTTGTCTTTCGACAGATGAAGCAGATTGTCTTTCGATGGATGATGCACTTGGACTTTCGATGAATGTTGGGTTATGTGCTTCATTAGTTGTAGATTTTTCTGCATTACCTTTAGATATGATTTCTTGATCACTTTCATCATCACTGTCATCACCAATCATCTCAATATTATCAAATTTGAGGTTTTCATAGAAATCTCTATCTTGCAGTCCTTCAATCTTTTTGTCATCAAACACAACATGTACAGATTCCATAACAATGTTGGTTCTGAGATTGTAGACTATGTATGCTTTTCCAACTGCATATCCAATAAAAATTCCCTCATCAGCTTTGGCATCAAACTTTCCATGTCGATCAGTTTAATTCCTTAAGATATAGCATTTACAGCCAAAGACATGAAGAAAGTTTAATGCTGGCTTCCTTTTCTTGAACAATTGGTAGGGTGTCATGCATTTTGCTTGATTAACCAAAGAGATATTCTGAGTGTAGCATGCAGTATTTATAGCTTCTTCCCAAAAGTATGTTGGCAACTTTGATTCTTCTAGCATTATTCTTGCAGCTTCAATAAGTGACCTATTCTTCCTTTTAACCACTCCATTTTTTTGTGGAGTCCTTGATGCTGAAAACTCATGCATGATCCCATTCTCTTCACAAAACAATCTTATCACAGAATTTTTAAACTCAGTTCCATTGTCACTCCTGATTCTCCTTACTTTGAGATCAGGATGATTATTGACTTGCCTTATGTGATTGATGATGATTTCAATAACTTCATATTTGGATTTGAGAAAATATGTCCAAATGAACTTTGAGAAATCATTCACAATTACCAGGCAATATCTTTTCCTTAAGATGGACAATATATTGACTGGTCCAAATAAATCCATGTGCGGTAGTTGTAAAGGTTCTTCAATTATTGAATCAAGCTTCTTTCCGAATGATGCCTTGATCTGTTTTCCTTTTTGACAGGCATTACACAATCCATCCTTTGAGAATTTCACTTGTGGAATTCCACTTACCAAATCTTTCCTGACTAGCTCATTCATAGTATTGGAGTTAAGGTGGGACACCTTCTTGTGCCATTACCAACTTTCATCTTGACTTGCCTTGCTAAATAGACAAGTAACTGATTCTGTATTTGATGAGTTGAAGTCAACTAGATACATATTTTCTTTTCTCACTCCAGTGAGAACCACTTTATTGCTTTTCTTGTTGGTCACAACACAAGCTTCATAATTGAATGTTACTGAGTTGCCCTTATCACAAAGTGGGCTGATACTCAACAAATTGTGCTTGAGTCCCTTCACTAGGGAAACTTCCTCAATGATGACATTATCCTTTTAAATCAAGCCATATCCCACAGTATAACCCTTGTTGTCATCTCCAAAAGTGATACTTGGGCCAGCTTTCTCCTTGAACTCAGTGAACAGGGTAGAATCTCCAGTCATGTGCCTTGAGCACCCACTATTTTAATACCAAAGATTCTTTCTATTTTCCTGCACACAACAAAATCAAATAAAGTTGATTTTGGTACCCAAGTTTCTTTAGGTCCTGTTTTGTTAGCCCTTTTCTTAGGTTTCTTAGACCTTTTCTTATTTGACTTAGGTATCTTAGATTCATCCTTAGTCATTTGAGTGGGACCTCTGAAGCCATTCATCATTACAGAATTATCATGCACAGGCTGATTGACATGGAAAGGCATATTTTGTGCAAACATGTTATTCCAGTAAGGCATGCTAAATGGCATTTGTGGCACACTAAATGCAGCATAATAAGGATTTTGTGCAAATGACATATTAACAAACTGTGCATTCAAATTATGTGCAGGCATAACATTCACAGGCATTGTAGGCATACTAGGAAATGAATGAGGTGCAAGCATCGGAGCAGGCATGGCAAGTTTGCAATTAACAGATAAATGATTAACACTACCACACTTCACACAGATTTTTCTAGGTGCATATTTATCAGGTGTGTAGTTGTTATGTTTGTTAATTCCTTCTTTCCCATTCCTATTATTTTTCCTTTTAGATTCTGTTTTAACCTCAATTTTCTCCAATTTGTCATTCAATTGCTTGATTGACAGATGCCCTACATTGACTCTCTTGTCCTTTTTCACTTGACTTGTTTCTCCTGGAACAAAGTTTTTAGAAACTGATCCATATTTCTCATTTAATTTAGCTAGCTTGGCTTTGCTAACTGGCTTATTTTCACTCAAAGGATGTGGTTCCTTGTCTTTTGACGGATAATTCTTTTGATCATTCGACGAATAACGTTCATCATCCGTCGAATCCACATCCGCCGAAAGTCCTTCAACCAAATTGGATTCAAGTTTCTCCTTGATCTTTTTCCAGGCTTCATCACAGAAGGATTTTATACCTTAAACTTTAGTAATTTGAGCATGGACATCTCTATATGATTTTCATGCCTTAATTACCTCCTGTTCTCGTCAAGTTGCTTTCTTAAAATCTCTTCTTTCTTTAAGGATTCAGTTAGTTCATCTTTGGCAATCTTGCACTCTATGTTCAATTTTTCAAACTTAACAAATTGAGTCTCTAACACATTATTTCTTTCACTTAAAAATAGATTGTTCTCTTTAATTATAGTGTTTTCTTTAGTGATAGATTTGAGTGTAATACACAGATGATATAACTCAGTAGACATGTCATTTATAGCATCATTACACTCAGCTTTAGATAAATGTGCTAGATTAGTGGTGATTACCTGATTACTGGATGAACTGACTTCTGTTTCATCTGATTTGGCCATAAGTGCTAGATTGACATAGCTTGTATCATCATCCTCTTCTAGTCCAACTGCAGCCCAGTCATTTTCCTGTGTGATGAAAGCCCTTTCCTTTTGTTTGAGCAACTCAAAATATTTCTGCTTATAATCCACAGGCTCAAACTTCTTTTTGCCAGAATCATACTTTCTGTATTCACTAGCAAAATGACCTGCCAAGCCACACTTGAAACACTTGAATTTAGACTTATCAACCATGTTTCTATTTGACTTGGATGCTCCAAAATTCTTCTTGAATTTGAGCTTGGAAAACCTCCTAGATAGAAAAGCCAGATGCTCATCTATGTCATCCATGTCATCTTGACTAAGATGTTCTTCATGTTCAGCTACTAGCTCTTTTCCCTTGCCTTCACAAACTCTAGGGTTTGGTGCAGATTCAACAACTTCAACTTTTATCTCCTTCTCCTTTTCTTTCTCATCAACCAATGCAATGGATCCTCCTTTCATTTTTCCTTTCTCCAGCTTCTCATCTTGCTCTATCTCAAGCTCATAGGTCTTTAGAATCCCATTCCTTTGGTAGAGATCTAAGGAATTTGAGGTTTGAGTCTTTTGTCTGATAGACTCTTCCATGCAAGTTTAGAGCATTTACTAGTTTTTAAAATCTATTAAATATGTCAGTGAGTGACTCACTTTCTTCACTATGAAAATGCTCATATTGTTGAATCAAGAGTTGCATTTTTTTTCCCTTACCTGCTCAGTTCCATCACATATAACTTGAATTGTATCTCAGACCTCTTTGGCAGTTTTGCAGTTAATGATGTTGTCAAACATGTCACCATCAACACCATTAAACAAAATGTTCATGGCCTTCTTATCCTTATGAACTTGTTCAAAATCTGGATCAGACCATTCTGCTCAAGGCTTTAGGATGGATGCTTCATTTCCTGTAGCAGCTCTTATAGGGACATGTGGACCTTTCTCAATGCGGTCCACATATTCTTCATCTTGAGAGAGGAGATGCAGGTGCATCTTCACCTTCCAATGGTGATAGTTGTCTTTGTCCAGAAATGGATTTTTTACTCCAACATTTTTTATGCTCATCTTGTTAGTTGTTGTGATCTTTAAACTCTTTGTTCTTCAAGAGCTTTCTCTGATACCAATTGTTATTCCCTAACAATCTAACAAAGAATTACAGAAGAGGGGTTGAATGTAATTCTGGCTACTTTTTGATTTTAAGAACAGTTCTACTATGAATATATAACTGTGTTTGATTTGGTTATAGTGCGGAATGAAAGTATTGATGAAATCAAAACACAAAGTAATCAAATACAAGTATTTAAAAAACTTTCTAGTGGATTGAACTTTTCCACCAGAGATATATATTAATAAGAGAACTCTGTGTTACAATGTTGTACACAGCTGCTTACAAGTTGAACTCACAAGAACAGAGAAATTCTTTACAAATGTAGCTTTTTCTATTTCTCTGGTAATTGCTTACTAACTTGGATAAAATTCTACTTGCTACACTTGATTTATATATCACCAAGTTACATGATAAAAAGACAAACAAATAAGACAAAATATTTCGAGTTTAATCTCATGCTTCTTCATTTCTCAATCCAGCATCTTTGAATATCTTCAGTTTAGCCTGAAAATGGAAATGCTTCTTTGTTCTCTAAAACCTGTAATTAGGCTGTCACATTCCATTTGCATACAATCAACGCATGTGATTGTCAAGTCACTATCACCTGCTCTTTTAAATTTGTTCATCCGTTGAAACTCAGATTGATCATCCGTTAAAACTCTGTGGGATCATCTGTTGAGACTTTGTTGAATCATCCGTTGAGAGTTTGGTTGATCATCCGTTGAGACTTTAGTTGATCATCCGTTGAGGCCTTGTGGAACATCCGTTGAGACTATCTTCATAGCAGTTAGCTCTACTTCATTTATACAAGATTACATGGCATCTAATATTTACACTTAGCCAACCTATCTTGCATATCAATCTAGTAGACAACATGACTTAAAACATTCTACAACATTTAGTTCTCTAAGACATTACAATATTCAAAAATATGCTACTAATCTTATTGTAATATAAGCTACTCTTTCAACGGATATTGAAGTGATCATCCGTTAAAAACTACAAATACACTAAATAATATCTACTAAGTGTTTTGTTTAACTTATCATCAAGTTCACAACATATGTTTAACATCTTGAGAATCTTTGACATAGCTTTTCATTTATAGAATTAAAAATGATATCATCCACATAGATTTGAACTAGGATAATGTAATCACCATGCTGCTTGTAGAATAAAGTCTTATCAATTGTCCCTTTAGTGAACCCATGTTTGAGTAAAAATTTTGAGAGTGTGTCATATCATGCTCTAGGTGCTTGCTTCAATCCATAAAGAGTCTTTAACAGTTTATAAACAAAGTATGGAAATTCCGGATCTTCAAAGGCAGATGGTTGTTGCACATAGACTTCTTTTTCCAATTCACCACTAGTGAATACACTCTTCACATTCATTTGATACACTTTGAAATTTGAGTGTGTAGAAAATGCAAGAATAATTCTGATTGCTTCAAGTCTTGCAACTGGAGCAAAAGTTTCATCATGGTCAATTCCTTCTTCTTGTTAGTAGCCTTTGGAAACCAGTCTTGCTTTGTTTCTTGCCACAATTCCATTTTCATCCATTTTGTTCCTATACACCCATTTTGTTTCAATGATACTTTTGTTCTTTGGAGCAGGAACCAATTCTCAAACTTTATTTCTTTCAAATTGATTTAGCTCTTCTTGCATGGCAGTTATTCGGTCAGAATCAAGTAGAGCTTTCTCAGTTTTCTTAGGCTCAATTTTAGACAAAAAGCATACATGCAAACATTCATTTATAGTGGTACTTCTAGTCCTTACACCAACATTGGGATCACAAATTATAGCTTCTCTTGTGTGACTTCTATCCCATTTTCTGGTGTGATTTTATTGACTAGAATTTCCTGTATTTTCTTCATTATTGGCATGACTTGCAGAACTATCATCTCTTCCCCCCCCGAGTTTGTGCCATCAAATTCAGGTGTGTTTCTACTTTGAGATAAATTCTCGTGTTCACAATTTACTGGTTCATTTGATTCTTCATCCATCCTGTTGTTTGTGTTGATCTCAGCTTCATCTTCAGAATCACTGCGATTGTTTAAAATTTTTAATTATTTAAATTTTAGGGCTTCAGCTTCATTTTTATCAAGGCATTCCAAGCGTGGACACTTGTCATCATCAAATGTCACATATGTCTTTTCCATAATATTCTTTTGATCTAGCACATAAATTCTATAGGCAATTCATTCCAATGAATATCCCTGAAAAATAGCTTTAAGTACTTTAGAGTCATATTTTCCAACATATTCAGTTGTCTTTCAACACATAGCATTTGCTTCCAAACACATGCAGATGCTTTACAGTAGGTTTTTTTTTGACAAGATTAGGTAGGGTGACTTGCCAAGGATTTTGTTGATTAGATATCTATTTTGAGTATATCATGCAGTATTGATAGCTTCTTCCCCAAAACTTGTTGGCAAATTGGCATCTTGCAGCATTGTTCTTGCAGCTTCAACTAGAGTTCTATTTTTCCTTTCAATTACACTATTTTGCTGAGGTGTTCTTGCAGCTGAGAACTCTTGAACAATGCCCCTATCTTCGCAGAATTCACTTAAAGCCAAATTCCTAAATTCTGTGCCATTATTATTTCTTAATATTTTAACACAATTTTGGTCTTCAGCCTGCTTCTCAACTTTATTTATGTGTTCAATGATGATGTGTGGGGCTCCATCCTTTGAATGCATAAATTCCATACAAGTGTATCTTGAAAAGTCATCCACCATCACCAATGCATATTTCTTTCTGGATATAAACAATGTAACACCCCCAGATCCGGGGTCGGGGATCCGGGTCGTCACGGTCTTTCTTTCCACAATATCACTTCACTTAATTAATAATAAATAACCTTATGCTGTGACCCCACACTAACACACACCACAACCCGTTATAGTCTCAGAGATGAAACTTAAATAAGTACAATTCTTTGAATCCACAATTTAAAAGTTATTACAACCCAAAATGATTACTTGATAAATTTACAGTTAATTGCCATTATCTGCCACAAGTTATAATTATACATAATTGATTCTCAAAAGTAGATGGTCTGATCTACAATAGATCTACCTCTGCAGCTATAGCAGCTACAACATCAACGGGAAGACGCGGGACGCTTCCCACGCGCTTGCGCTGGGTCTGCTGGAGTCTGGCCATCTTTCCTAACTGTTGTTGTGTGATCAAAGAAGAAAGCAAGGGTGAGCAGCAAGCCCACCAAAATAATATGTATAATGATTTACAATATATGAGCCTACTCATAATACTCATGAAAGTCTTGGTCAAAAGAAATGAACCAAGTTTGATATCTTAATGCGATGAAGTCGCAAAATATTCAGTATATATACATATATACTTTTCAAAATATTGGAAGTCCTCTTCCATGCATAATATACACAAAGTCCCAGTGTATAACTGTATATAAAAATATATCGTTGCAAGGTGATCTCATATATCTAACCTTGTCTCAACGTTTTTCTGAAAATCTTTGTCATTCATAAGACAATTATTAATTAGATATAAGTTTAAAAGATGAGGTTACCAAATACCCCAATATACTTATATCTTTCCCAATACTACTTGAACTACCACCGTTCAAGTTATAACCAGTTTCAAAAGTTCATCACATAGATGAGACTACAAGACAAGATTCAATCTTTGAAATATTATTGAATGAAATAAAGTTACGAGATACTTTATTTAGTCCCGATATGTATATATCCACATATATATATCTCTTAAACATTTCCTGGAACCTCTGTTATGTAAAGTATGAACAGAGTTTGAAACATCCAATGAATTTTGGAAAGGAAAAGAATTTTGGCATAAACCAGATATCTTGCTGATCAGGCAAAGATACCAATAAGTAACCTTTTCTACTAGTAGATGGATGAATCCCCCACCGGTCATCACCCTGGCCTCATAAGGACCTTGTGCTGGACCGCCACCCGGCCTCTTACGCGTTGATGGACTGCCACCCAGCCACTTACACAATAATAGACCGTACCCCGGCCTGTCGCTTATGCCGACTCAATTAGATGGGCTTACTTCCCGAACATTGGGCAAGTAATCAATTCATTTACCAAAACTGCAACCTCGTTGCGAATATAAAATACACCACAGAGCCGGATTCCCCAGGTTTTGAGCGAGTATTTAAATCCCCTTAAAAAGGAAGATCTTAAATATAAAAATGAGTTTTGGGATCCGCTCTAACTTTAAAAATCATTTTGAAGACTCGAAAATACTTTATAGAGTGTTTGGAGTAAAGCTGATTTAATGAAGTAAATCAGTCCCCAGAATATTTAGAAAATGACTGAATATTATTAATTAAATAATATTCCCATAAAGAATAATCTTTATAAAAATAATTGAAGTAGAAGTATTAAAACTTATACTTGAAACGAGTATTATCTTTATTTGAATAATCGAAAATAAGTTTGATTATTGACACCTTGTTCTTTAATAAAATAAAGAATATACCTCAGCAAATAATCGGAGTCATAGATCCTCAAATGAATATTCAAATAGTATTCAATAAATAATATAAAAGAGTCATAAGCCCTCGAATGAATATTCAAATATTATTTAATAAATAATATAAAAGAGTCATAAGCCCTCGAATGAATATTCAAATATTATTCAATAAATAATATAAAAGAGTCATAAGCCCTCGAATGAATATTCAAATATTATTCAATAAATAATATAAAAGTTAAAGTTATCGAATAAACCTTATTCGATTAATAGTTTGGAAAACTATAACCATATATATATATATAAATATATATATATATATCCATATATACAAAATCTACTCGGGATCCTCGACTCCCGGTTTTAGAAAATATTTTCACCTTTGGGTCCCTATACTAAGGGTATATGCAAGTTACCGCTATTCTCTAGCATAGGTATTATCAACGGAATCAACAGATATATATTGAAAGAATACGAAACAGGCATGCATATATATATATATATATCATAGTAGCATGCTTCAATATATTGCAACATTTGCTAATTAACCAACATGCATCTATCGCAAGATAATGCAAGTACATATATACATCACAACAACAGTATAACGGGTAGAAAACTTGCCTAAGCGACTTGGGGTGATAAAAGGCTCGGGACGAGTCTGGTAACCTATAAACAACAAGTAAGTTGGAATTAAACCAAAATCACTTGTAAATCTATACTTTAACTAACTTAGACTCTAACGCTTGTTTTGCGCTCACTGATTCGCTTAAGTCACTCGGGTACCCTCGACTCCACCATTTTTTAATAATTTAACCTTTACGAGTTTTAAAGCGATTCCTTCGCGAGTGTCTTAACAACTGCCTAACACACTTACCATAAATGTTTCATACATTAATTAACCCTTTTTGGTCTTTAACCTATGTTTCAAAGTAAGGCGAGGGGAAAAGTTTCGTTCGCGAAACGCCGTTACTTGAAACGGTCGTTTCTCCTAAACCGTGCATCGGAATCGAACGAACTACATATCAAAACGAAGCTCGTAACATGAGCTATCTAAACATGGCAGTGGTCATAATCTAGCAGGGGGTTCTCGGGTCCTAATGCTATGCACAAAAACAGTCCAAAGAAAATCGGACGTTACGACGGCTATGTTTACGCGATTTCCAATATTTTAAACCATTCAAAACCATTCCAAATCAACCTCAAATCCAACATACAACCAACATCCATCCTCATCACATCATAACAACCCCAACCAATTCAATTTAATCATTCATACTTATGCCTAAGCTTAACTTTAATCATACTTAAGTTCTTTTAATCAAAACAACAACATTTACCAATCCAACAACATCCCAAAACTCACTAATCTCTACATACACAACCATCAAGCCTCTCATGAACTAAAATACTCATATTATGCTCTTAACATTCAATAACAAAGCTTGGTTAAGAGATTATACCTTCCTTGGAGAGTGGAGAATCAAGAGAATGGCTTGGAATCACCCTTAAAGTCCTTATCCAAGCTTAATCTAAACAAAACTTCAAGAACACAAATTTTATTTCTTGAAAAACACTATTCACCATCTTCTTCCATGATTTATAGAAAAAGATTGGCTTGGAATTAGAAGCTTAAACTTATAGGAAGTATGTAACTATCCATGGGGAAGCTTAGATAATTACCTTGCTAAATAGTAAGTGGAGGAGCTTGGACTTTCATTTTTTAAGAAAAGCACCCGAGAGCATGAAGAAGAAGAAGAGAGATTTTTGTGTTTTGGCTTGATTTGCTTTTGGTTGGTTGATTTTTGTTGTTTGCTTTAGTGAATTACCTAGTTGCCCTTGGTTTTGTGTGGTTAAAAAGTCACCACATCTCCTTCCTTCCCATGTCATGCTTGTGTCACCTTGCACATGTCATAATGCTCCCACTTGTCCACACCTTGTGGTTTGATGATGTCACAGTCCCTGGCTTCTTGTACAAGCTTGTCTCTCGGTCACTTATTTGTTTTACGGTTCGCTTATCTTTCGTTCTCGTTTATCGTTTGAGGGATCATACCCGGGATCTTATTACTTAGGTTCCCTTAACCTTTCTCAATATATTGTATTCCTTCTATGATCCTCTCTTATAATCCTTTAATTTAAATCCTTTTTATCCTGTTACCTTATACTCAATTCTCTCCGTATCTTGTGGATTTCCGGGAAAAATCAAAGTGTTCGGAATTGGATTCTGACGATCTTTACATACACTTATATATCACATAGAGTACTAATAATATCCCATAAGATCAATAACAGAACCTCTACATAGCGTGGCATGAAAAGTTTTCTCGTTCAGCAAAAACACTATTCATAAGGGTTTCAAAATTTCTCCAAAATTGGGGTTATTACAGTCTCCCCTCCTTAAAAGGATTCCGTCCCGGAATCAGATAGAAAACAAATGGGGATACTTGCTTAGCATTACACTTTCTAACTCTCGAGTCAATTTTCCCACATTGTGGTTCTACCACCAAACTCTGCCTAGTTTGATAATCCTTCTCCTAAGCACTTGTTCCTTTTCACTCTATAACCCTTCCTGGTTGCTCCATATAGGTTACGTCGGGTTGCATATCTATGCGCTCATATGCCTCTATTTATCTGGCATCTGAATTACACTTCCTTAACATTGATACGTGAAACACGTTACGACCTGCTACATGTTCGGGGTTAGGGCTAGCTCATATGCTAACTTCCCAAACGTCTTAATATATCCAAGGGTCCAACAAATTGTAGACTTAGCTTTCTTTTCTTTCCGAACCTCATCAATCCTTTCCAAGGGATACCTATATCATTACTAGGTCCCCTATTTCATACTCTTTATCCTTTCGTGTCAAATCAACATACTTATCATGTCCATCTTGGGCTACTACCAGCCGTCCTCTGATTAGATCTATCATATCCTTGGTCCTTTGGACTACTGCGGGTCCGAACATCTTGCGCTCTACAACTTCATCCTAACATAAGGGAGATCGACATTGTCTTCCCTCAAGGATCTCATAAGGCGACATCTCGATAATGACATATGATCTATTGTCGTAAGATAACTCAATCCGAATTAAGTGATCATTCCAAATTTTTTTTCAAGTCTATTGCACAGACTCTCATTATTGCTTTTAGCATTAGAGCTTCTGCTTCTCAATACCCATTCTTTTCCAGTTCGTAATTGCTACTACCTTCCATTCCTAATATTATACTGGTTATACTTTTGCTCATTAGCGTTCTATAACCTTTTAATAACCACGTCAACCTTAGTATCACGAATGTGTTCCCATTCCGCATACTACCACCACTTTATTACTCCTTTTTCAGTTGTTTCTATTTTCCAAAATTTGATCAATCAAATAGAAGTAAAGGAATTTGTTGAGAGATCACTATGATCATGAACACTTGTTATATCGCATAGTTAGTACAGAAGGTGGCCAGCCTTTAGTACTTGACAAGCAATTAAACAATAGCTGGTATCCTACTAGGCTTCTATCACACAGATAGATAGTCATTCGGCAATACCTCCCCTTTCTGGAAGGGTTGTTCTTCTCAGCTTACATGAAATGAAAAGAAGAGAAAAGAACGAACTGAAGAGAATTGTATATATGAAAAAATATACTGCCACAAAATATCTGGCTTGGAACCTACCTCTGAACTATAGAGGTTTGTCATAGGAGAACAAAACATATACGTATTTATATCAGCATCAAGCATTATAGCCTCGTATTTCCCATGCCTAAATATTTTCGCTATATCGTCCATCATTCTATGGACCCACACTCTTCCTCGAGCTTATACACAATCACCTTTGAAACTCCCTCGACATCGAAAATCGAATCTGGGATCTCATTCTATACATCATCGTTACTAGAATTCTATGCTTGCACCGCAACCTTCCTCGTATAATAATACGACTCTCTATTGATAAGAAAGAATAATAATTCACTAGGTAGATACTCTACTTAATTAGTCTATCAATGATAACTTATACACTACCACGACCCGATTAGTGGTACTCAATCTCAACACCCATTCCAATACAACTCTCACGGTTGTAATCAGCTCATTACTCGCAGAATCATTGCTGCCTTACTATGGTCCACCACTGACCTACTGTAGTCATTCACTTTTCCATAAAATCTTAATATCTAACCATACGGAGTCTATCCATGTCGTATCAAATCATTCTAAGGAGGTAACATAATCACCATTCCTGATTCATGAAGAACACTCCTGATCCTGACATACATAGATGACATGAAGCAGATAAAAGTGCAGAAGAGTTTCAATCAAAGCAACGATAGCAGGTTAATACCATTCTTAATCATATGCCTTCAATAGAAGACTTAACTCAAAGGTTTGTTTAGTCCTTTTTGAAATATAGTCCTGGCTTATCTCAAGATAGTATCTTCTGAGATAGATAGCCCGCTCATGGCGATTACACGAATTAAACCTTTACTAACTACTATTACGGTTGGGTATTGCACAGTCATCAGAAGGAATGACAATCTTCCAACCCAAAATACAACCATCACAGCTTTAACCATCATCACTGTATTCCTTTGGCACAAGCGCCTACAATTATCCTTTTACCGCTTAAGTGTCGGCCACCTCTTTGGCCTTTCCTGATAGTAATAGTTCCTTATAATCAATGTCATTTTAACCACCTCCAAATAAATTTTCTACCTTATTTCCGATCACTGCTTGAGTGAAGATGTTTTCCTTAAAATCAGATGGGAAAAAAAAATATCACCATTTTTCCATAAGTTATTGCCTCATTCTTTAGAGGCTAATCACTGTCAAGACTGACTCTCAATCATACTTAGAACATTTTTTTTTAAGTCCTAATTGCCCTGAACAATTTCGACCAAAACTGGTTCGATCCATACTTTCTCGTGGTTTAACACGTGCCCCACTTGGCATCATTATAATTACGTCATATTTCCTTTATCCACATTTCTATTCTTGAGAATTTTGAATATTACCTTTTTCCTTATAAAACCTCTAAGGTTATCCTTCAATCGTTCCTCCTGTATTCCCTAGATACAGGGCATATCACAATACCATTTACTAATACTAGAACCATTGTCTATATACTTCTGAAAAATTTCTCCACTGATCCTTAAAGGTTATTATTACCTTAATCCTTTCCAATTCATACTGTCAAAACTCATACTATCCCTATTAAGGGTGAAATGCCAACCTTTATGCATTCCCCTAGGATTCGTTTTAAGTTACCGATGTTCTATCCTTAATTCCACCTTTAAAAAGGTACAAGCATCCTTCCATGGATAAATAAAGTCATATATCCCTGATAGATTATCATATTCATCATTCCCACCTCGATAGTCTATACCTAACTTCATAATAGCATCCTTATTCATATTGAGGTCAATCCATATGGCCTCCAAAAGATAACAACGGTTATCCGCTTGTCTTGCCTAATTTGGTAACGATAACAAGGATGTTCTGGAAGATATTGGTCGTGTTCAACGTGAACTTCTTCTTAATAATTCCTTATTTACTTTTGTTGTTTATCTCAACAGTCACCTCAATGTTGGGATATCTTTCATACCTGGCGTCTCCCTTTCTGGGTATCAAGCCACCGGTTTTATATTTCCCATTCTTGAAGGTCACTTCCTTCATCCAATTTTCTTAATTTCTTACTTTCTTGTCTCCTCAGTCTATCCGCGTCTCATTATTTATCCTTCGAATTACCTCAAGGTTTCCTCGAATCCTCCCAACTTAAAGGGGATAAAATATACATAACTCTTATGCCTTCAACCATCAATTTTAACTCATGGTGAATCACCCTCATCCTGACGATTACATACTTTTCTATTTTTATTACTACGAGTCTTTAGGGTTTCCTCATACCCAACTTCCTTATCATTCCTCAAACTCTATTGCCTTTATATTCCTTTATCTTATCATTATTTCATGAACCAACACAACATAAGCATTGATTTCAACATCCCGTCATTCTGGATTCGTGCCCTTAGAATGAATCTTGACCACTTTTACAACTTAAATTCACAATTCATCATACTCGTCTGCCTTTGTTCTGGCTCTAAAGCTTTTACACTCTCTCCATAACCTTTGGGAATTACTTTCCCGAAAACCATTGACTGAACTTAAATCAGTTTATTATAATCTCTTGCTCCGTGCCTTCCTTGGCCTTTCACCAGCGGGTGGTCCCTCTCTTGGGAGGGTAAGTGACAAAAACAGTCCTTTTGAGATTCGTCAATCATTTAGAATCTCAAATGATTCCTATATTTCCTTTAGCCAGGCTCTTGCCTCGGCGGGGTCAGCTTGTTCCTTGGAACTCTGAGAGCTTAGCGATTTAGAGGTCCTGAAAGAATTTCCCACCGCACTGTCTCCTCAGGGTGGTGGTTGGGGATAATAGTCTAAGTTCTCTTTAGACAGGTCCATGAATTGCCGTATAGGGGTACCATCTCGGGTCTCCTTTCCTTACTCGACTTTTGTTTCCTTAGTCTAAATATTTCTTCCTACTCCCCATAATTGGAGTCATCTTTTAATTTAAAATCTTCATTTTCCACTTTATTATATTCCGGGTTCTTTATATCTTAATTGCGACCTCCCTGATTATCACGTTCAAGGTTTGCCCTTAATCTTATTCCTTGTGGGGGCATATTACTTGGAAAATTTTGAGAATCTCCGGATATTTGTCTTACTTACTTTGCTTAAGTCTTCCCCTCGTTTAGTCCTTGCACGATTGCAAATTATGAATTCTTAAGTTCGATAAACTTCATGACACTCTCTTAAGTGTTAATAGAGCAATTAACAATGTGATTTATCACAATCAAACTGATCTGAACTGAAATTAACGAATATATACATAACCATTTGTTCGAGGGTACAATAACTGAACATATTAAAGAGGATTACATCATATGAACTTATCGCTCCTATCCCAAAAGTACTACCATAGATAGTCATCTCGTCATTAAAACTAATCATTCATAACTTTTTCTGGCACAATATGTTCTTTTCCGATCATTCGGTCTGTATTGCAATCTCAAACAGCTTTTCGGTACCGGCTTCGGTTACCTTCACTTCTATTTCCATTTTCTCACCATCTCTTATAAACTCCCCCAAAGACATTATCATCTTGAGTCTCTCCTTTTTACTAAGGGCATTAGCCACCACATTGGCTTTCCCCGAATGATAAAGAATCTCCCAATCAATATTCTTGATTAGCTCTAACCGCCTCCTCTGGTGTATGTTGAGCTCTTTCTACGCAAAATGTACTAGAGCTCCTATGGTTTGTGTAAATCTCGCACTTCTATCCATACAAGTAGTGCCTCCAATATTTAGGGCAACCTATTGCCACGAGCCCAAGCTCATGGGCGGGGATATCGAATTTCATATTACCTTAATTGTCTTGACGCAGACGCGATTATCTTGCTGTGCTAAGAAGCACCCTAATTCCTTATGCGAAGCGTCACTTACAAATCACAAAATCTCCTTTTTCCATCCGGCAACGCCAACATAGGGGCCGTCACCAACCTTTGCTTCAGTTCTTAAAAGCTGTTCTCGCATTTCTCTGTCTATTCGAACTTCTCAGTCTTACGAGTAAGCCGCGTTAAAGGGGCTACTATCTTTACAACTTGAACGAACCTCCGGTAGTGACCGGCCAATCCTACCTCTGGTAGTTGCCCTAACCATGGTCATCAATTCATCAGTGGTCCTTTATCCAATCATGTCAGGATCCTCCATGGGATCCTCTTCAACAACTATCCCTTCTAGGACAACATCCTCAACCGCTAAATTCTCAATATCAACATCATCCGGTCCTGCATTAGGACACTCTATCGGATCCACAATCCGATCTCCAATTAGTAATAAAATATCATCGCGATGTTGCTCCTCAACCTCAGGGTTCGGAGTCCCGCTACCATATACGATAACGAACTACGCTCCTATCACGATATTTATAAGGGTTCCCATAAGGGTTTTAACTGTCAGTGCTACGTTAGGTAGCCCGACTATGAACTTGGCAAGAGTTCTTATTATCTTAGTTAACTTATTATCTTAACGTCCCATCATCTCTGAGGTTTATAACGCTTAGCTCTGATACCATTTCTGTAACACCCCCAGATCCGGGGTCGGGGATCCGGGTCGTCACGGTCTTTCTTTCCACAATATCACTTCACTTAATTAATAATAAATAACCTTATGCTGTGACCCCACACTAACACACACCACAACCCGTTATAGTCTCAGAGATGAAACTTAAATAAGTACAATTCTTTGAATCCACAATTTAAAAGTTATTACAACCCAAAATGATTACTTGATAAATTTACAGTTAATTGCCATTATCTGCCACAAGTTATAATTATACATAATTGATTCTCAAAAGTAGATGGTCTGATCTACAATAGATCTACCTCTGCAGCTATAGCAGCTACAACATCAACGGGAAGACGCGGGACGCTTCCCACGCGCTTGCGCTGGGTCTGCTGGAGTCTGGCCATCTTTCCTAACTGTTGTTGTGTGATGAAAGAAGAAAGCAAGGGTGAGCAGCAAGCCCACCAAAATAATATGTATAATGATTTACAATATATGAGCCTACTCATAATACTCATGAAAGTCTTGGTTAAAAGAAATGAACCAAGTTTGATATCTTAATGCGATGAAGTCGCAAAATATTCAGTATATATACATATATACTTTTCAAAATATTGGAAGTCCTCTTCCATGCATAATATACACAAAGTCCCAGTGTATAACTGTATATAAAAATATATCGTTGCAAGGTGATCTCATATATCTAACCTTGTCTCAACGTTTTTCTGAAAATCTTTGTCATTCATAAGACAATTATTAATTAGATATAAGTTTAAAAGATGAGGTTACCAAATACCCCAATATACTTATATCTTTCCCAATACTACTTGAACTACCACCGTTCAAGTTATAACCAGTTTCAAAAGTTCATCACATAGATGAGACTACAAGACAAGATTCAATCTTTGAAATATTATTGAATGAAATAAAGTTACGAGATACTTTATTTAGTCCCGATATGTATATATCCACATATATATATCTCTTAAACATTTCCTGGAACCTCTGTTATGTAAAGTATGAACAGAGTTTGAAACATCCAATGAATTTTGGAAAGGAAAAGAATTTTGGCATAAACCAGATATCTTGCTGATCAGGCAAAGATACCAATAAGTAACCTTTTCTACTAGTAGATGGATGAATCCCCCACCGGTCATCACCCTGGCCTCATAAGGACCTTGTGCTGGACCGCCACCCGGCCTCTTACGCGTTGATGGACTGCCACCCAGCCACTTACTTAATAATAGACCGTACCCCTGCCTGTCGCTTATGCCGACTCAATTAGATGGGCTTACTTCCCGAACATTGGGCAAGTAATCAATTCATTTACCAAAACTGCAACCTCGTTGCGAATATAAAATACACCACAGAGCCGGATTCCCCAGGTTTTGAGCGAGTATTTAAATCCCCTTAAAAAGGAAGATCTTAAATATAAAAATGAGTTTTGGGATCCGCTCTAACTTTAAAAATCATTTTGAAGACTCGAAAACACTTTATAGAGTGTTTGGAGTAAAGCTGATTTAATGAAGTAAATCAGTCCCCAGAATATTTAGAAAATGACTGAATATTATTAATTAAATAATATTCCCATAAAGAATAATCTTTATAAAAATAATTGAAGTAGAAGTATTAAAACTTATACTTGAAACGAGTATTATCTTTATTTGAATAATCGAAAATAAGTTTGATTATTGACACCTTGTTCTTTAATAAAATAAAGAATATACCTCAGCAAATAATCGGAGTCATAGATTCTCAAATGAATATTCAAATATTATTCAATAAATAATATAAAAGAGTCATAAGCCCTCGAATGAATATTCAAATATTATTCAATAAATAATATAAAAGAGTCATAAGCCCTCGAATGAATATTCAAATATTATTCAATAAATAATATAAAAGAGTCATAAGCCCTCGAATGAATATTCAAATATTATTCAATAAATAATATAAAAGTTAAAGTTATCGAATAAACCTTATTTGATTAATAGTTTGGAAAACTATAACCATATATATATATAAATATATATATATATATATCCATATATACAAAATCTACTCGGGATCCTCGACTCCCCGGTTTTAGAAAATATTTTCACCTTTGGGTCCCTATACTAAGGGTATATGCAAGTTACCGCTATTCTCTAGCATAGGTATTATCAACGGAATCAACAGATATATATTGAAAGAATACGAAACAGGCATGCATATATATATATATCATAGCAGCATGCTTCAATATATTGCAACATTTGCTAATTAACCACATGCATCTATCGCAAGATAATGCAAGTACATATATACATCACAACAACAGTATAACGGGTAGAAAACTTGCCTGAGCGACTTGGGGTGATAAAAGGCTCGGGACGAGTCTGGTAACCTATAAACAACAAGTAAGTTGGAATTAAACCAAAATCACTTGTAAATCTATACTTTAACTAACTTAGACTCTAACGCTTGTTTTGCGCTCACTGATTCGCTTAAGTCACTCGGGTACCCTCGACTCCACCATTTTTTAATAATTTAACCTTTACGAGTTTTAAAGCGATTCCTTCGCGAGTGTCTTACCAACTGCCTAACACACTTACCATAAATGTTTCATACATTAATTAACCCTTTTTGGTCTTTAACCTATGTTTCAAAGTAAGGCGAGGGGAAAAGTTTCGTTCGCGAAACGCCGTTACTTGAAACGGTCGTTTCTCCTAAACCGTGCATCGGAATCGAACGAACTATATATCAAAACGAAGCTCGTAACATGAGCTATCTAAACATGGCAGTGGTCATAATCTAGCAGGGGGTTCTCGGGTCCTAATGCTATGCACAAAAACAGTCCAAAGAAAATCGGACGTTACGACGGCTATGTTTACGCGATTTCCAATATTTTAAACCATTCAAAACCATTCCAAATCAACCTCAAATCCAACATACAACCAACATCCATCCTCATCACATCATAACAACCCCAACCAATTCAATTTAATCATTCATACTTATGCCTAAGCTTAACTTTAATCATACTTAAGTTCTTTTAATCAAAACAACAACATTTACCAATCCAACAACATCCCAAAACTCACTAATCTCTACATACACAACCATCAAGCCTCTCATGAACTAAAATACTCATATTATGCTCTTAACATTCAATAACAAAGCTTGGTTAAGAGATTATACCTTCCTTGGAGAGTGGAGAATCAAGAGAATGGCTTGGAATCACCCTTAAAGTCCTTATCCAAGCTTAATCTAAACAAAACTTCAAGAACACAAATTTTATTTCTTGAAAAACACTATTCACCATCTTCTTCCATGATTTATAGAAAAAGATTGGCTTGGAATTAGAAGCTTAAACTTATAGGAAGTATGTAACTATCCATGGGGAAGCTTAGATAATTACCTTCCTAAATAGTAAGTGGAGGAGCTTGGACTTTCATTTTTTAAGAAAAGCACCCGACAGCATGAAGAAGAAGAAGAGAGATTTTTGTGTTTTGGCTTGATTTGCTTTTGGTTGGTTGATTTTTGTTGTTTGCTTTAGTGAATTACCTAGTTGCCCTTGGTTTTGTGTGGTTAAAAAGTCACCACATCTCCTTCCTTCCCATGTCATGCTTGTGTCACCTTGCACATGTCATAATGCTCCCACTTGTCCACACCTTGTGGTTTGATGATGTCACAGTCCCTGGCTTCTTGTACAAGCTTGTCTCTCGGTCACTTATTTGTTTTACGGTTCGCTTATCTTTCGTTCTCGTTTATCGTTTGAGGGATCATACCCGGGATCTTATTACTTAGGTTCCCTTAACCTTTCTCAATATATTGTATTCCTTCTATGATCCTCTCTTATAATCCTTTAATTTAAATCCTTTTTATCCTGTTACCTTATACTCAATTCTCTCCGTATCTTGTGGATTTCCGGGAAAAATCAAAGTGTTCGGAATTGGATTCTGACGATCTTTACATACACTTATATATCACATAGAGTACTAATAATATCCCATAAGATCAATAACAGAACCCCTACATAGCGTGGCATGAAAAGTTTTCTCGTTCAGCAAAAACACTATTCATAAGGGTTTCAAAATTTCTCCAAAATTGGGCTTATTACAAACAAGACATTTACTGGTCCAAACAGATCCATGTGAATAAGTTGCAATGGAGCACTTACAAAATTTAAAGTCATACTCTTGTGACTGGACCTCTTCATTTTGCCTTTTTGACAAGCCTCACAAACTTCATCTTGAAAATTTTTTAGAGTTGATATGTCTCTCACTAATTCCTTTTTTCACCAAGGTATTTATTGCTTTGTAATTCAGGTGTATGAGTTTCTTGTGCCACGCTTTGCTTTGCTCAATGGATGCCTTGATGTAGAAGTAACATATTCCATCCTTATTTGCTGAATTTAGGTCTGCAATAAAAATTCTACCTTTCCTTGCTCATTTCAAAGCAACTTCCCCAGTTTTCTTGCTAGTGATTGAATAATCTTCTTTGTCAAATATTACCTTGAATCTTTGTCTGTAAACTGGATGACACTGAGAAAATTTACTTCAAGACCATGAACTAGTGCTACATCATCAATGACAACATTATCAGAAATCAACTTGTCATATCCCATTGTGAATCTTTTGTTGTTATCTCCAAAAATCACCAATATGCCAACCATTTCCTCAAATTGTAATATCAGGGCTCTATCACCTGTCATATTCCTGGAACATCCACTATCAATGATCAATATGACTTTATTCTTCTTGCCCTGCACACAATAAGGATTAAGTGTATTTAGCTACCCAAATAATGTTGGGCGCTTTCTTCTTTTTTCATAGAAGTTGCAGAAGTAGAATTAGAATATTCAAAATGAGTAGCATTTATAGTTTGATCAGCATTTTCCTTTTTAATCTCATATCCAAGATTGACTTTCTTAAGATCTTTTCTCAACCTATGACAGCTTGTCATAACTTTCATATTGCAAGAAATGCAATCAAACTTATCACAGAAGGAATAAGGATCTTCAGCCAGTGCCTCATTGTACTTGCATGCTTCAATTTTTGGCTCACTAACAGCCTTTCTACAAAGGTGAGTTAGGTGATTTGTTGAGACATATTTCTGACATTGCTTTCTCAGAACATCTACAATATAGGAAAAAATGTTGCTTTGGTCCACACTTATTTCTCCATTTATGTTCTTTTTCTTTTCCCGGTATTTTCAGTTTTGATCTCCTTTGTTGGTATCTTGGTAGCTTGACTCACTACAGACTTCTTTTCACATTTGGTGATAGGCGTGGTTTCTGCATTTTTCTTCTCATTGTCTTCATCTGCAGTTTCTTGCTGGATGACCAACTCCTCTTCACTGAATTTCACGTTACAAGCTTTGAACAAATGTGCACTCACATTTTTCAGCATTACAGGAACATCATGGTTTACAGTGTCTTTTCCATTATCAGTTTCAACTTTTTTATGAGAATTCAAGGCCTCATAGTCCAAACTAATAGCTATGTTAGCACATGGTTTGTTTTTCTCATGATACTGACCAACCAACTGAGATCAATTCTTGAATGATTTGAGCTTCAAATCATTTTTCTCAATTCTTTCTCTCAACACTGTCTCTACTTCTCCAGCACACTTTAGCCTGTTCTTGAGGTACTCATTTTCCTGTTTGACTGTTTCAAGACCAACAAACTACAGTTCTAGCTCCTGTTTTTCAATCTCAAGTTTTCCATTAATTTTTGACAGTCTACTCACTTCCTCAGTAGCTGCATCATACTTGTGTGGATATGAAACATCTCTACACTCATTTTATTAACGGTTTTTTATATTGAGTGGCATTTAATTCAATTGTGGTTAGAACAGGTGCCTCTGATTTGGAAGCAGTTGATTGACTTGCTCTAGAGCCATGAGAACATAATTTCCATATTCTTCACAGTCATTCCCATCATCTGTATCATCCCAACTTTTGCCTTCTACAATATAAGCCCTTCCCCGTTGATTTCTCAAGAGTGCTTCATACTTTACTTCCAACTCCAAATACGCTTTATCTTTCTTCACTTTCTTTGGCTTTCTATATGCAGTGGAAAAGTGAGCTAGTTCATTACAGTTATAGCACCTTATTTTTGATCTGTCAACAGATCCTAACTTGTAGCCACTTTTTCTAGCTGAATTGAACTAAGTTTTTCCTTTCTAATTGCCGTTGTTGTTAGATGTATGACCCTTGCTTTTGAAGTACTTTGGCTTCTTAACCCTTATGTTAGAGAATTTCCTTACAAGGTAAGCCATTGACCGGTCCATCTCATCTAGTTCATCAAGGGTGTAGAATTCATCCTCCTCTAGCTCTAATATGACTTGCTTCTATGGTTCCTTATTTTTCTGCTCAACAGCTTGAACAACTGGTGTCTGAGCTTTTAGTTCATCTTCAGATGTTTTGCTGTTATTGGCTACCAAGGCACTTGATCCTTCAACAACATGCCATTGACCAGCTTTCAATGACTTCCTCTGTAATATTTCCAGCTCGTAGGTCTTCAAGATACCATACAAGACTTCCAGAGTCATTCTGCTTAAATATCTTCCTTCTCTGATAGCAGATAACTTTTGTTCCAAATGATCAGGAAGGGTGAGCAAAAATTTAAGGTTGACCTCTTCAACTTCATAATACTTGTTATGAAGCTGCAAATCATTTATCAGCTTATTCAACCTTTCAAAAACTTCAGTTATACCTTCCTTAGGTTTAGCCATAAAACCCTCATACTGTGAAACCAAGATCCTTCTTTGATTTGATCTAACCTCTTCTGTTCCCTCACACAGTATTTCTATTTTCTCCCAGATCTATTTAGCAGACTCATAATTAATAATATTATTGTACATCACATTATCAAGAGACTCAATCAATATGAGTTTTAAGCTGCTATCCAGTGAAACCTTTTCTTTTTCAGGATCTGTGTATGTTGAGGGATCTTTAGGTGCAAAATGTGCATGTATGACCATGTCTCCATTTGTAGATTCAGGAACCCTTTCCACAGGAATGAAGGGTCCATTTTTGAGAATCTGAATGTACATAGGGTTAGCCATCCTTATGAACAACATCATTTTCTTCTTCCATAGTGTGTAGTTGATCTTGTCAAATATATATATCTTATGAAAGGTTTCGAGCACATAAATGCAACGGAAATGATGTAAAATTAAATTAAAACCAGAATAAAAATCGAAACCCTACGTAGGATCCACGAAAATAGATATTTAATTCGTAGTAAGGATCTTTACCTTAAAGAAGCTTTCAGAGTTCATTAATGGAGGATTAATGGAGTTCCAAACCTTGTTGAATCACCACGTATCCTGCTCTCACAATCAACGCTCTACGGTATCCACACGAATGCTTTTCTTGAAAGATTGATGTGTACTAGCACCCGAAAACTCCATCTCTACCTCTCTTCCTCTTTCTCCTTGAACAGTTAGGGTTTTGTAAACCATATATCCTTATATATATATCAGCCCTTAAAGGGTTTATATACAGAGAATAATGAGTTTTCTAATTATAATCTAATTATAATTAATATTAATCCAAAATCCTAATTTATTATTGAATTAAGTCACACTTAATTAATTAATAACTTATTTCGGAATTTAATTTAAGTAATTTCTCTATTTTATTCATTTAATTAATTAAGTCATACTTAATTATATCATAAATAAAATAAATTACTTATTCAATTTAAATTCATAATTTAAATTATTTTTTCTTCAAGCGTTCTTTGTGTGTGACCCTGTAGGTTATTATACCGTTGGAAATAATTTTAATATCTCATATTAAAATTATAAACAATGAGCGGCATTTAGTAATACATCATTGCTACCTAAGTAATAATAATTAAATCGGTGATTCGATTAAACCTTTCGTGATAATGTACAATTTAATATAATCCGTTAACCAAATATTATAGATTAAACTAGAGGCATGTAATGTGTCATCCTCATCATAGTTTAATCCAAGTTTCCTTGATCAGTGAGTAGACTATCATATCAAATCAACATTTGAGCGTGACCACACACTTCATAGTCTAGCTCACACAAGAGACCAATAATATCACTCCTAAAATAAGATGGATAAATCCCATCTAGATCATTCATATTTCTCATACGATTCATAATATACCCAAAATACACTTTTATCATTACCCGATCAAGGCTAACTTTTAATGGAATCAAAGTATAATAATTCTCGCATAAAAATATAATGAATTCAGGTCTAAGAACTATTACATCATTATGACTGTGAGAATAACCAATGACACTATAAACATGTAGTATCTCACAATGGGTCCATCCAACATCATGTATTACATGTGTCTGTGTTTTGATTTTAGTATCACCATATCTATGATCGATAAGATATGATCATCAGTCAACAAACACACTAGTCTTAATGCATTATTATTATCCTCTATAATAATACTCAATTATGGACCTTTAGGAATATTAATACTATTCACATAATCTCATTTCTAAGTCACGTGCTTAGAGATATAGAATTGCATATCATATTCCAAGGATATTTATTAATCTAATATTTATATCACGGTAAATTAAGAATTAATAAATTATAAAAGGGAATAATCGATAGAACCTAAACATTAAAAATTCACATGTTTTAAACTAAAACATTATAGTGTTGTCTCTAGGGCACAAATAGTAACATCTTAATACTGCTTAATTTCCGAGTACTCATTCTTCCAAGATCATTATCTATTTTCTTTCAGATTTTGCTCTGGAACCACTTGTTAGATATTAAGTGCAATGAAATATAACACAGAAAAGGGGTAGTGTTCCTTGGATGTTAATCTTCTTTTAAAAGTGTTTGGCTTAAGTTGAACAAAGCAAATATAAACTTGTAGAGATATATTGTTAGACAGTAAACACACAAGACAATTTATCAAAAACTCGATTATATCAATCAAATTTGTTTTGCTACAAATCCGTTTTCTTAGAAATAAGAACTCAGCTACATATCTTGAGAGAGAATACAAGATTTTTCTAGACATATTTTGTTACGTCTAAATTAAGGACCCGTGCATGCTTTTTAGACCAACAACACGGGATTACAAAACTTGCACTAAAATATATTAACACATTTTCTAAAGCTATCTTGTCTATTTCCTTTTCTGGTGTTAGCAGATTTGTGCAGAATCTTGTAGGTCAATGACCATCCTTTGTCTAGTGAATCTTGACCCTTGATCTTGTATTTTTCAAGCTGCTTTTGTAGTCTTTCCACTTGTGTGAATGAATTATTTGCTGAGTGATAATCTTGAATCTTGAACTTGTCTATATTCTGAATTTGAGATAGTTTGGCGAGATCTCTTTTTGTTCAGTAAGAAATGACATATCGATAAGTAAAATGACTTATCGATATCTTGAGTTCTTTACATGTGTATTTGACTTGTCGAGGTCTCTAGTTCTCTACATGTAGAATGACTTGTCGACATCTTCAGTTTTCTACATGAGCTTTTGACTTGTCGACATCTTGAGTTCTCTACATGAAGATTTTGACTTGTCGATATCTCTAGATCTCTACATGAAGAAATGACTTGTCGATATCTCCAATTCTCTACATATACATTTTGACTTATCGATAATTAAGATCTCTACATGCATGTTGACTTGTCGATATCTTTTGGGACTTCTCTACAAGTTATTTTGGACTTCTCGACAGACTTCTCGATATCCCTTGATCTGTGACTTTTCGATATCTGACTTAAAATATTTTTCCTAGAATAATGTTATTCAAATCCAAGCTGCTACACTTCTCTCTGAGGCATGATCATGATTTGATCTTCTTCTAGAGTTTATTCCTTAGCTTGAAAGTTGTTCATAGAAAAATCCCCCAGTCTAATCTACTTAACATTTTTACAGACTGAAGGAATACAATTAAAAAATACAAATATAGATTATCACATAACTTATCCTTAGGGTTGTCAATATGACTTAGCCTTGTTATGTAGAAACATGTCTTGCACAACACATGATATTTTTTTCTCAGTGTTTTCCTTCTTGATTCCATTATGTTGATCTGTTACGAACCAAACACCCTATAATACTAATGCATGTCATTGATGTTGTTGGGTAGTGTCAACCCAAGTACCACATCGAGGAGATAATAGAAAATTATCTGGTATATAAAGTAGTCAGTTCACTCCATTAGTATGAGACCTTTTAGGATGAGCCCGAAAATAAATCTGTGAGGGCAAACACGGTTTTTGGTTTTGGGCACATCCCAAAAGGCTTCATACCAATTAGAGTTATCTTACTGTTTATATTCTAGCAATCTGCCTCTGCCACAAACAATGTGAGACAACTCCTAACAATCTCCCCTTCATACGTCGGACTCGACACCTGCCGAATTTGTCACCTGATTGTGTGATCTGCTCCCCCTAGACCTATACTGGAATCCTTCTGGCTTTCTGACTCTCCCTAGGTCCATACGGGAAGGTCCACCTGCCTGCCTCCCTATTAAAGCCCATCCTGGGGTAACCCATCTGCCGTTTCCTAAGTCCCTTCTGGGAGGCCATCTGAGATTATTCTCCGCATTAGTATGATATCATCCGTTTTGAGCTAAGCCCCCACAATTTTTATTTTTGCGGACATCCCAAAAAATCTCATACCAAATAAAGTTATCTTTCTGCTTGTATTCTAATAATTTGCCCCTCCCACGAACAACTCCTTACATATATTCTAATTTCCGTTAACTAGACTCCCAAATCTTCACTAAATCTTTGCAAAAGTGAAATGAAGAATTTTGAGGTAAACATTGAAAAATTTTCCACCCAAAACTTTAAAACTCATTCCTTCTTCCCTAAAAAGTTTGTTACAAATAAAATTTTCAACTTCTTTTTCTTACGTTAAAGAAGTGTCATAGCAAGATCTCTATAATTGATGTAAGAAACGTCACTCAATATTATTAGATAAGATTTCGTGAGTAAAAAGTTTGAATACCTACCACTACTTTTAAAATAATGTTGATGAGATTGTATTTTAGTACTGAAAAATATAAATAATAGCGCTGTCCATTTAAGCGGCTGATAGAGTGATAGTAACTTTTTGCTCTATCTAGATTCTGAGAATCGTGTGGTATTAATTAATTACTCTAATTTTCCTTTTTCATTTCACTAAAAGTAAGGAAATAAAAGATCGAGATGATAATAAAAAATTACATTAAATCAAATTATTACACGTGCGATTATCATCCTCGATGCAAATTATTAATTTATAAGAAAGCAGATGATTGGTGATTTTTACAAGTCAATCGGAAAAATATACATCAGCCATGGCTATTGATATCCAGACTTTAGAAAGAAGGTATCTTTGTATAATATATTTGTGTGTCTATGATATACTTGTCTGTACTTGATTTTTAATTTTTTTTTTGGGTTTTGATTTTGTTTAGTTAATTGTGTTTATTGTGATTTAATTTGCATTTTAAGCCAACCCTTTTTTGTTTTATGTGTTTTTTGTACTTGGGTTGCTTCAAGATTGAATTTTTAATTGATTTTACAAGTGAATTATATTAGAGTTTGTATTAGTATATAATTTGTTCTTAAAAGTTTGGATTTTTAATTGATTTTGTAAGTGAATTTTACTGGAGTTTGTTTTTTTTATATGAAATGTTCTTGGAAGTTTAGAAATGTTCTTGAGGTTTGGTATGTTGATGAAATGATTTAGTAGTTTTTTTTATGAATTTGGATTGTTAGTTATGAGTTGGACCATTTTTGGAGTTAGTAACTCGATATATAGAGTCATTGTAATCATGTTTTTGTGAGTTTGGATTGTTAGTCATTATTTAACCGGTTTTTCGACTTAGTAATTTATATCTAGAGTCATTGTTATAGTGTTTTGTTGAGAATTTGGATTGTTATCATGATTTGAACTATTTTCCGAGTTCGTAAATTAATATATCGAGTCATTGTAATCGTGTTTTGATGTGTTTGAATTGGTACATAATGGTAATGCTTGTTCTTGTATTTAGGTATGTTGGTTCGTGCCAACAGCAAGGAACTCAACCTAATAAAGCGATTTTAGTGGCCTTGTTCAAGGTTAGTTGTGATGATTTTGATGTCTATTTTCTATTTCGGTTGATATTTGTGAGACGGTGTGCATTGCTTGCTTTAAAATCCAGTTTTGGGTGTATTATGGACTGGGGAAAATTATATATTTGCGTATGTTCAAACTTAATCAAGGTGTATTCCTTTTAAGATCCAGGATTTTTATAGTGTAAACTGTTTGATGGTTCGCAGGACCTGGGAGTTTTGTTTAATAGTTTCTTTAAGCATTTGGATGTCAAAAGAGGAGTGCGGAAATTCAATTATGCATATTTCCAATGTAGGAATATATGACGAACTGTATTGCTGTTTAATATTGTTATATTTTGTACTCTCTTTTTTAATCTCATACGGACGTATCTAGGACCTTGTTCCTCTTTTAAAACTTTTTCCATATTCAATAACTTACTTTTTTATATGATAAACCGTTGACTATGAACTAATAATTTTATAAATAGGTAAATAATTTTTCTAGCATGAACAGAATTTGTAATACAGGGCGAACATAACATGTTCTTAGAACTCGGAAGAAGAGCCTCTAAAGTAAGCAGTTCTACCTATAATCAGAAAAGCGAAATATGGAAATACTACCATTAATTATCTTTGTATCATTTACTGTATGAACAAAATTTGAAACATTATTGTGTATCTTAACAAGAACTGTTGTGTTTCATGGACAAGTGTTTTGCTTTTTGAATTTTTTTATGCCAGTATATGGAAAATCTGAGGAGTGCATATGTAGTGACACCTGTAATGGGAAATTCCTCTTCAGACTACACTAGCTTAAGTTAATTGTTGCATTAGTTACTATTAATTGAAACATATTTCTTATCATAATCCTGTCTACTGGTTCAGGCTAAGGTCAAGAAAGCCCACCATGAGGACTGTAACCTTGTCATATACATGGATGATGTGAAGGATGTTGATTTTAATCCACTTGTTAGGTTACTCATGGAAATTGACGAGTCTGAGATTAACGGAGTCGACATGCTTCAGAGATCATCATGCTTTATGAGTGTAGAACATGTTCTGTTCTTGCTGCATATAATCAGAAAAAAACTTCGAGTTGTTGATCTCCTCGACATGTCCTTCGGGAAGAAATTTTTGTTGTATGTAATTGACACAATTCTATGATTGATCTGTACAGCCCAGCCCATTCAGTAAATAAGTATCAACTTTCATGTCTAACAATGTTTAATATTACAATGTGAACCCTTAGCACTTCAATTTTCATTTCAGGGATATCTCGCGGAGAGGGTTGACATGCCAAGTTTTAAATTTAAGGTCTTCCCATTTCCGGAAGCTCAACATGACTGGAAATTTTATGCAGATGCATACACTCAATCTTGATTTCAGTACTTCACTTTCTAGCTTTGAAGAGAGTTGTTTCACTTGCATGCCGAAATTAAGATGCCTCTCATTGTGTGAAACAAGGGTTTCTAATCTTTGGACAACCAGTGCAGCACTAAATAAACTGACTTCCTTAATTGAACTCCGCTTTCAGAATAGCTTATGTGCTGATGACGTAGCAGGGTCTTGTCAGGGTTCATCTGGCGCGGATGCAGAATACTCTATTGGTTCAGGGCATCTGGAAAGTGTCCTACCAACACATGATGGAGAAACCATGGATAACCATTTTAGTGCAGATGGCGATATGGACTTATTTCCAATGGATATGTTGGATTTTCAACATGAACTGCATAGTATACCAGAAAATCCATCAGATGAAAGTGAAGAGGAATTTTCTGGTTGGGGTGAGCATTTTTTTTTAAATAATCTTTTTACAGATGATCTTCCATGGTGGAACGAAATGATTGATCCAGAAAGTCAGGTAAGCAGATGACTACATTTAAATGGCGACGTGAATCTCATAATTTAGTTTATATGTGATTCAGAGTGTTTGGCAACAATATAGGACTTTAGTAATTCAGTCTTATTAAGTTTCTATTCAGTTCCATAATCCAGCCTTCTAAATGGATATTATTGTAGCCTTATAGGTCACTGTTGAGATTTGTAGGGTCTGAGGAGTTGTGATAACAAGCTAAAAGTTTTTGTCTTGCTCATCACCCTCTTTTGTTTTTATATTACGAAACCTTGTCCCTCCCTGAGTCCTCTTTCCTAAAATTGTTAGAAGTTAGTTTTCTGTTACTCTTTTGTTGTTCTAAATAATTCCCTCTTCTTTTCTTGAATTGAATAATTATCTTACTTTTTTCCAATTACAGAGTACATCTTCTGGCTCATTGGAAATGCAAATTGAAGAAGATTATGCCACAGTTTCGTCGAGTTCGAGGAGCATATCATATACTGCTCCCACAAAGTATATTTCTAGTCATCCTTCACCAATTTGCTTCGAGAAACACTATAGAGAGTACATGATAGCTTCATTACCTAATTTAAGAATTCTCGATAATTTGCCAATCAGAAAGATAGACAGGGACACTGCAAAGATTATATTTGCAGAAAATTTTGAGTATCTGCCATACAATAGGAAGAATGAAGAGAGTCTTGTTAGTATCGTACAAAGTCGTGAAATGGCTGCAGGCGGTATTTTTAACCGCAGATGTACAAGAAGGCCATTTTACTCTTCAGGAAAGTCTCAGTATTTGTACTCCAGGTCCCTTTGTGCTGCCAAATTAGGTTCTTCTGCTTGGCCTTTCTTGCGCCCTCTTTCTATATCAGGCAGTGTATCCATAAATGATAGAAGGAAATTCCGTCCACGACAGTTTGAGTACCACCCATCTAACTCTAGCCTTATGGTTTTTGGGACGCTGGATGGTGAAGTAGTTGCCATCAACCATGAAAGTGAGAAGATTGTTAGCTACATTCCATCCCTTGGCGCAATGAATAGTGTCCTTGGATTGTCTTGGCTCAAGAAGTATCCTTCTAAGGTACATCACTATTAAATTAAATAGACAAACCTTATTACTGCTCCAGGAAACGCAAATAACTCTCTAAGATTATAAAGTTATGTTATGTTTAAGCTACCTATCATGCTTTTGTTGTTTCTCTTATAAACCTGACAATTGTACACAATCTATAGTTGTAATATATGTTACTGATGCTTAGGTATGGGTGTGCGAATTTTTGTTTAATTTATTTTTAAATTCCTAAATATGGATTTGAAATTGGACACAGGTGCGGGTATTTTTCATGTAACCTTAATACATGTGAAATTTATGTAATTATAAGTCATTATATTTTTAAAAAAATCACTAATAAACTGTACACACAATTACTTAGGTCAAATTATAGCATAAAATCAAAAGGAGAAGATAGCTTTAGTGAAAAAAATCTTGATCTGATATTTGTAATGGGTTCTTTAAATAATGATTATTATTGTAGATGCCGTACGCCTTATAATTAATGAATTATTTTTCCCTTTAAAAAAAGAGAGGATAAGATAGAAGCAAGTTTTCCATTGGCTTTACTCTCTCTGGACAAACAAGTTGTGAAGAGGCCATATATATCTTTGAACTAAACCAATGAAAGGATATTGTCTAGTTTTAGTATAAAGGACCCTCTTAGATCCCATACTAACACACATGTCATGTTGACACGGGGTAGGAAGACATAATTGGCAAGTCCGGATAACAGAGGCTATGTTACCCAGACCCTGATATAGTGATATGGGTGGTGCAAATCCAAGTGTCATAGTTTTAGGATTCTTGGATATGGGTCCGAAACTGGAAATGCAGGGACTTTGCACGTAACTGTAAGCTTTACCCAAGCCACACTTGTATAATCTTCATCTGTTGTAATTACTTTAGGGACAATGTCAGTCCTACTCACTCCACCATAAATTAACAAATTTATAACAAAATATTAAAAGGATTACATAGAAACAAGTCATCAGGAGCCTTGCTATCTGTAAACAAGTTTATTAGAAGTTTTGTAGAACATGGTGATTAATCGGGATTAATAGTCGATTAATTGTTGTTAGGCAGTTCACTGTACTGATTTTAATATAATCAGTTCGAAAAACATTTTTTTTTTGTAAAAATTGGTCGATAATCGGTCAAGTTGATCAATAATCGGTTAAGTTGGTCAATTGTTGGTAACTAATCGATCAATATTGCTTTATATAATATACATATTAAATTGATTCTGATTAATGACCAATTAATCCCTGGTAATCCAAATCATCCTTGTTCCTTTCCTTCACCGATCAAGTCCAGTTCCCACTTTTTATAACACTAGTTACAAGTTGCAATATTTAAAAATCTTAAATTATCAAGTGTTTTCATGTAAAGTGCGAATCCTTGGTTCTCGAGAGAAGGTTGTCACTTCTTAAATCACAATCATAAGATAACAATGGATCGAGGAGCAGATGTAGGTGGTTGATTAAATTATCTTTCTCGTGTAATTACTATATGTCAGACCAAATAGATTACAGTGGTTGTAACTTGTAAACAACAAGATAGTAGTATTCACCAGTTCTTCGTGTTGTAACTTTTAAGCAAAAATTTAAGGCATGTCTTTACAAGTGATACCAGTCTTTACCAATCTTTTGTAGTATGTTTAATTTATGATATTGCTTGAGAACAGTTCACTGACTTGTTTTCTATCTTTCTCCCCACCTCTCCTTCCTCTCAGCTAATTGCTGGTTCTGATAATGGATCCCTTAAGTTGTATGATATTCAGCATGCACCTTCGATGACCATGGGCATCCCTCACAATATTAGTTCTGTAAGCTATGTGGAGTTTGACCAATTAACATCTGTGCACGTAAATTCGACAGACGAACTATTTCTTGCAAGTGGCTACTCTAAAGATGTTGCTTTGTATGACATCAGCAGCGGAAAACGCATCCAGGTGTTCACTGATATGCACCGCCAGCATATCAATGTTGTTAAGTTTGCAAACCATTCCCCTTCCCTTTTTGCCACGTCGTCATTCGATCAGGATATTAAAATGTGGGATTTAAGACAAAAACCGGTGCAGCCTTGCTATAAAACTTCAAGCTGTCGAGGAAATGTCATGGTTTGCTTTTCTCCAGACGACCACTATCTACTTGCTTCTGCTATTGATAATGAGGTAATGTAAGAATGCGTATATGTACTGAATCAATTTTTTGCCTCAGTAGGCAGTAAAACCCTGTGTTGTAGATATTGGATTTTAAAATATATGCTCTGGCCTTATAATTCAAATTTAGAGCACCCCAGTTGACATTTATATGTTCAAAATTTTAAGTTCTAGTAGTTCTAACTTGAGTCAAAAGACACATAATCAAACATTTGAATGCCAGTACTGTACTAAAAATTGGTTCTTGCAAAATATAAAAACGTTGTGTCATAATGTTTCAACAAGAGAGCTATCTGTCACTATAGTTAAAAAGTGTACCTCTTGCACAGGCAGAAACATGGATCTCATTGATGTCCCTTCTGCTCATTTAGCTGTTTTAGATAGTAAGTTATGCAATATTTTTTATTTTTTATTTTTCAAAAATCTTGTCTACATTTGTTAATTGTCAGCATTTTGTTTAACTTGTTCTGCTACTGGTATAATATTTATTGGCCTTCTTGCGAAAGTGGTGATGGTAATACACAGCGTGCACCGGAATTGAAGTGTATTTTTTTATGACATAACAATTTGCTAAGAGCAAGTCTTAGATATGTTGTTATCTTGGTACATTAATTCTGAAAGTCAACTTTTTCTGGGTATCCCAAATTGAATAAACCAAACCAAACATAGCCGGGTATACGTCCGACCCCCAGATTGAATATAACAAAACATTAGTATTAAAGAAGTAACATAAACAGTAAGAGTAAGCTTAAATAAGAGCATTATAAGAAGGGACAAGACAAGAAACTAAAGTCATATAACGACCTTTATATAGAAGTGACTAGACAGTAGATGTCCTTCACGGTGTAAGATAATAATAATAATGATGGTCAGAAAACAAACAGCCATACATATAAACCTGGTGAGTTAATTAAGTCAATAAGTCCAAAGCACTCTATACCACCAAATCCCCTTAATTCCTTATCCCAGGACTCCCTACTATAGTGACTCCCCTCCCACTATATGACAATAATAATAATAATAAATATTAGTCTGAAAACAAAAAGGCTTCACATATATATCGGGTAAATAAAGCAAGTCGAAATCACTCTATTGTCTATACTACCAAACACCCTTAATTCTTAATCCCAATACTTCCTGCTATAGTGACGTCCCACCCACAGGATATTTGGATACGCTAATCCTATGACGACACAAACTCCCAACTAAGGTCACGTCCTCCATGAGATATAAAGCCTTGAAGTTTTAGCCTTAACTGCACTCTCTATGTCCTTTACAGCCAGGCTCTCCTTCTCACCCCTTCCACCAAAATGCTCTCAACCCTCCTCACCAGTCGCCCGCCTCCTACAAATACCCGTAACTCTTTCCTGAGGACCACATTGAGAGTGTGGTCTATTATTTTCAAATGTGGGTCCATTATTAGTACGAAATGAATGTGTACTTTTTTCTTTTTTACTTGAATGTGTACTTTTATTTGTGTAAAGGTAATAAATGTGAATATAAAAGTGGTGAGTCTGTTAAGACTATATGTAAGCATATTTTTCATGTGACTAGTATTTAGCTTGAGTAATATTATATACAGCATATGCTGGTGTTTTCTGGGTTAACGGGTGTTGTTTGCAGGTAAAACAATTTCTGGCTGTTGATGGAAGGCTTCATCTGGATTTTGGAATAGCTTCAACCGGAAGCACTCAAAATTACACTCGTTCTTATTACATGAATGGTAGAGACTATGTTATTAGTGGAAGTTGCGACGAAAACGTAGTCCGCATTTGTTGTGCTCAAACGGGGAGAAGACTCAGGGATATAACTTTTAATGTAAGTATATCTCCACTTTTCATTTTATTCAAGTTCATAATCAGGATAACAGAATACGGGGGCATCAGACATAATAATAGCTAAAACTGCAAACTGATTTGTGTGCCTGCGACCATAATATCTTGGATAAAATTCTTTTATAGCGCTTGCTTGACTGCGAGATTAGTTTAGACAGGTTAACTGTCTGAGGCCAACAAGAATCGGTTTTAGGAAAATTATAGTTTTTTACATTGCATGGAAGGAAATGGCAGGACTATTTACTGGTAGTAGATTCTTTCTGCTACACATGAATGATTGAATATGTATTTTTGTTGCAGGGCAAAGGTTCAAGGACCTCAATGTTTGTGCAATCTTTAAGAAGCGATCCTTACAGAGTAAGTATTATCATTTTCCTTGTCTGTCATCTGTTTCCCTCTCTCCCGAGATTCACTTCTCTTGTTCTCACTGTTTAAATGTAGATATAGAACAATGTAATTGTCATTCACACCTTATTGTGAGGTCATTTACTTAGACCAAGGGGTTCACATTCCCCCTTTGTGCAACTCTGCCCCCGCCTCTCTCTCTCTCTCTCTCTCACACACACACACACGCACATAAACACACACACAAACACACACACACACATAAACACACACACAAACACACACACACACACTCTAACACGCACATTTTTGCTCTCACACACATTTGTATATTTTTGATACATTTACAAACAGTTGCCTTGTGTGTTTCTTTTAGGATTTCAACATGAGTATCTTAGCAGCATATTCGCGTCCCGGATCTAACTCTGAAATTCTCAAGGTAGTTTTGTTAACTGCCACATTTTATATGTGTATCTGCACTAATTATATGTCTGCCTGTGGATCCCAAGTGACATTTCAATAAACATAAAATTATTGCAGGTTAACTTGCTAGCATCCAGCGACTACGATAAAGAGTACTTGTGCCAAGATAACCGTAGCCAATTATGCAGTATGGGGGGTTGACCCTTTGTAAATTGTCTTCGTGCAGAAAGGTTTTATAGTAGAAGTATAGTGTAAATGAAAGGACTTGTTGGCTATGTTTGTATGGTCAGTATACACACACAAGTACACTTCTGTATATTACTTCTGGGCTACGGTCTTGTGAAGAAGGGAAGAATAATTATGTATCAATACCTTGATCTGATATTGTGACAGATTTTCTTCATCCAGGGTCAGGTCCCCATAGATTTTAATAGGAGTACGAAGGGGTCCAATCTGTTCACCTGCTACCGTAATATCTTTACCAAAAGTGTGAATAGTAGTTATGTCCAAAATTGTAATTTAAATTGGTATTTTATATACTGGTTAAGGGGGAAGCTTTTCTTTAAGCTTTAGTCCTGCATATGTTTATTTCTGGTTAGGCCTTTCATTTTCTGCCTTTTTCTTCCATAATTTGGAATTAATGATGTTAGTAGTATTGTCATTAGCCTTGCACAATCGTGCATGACCAATAGAATATCTTATCCCAAGATCAAATACCCGATGTATGTACTTATCATCATCAGCGAACTTGCAAGAAGTAGAAGGTACATTTTTTTTTTTGTGTTCAAGTAAAGAATTACTCCACCAAGTTGATAAGAATGTGTCTGAAGATGTCCCTACCATTGATGTTGAACAGAAGTAGACGAGTAAAAGCCAAGAAGAACAATGGGAAATTTCACAATACTTTGTATCATAAATCTGCACTAGAATTCAGCTGAAATGAAGTATCCACCATGCCTCCCGGTTGGATCTTTCCACCAAGGTTAGTGCCATGCACTTCATAATTTTAAGCATGATTTTTTTATGCTAACGACTAGCAAGAAAAGTGTTTATGTCTGTTGCATCAAGATTTGCAATACTTTCGCATTATTGTAAATATATACAAAATCATTTTGTTCTATTATCAGTTAAAGATGTATCTGATTTCCATATTTTGTTTGAGATTTGGACTTGAGCTTCTTTGTTCTTATTGGAAAATAGAGTAGGAAAGTATTAAGACCAAGTTTAGGATGTTACATTGGTTGTAAAGTTCTTTTTTTACCACATATAAGTATCCTGGAACTGGTAAATTACTCTAGTCTAGAAGGATCCACATTTCAATGTACTAGTCCCCACAGATTATAAGAAGTGCAGAAGCCATGTGACATCCTAGCTCACAAACAGCTGTTTCTCTACAAGCATTTTCATGTGTACTATGAATGTGTTATTGCTTAGCCTCCCCATCCCCTGACATTTACCAACCACGAACACTCCCACTATAATTACTTGTCCACTGTACTCTAGATTGTTCATTGTACACCAATACTCTTAGCTATAAATTTCTCATTTTACCAACTATCAAGAAGCCATAAAAACTCCTCAGTAACAAGGCAAATTAGGTAAAAAGATGAAGATCATAATGGGCTCTCTTCTGGTTTTTGCTCTTCTTCTTGCTACTTGTTTGATTGAACCAACCATGGCTGAGGACTCCTGTAAGACTTGCTTTTACTAATAATCTGCGTTGCATATATCTTTTTCATTTCATTAGTGTTTACCATTAGTCCCATTTTTTGTAAGCACACAATTACGCAGAGTTATGGTAATGATGAATGACAGTGTGAGGGCTCATAGACTGTGTAACCATGCATCTTTCTGCGTTTCGTGTGTGTTTGTGAATTTACTAGTTGGAAATGTTGTTGTTGACAGTGAATTGCGGGGGGAGATGCCAAGGAAGGTGCTCAAAGGCAGGAGTGTCGGACAGGTGCATGAAGTACTGCGGGATATGCTGTCAAAAGTGCAAGTGTGTGCCTTCCGGGACTTATGGTAACAAGCATCAGTGCCCTTGTTACAGGGACATGGTCAGCTCCAAAGGCAAGCCCAAATGTCCTTGAAATGCTCTTTTCAGACCCGACCTTTGGTGGGTGGTTCTCTAAGAAGTATCTTGTAGACATATATATATATATATATATATATATATATCGAATAAATTAAATCTTCTTGGTGATGAATAAATACCAGATGTTTCCAGTTTTATTGCATAACAGCTCTCTGCAGTCGAATTCACAGTCAATTACTCGGTGTTAAAGAGAGAGAATTTTTTTTTTTTTTTATTATTTGGAATTGAGATGCTTATTTACAGCTATTCGGTATTCACATATGATTAATCAAATTTGTGCTCAAGTCAAAATATAATGTAAAGCTAGCAAGAACCGGAAATATGGTTTAGTTTAATTTTTCAAAAGAACATTTATTTTATTACTAATATTTTGGATTTAAAATTAGATTTTTAATTTAAGTTCAAATTCAAAGCTCAATATTCAGATTCAAATTAAATTCTTTCAATTCTGAATTGGATCAAGATTTTTTGGGAATTAAAAATAGTATAATAGGTTAAATATAAGTGGCACACGCAAATGATATTTGGATTTTTGTAGATGTTTTGTCTCCCAATGACCTAAGAGCAACTCATGTAGCCAGCAGGGATAACACCACACTCTTTCGATTCATTTATACTCCTGCCTCCCAACAGTGGCTTCTTAGCAAGTATAGCTATTTTTCGTTTCCACTACATAAGAAAAAACTTGAATTAGATCTTGGAAGAGAAATTATAAAAATATTATTTTTTCTAAATTTTATTATTTTAAAATTTTATTATTTTTTAATTTTTTTATAAAAATATGAAATCAATCAAAAAAAAGTAAATATGTAACTAGTTAAATTGATTTTTTTGGTTGCATTTGAGCTTGCATCTAGTTGCAGAAACTAGTCGAAATTTACATTCATTTGATTTCAGTAGCAAAAAATCGTATTTTTTGCAAATAAAAAATTTTAAAAAAGTTTTTTGCAAATAAAAAAGTTTTTTGCAATTTTTTTAAAATATAATAGTATTTTTCCAAAAATATTTGTAGACTTTGGTATTTTTCAAAAAACCCCTTTTATGTCATTTGACTTTTTTACGTACACAATTCTAAATCTATTGACCAAATATTTAAATAATAATTTTTTAATTTTTTTTGTGAATTAAAATTTTAATTATATATTTTTTATTTTTTTTAAAATTATTATTTTATTTATATAATCAAAATAATTAAAATACGTAAAAAAGTCAAACATCATATTATAACATAACTAGCATAATGACCCGTTCACGGGTCATTTTCTAGAGTTTTTTTTATTCATCATGCAATTATAATGTTTTTAGAACAACTCCAACATTATTCTTATATAGGCTTTTAACTCAAATTTTGAAGAAATTGAAATAAAATTTCTCTTCATCAAGCTCCTGTCCCCCTCTATTACATTAGCAATTTCAAATGCTTACTCACTTGGAGTGAATATCCCCTTATCAACTATTATTATATTATATTTTTCTTATCCGTATATTTAACATAAATGACTTTAATGAGTAAAAAGATAGATAGAGAGTGAGTTTAAGGAGAATTGTTGGAGAAATTGTTTGATTTTGGCTTCTAAATAATTAGGAACTCATTTATTTATATTATTTGTAGTGAAAATGCAAGGAGGTTGTTGGAGTTTCTCTTAGTTGTTTTTCTACGTATACAAATTGATTCTGTATCAATGTTTATTATTTTCTTATAAGACATTATCAAATTAAACAACGTTTCTAATATAATTCATTAAACAAAATATATATATTCTTGTTTGTGTTGTATAATTTGTATTTAATAAATGAATATAAACAGGATAGTAAGTGTATGTTTTAAAAAGAAACTATTAAACTTAATCTGTAGAATGTCGTTAGTATTTTTACAAATAAAAAAGTTAAAAATTAAAATATATGTTGAATACAGAGTTGACCACAATTTTGATTTTTATTTAAATAAACTATATGTACTGGTCTGTATTATTATCGAGTTCAATACTAACTTACAATTAACTTACTCAATTTAAGAAGATAAAAAATGCATAATTGAATTCAGAATGACTTCAAATCATAATATATAATAATGTAAAATTTACATTATTATTAATATTAAATTTGATTTTAATGAAAAATATTAGTTTTTGAAATTCAACGTATGTATGGAAAAATATTTGTTTTTTATTTACAATACTGTTAACAAAATAAGATTAATTTATATGTATGTGTGTGTTACCATGTAAATTATTGTATGTTACATTTCTTAGTCAATTATGATGATTTCAATTATTTATATGCTAAATATCTGATTTGTGTACATATATAATCATTATTAACATCTAATGAGACAATTGATTACTTAAATAATATTTTTTTAAAAATTAAAATTATGTAATAAATAAATTAATATAATTTATATATGGTATTCACATTATCATTGACAAACAATTCATATTTGTTTCTTACCCAACCGAGTATCAATCATGGTTGTAATATAAAAATAAATTATATATTTTTAAAACTTATTATTGATATTCATGATTTTTTTCAAGAATTCGAAGGAAAAATTGTAATTATATCGTTATTTAAACCGTTTTGAAGTTTCTTCCATTACGACTCTAATATTTCTTCATATAATAATTTGATAACATTGTATACTATTCTCCTAAAATTAAAAAAATTCAATTCGATAAAGATTTATAAATATCAGTTGAACTGGTTAATTACTTCAAATTATTGAGTATATTTAGTTTGTCAATCTGCTAAGTCTGCTTTTCTATTATTTCAGCAAGGTTAAAAGGACCCGATGCACAAGCAAGTTCAAAGAATAAAGAGTTTATCATTTTAAAATAGTAGAATAAAGTCGTCAATTAATACATTCGCAATATGTTCAGAGGATTTTTATTATGATTATTATATTTCATTACACTGCATATTTGGTAATGATTTGAGTTGAATTCTTTATTTATAATATTGATTCAAGTTTTTCTTAATTTACTATTTTACTTGAAATTTATAATAACTAAATTCAGTCAATACAAGCCTAAAATTGAAAAAGAAAAATTTTCTGCAACAAAATCAAAACAAATTTCATGTCTATTTTACACTTCATTCCTTAACTATTTTTTGTTGTTTCAACAATTATATTTTCGTGATGGCTGTGTAAATTAATACAAAATTAAAGCAAAAATTACTTGTGTTTTTTCTACATTTCATTCCTAAACTAATTTTTTAAAATGTTAGTAATTAGTGCTTTGGTAACTGCTATGCAAATATTTTTGCTAAATAATTGCTATTAAATTGATATAATTGGAAAGCATAAGATTTCATGTTTATTCTACATGTCATTTCTTAAATAATTTTTTAAAAAATGCTATTAGTATCTTGGTTATTAAGAATAGAATAATCTTATTTGTATTACAATGATTTTAACAATTTTATGAAATCAAGAGAAAAATGACAATTACAAGTTAAACCTCGATAAATGAATTCCTTTAGAACCGAAATATTTTATTCCTGAATCAATATTATTCATATATCGAGGTTATACAATTTATCAAAAACTCACTTAACTGTATTAATTAAGTTTATCTTGTTACAAATCTGTGGGGATTGTTACGTTCTAAATTACTATTATTGTACTCCCCAACTATATATGATTTAGCAAAATAATAATATGGTCAAATGGTAAAAATGTTGAACTGTTAGGTACTAAGTATATATTTCTCTCTCTTTTCAACTAATTTTATGCCCACACAAACACAAAATTCTAGATTTATCTCTTTAGCGTCTTGCCAATTTAATATTAATTTTTTAGTGAAATTGACTAAATTTTGGTTAAAAACTTAAAATGATTCTTTTATATAAATGTATAAAATGGAACTTACTATTTACCAGAGATTAGATATACTTTATAATAATATATATTCAATTTTTAACTTTTTTACTTGTCAGGGAGGAAAATACACCCTCGAGAATCGGGGGTTCATATATGAAATTGCTAAAAGGAGTAAAGGAGATAGGAGATTGAGAACACATAGTGTTGAGAAAGAGGGTGGATTCAAGAGGGCAAGTTAAAAATGATGTCATATCAATTAGCGAGCAAAAGGATTTTGGGAGATTAATCGGTAAAGGGTTTCATATCATTCTCCATCGATCGGTATCTTCAATTGCGCGTTTCGTTGATCCAATCGAATTTAAATCTAGGGTTTCGGATCTTGTTTTACTCATCTGATGGTGTGGTTTAGAGTTATTATTGCCACTAATTGCAAATCAAGCGACCGGAAAAAATTACCATTATGTTATGCCCAAATTTTGGTATTAGGATAACTCGGCTCAGACGCGGACTACCACAGTCAAACTCGGCGTTGCATTGTAGAGGGTGAGGACGCGTCAAAGTACACAGGGCGCGCCCAACTTTGAGGGGGTGTTTTATGAAGGATGGTCTTATGATAGGAAAGCTTGGAAGCACATGATTAGAGTAGAATGCGCCCAGGCGTGGTGGACGTATCCATGATGGTGGAAGTATTTAGTAAATATGGTACTTTTGATAATGAAGAACGGAGCACGCGCCTAGAAAGTGAGGGCGCGCCCTGTCTCTATGGAATGTTATGAGAGGTAGTTGCTGAAAGACCAATATAGGTTTCATGAAGGATAGGACGTGCCCAATGTCTAAGGACGCGTCCTTTGTGTGGAAAATGCATTCTCAATGTTAAGCTCAGAACAAAATATGCATTGAAAGGAGCAATGGAGGGTTATTTCTACTAAAGTATTTGTTGCAGGTACTTTTTGAAGAATTTCCTCCTTGAGACGGTCAAGGAGGGGGATGTCCCTGAAAAGTTTGAAGGCCTCCAGGGGTTTGCCTAATGATTGAAGGCCTCCTCCTGTATTCAACGAGTGTCCTCGTTGGGGATGTGGGGTTACCTTTGGTGTGTGCTTTGGGAGCTCTGTTCTTATATTCAACGGGTGTCCTCGTTGGAGAACTTTGGAGTCATCCAGCACTTTGCACCCAAGAGCTTGGGATCACCTGTCCTGCTATCTGGTGGGTTATCCTCATTCGGGGGACAGGGACGCGTCTGGCATTTGAGGTGAACCGTGGCTATATTTGCGTCCGTAAATCACGGGAGATAGCTATAGCGGAGTGTTATCCTTGCACAAGGAGATGCACTATCCGTGAGGTCCTGCGATTACGAACGAGCCTTGGGCCTTCGCGGTTGGGCCTCATAGTTGGACATTCCTAAAGCTAGCGGAAGACGGTAACTGGAAGGATTTCTGCTGGGCCAAGGAATAAGAAGTCTAATCCCATTAGATTTCTTGTTTCCCAAGAACTACATCAGGCTTGATCCCTATATAAAGGGTACGTAGGCATATTGAGAGGGGTAAGAAGTTGAGAGCTGATAAGGGAGCCACCACTTACTCTAATCAATCTCAGCCTAAAACAACCACAAACCACCACACACCGCCTGTTTTTTCCGGCAAAGAACCACCTTCATAGATCTTGATTCCGGAGAGAATCCTCAAACTTTGTTGTTACTAGATTCCTCCGTCAACAAATTGGCGCTAGAAGGAGGGCTGCTAATCAAGATCATAATCTTAGGAGGAAAAGATGTTTTACAATCATGATGGAAGTTTTTATGATGGAAGTGATAGTAGATCTGAAGGAGATGAGGAGGGAGGTTTCACTCAACATGAGCCGTATGTGCCCAGAAACTTGACGAACCCTCCACGAGCTCCGAACGTGGAGGAACGCCTCCAGTTCTTTTGGAACAGCTGTATCGCATGGGAGATACCTTGAATACCTTCAATTCGAGGTTGAGCACGGTCGAGCATCGCAAGACAAGGCAAGGCCGCCGTCACCCCCGACATGGCCATGCCGTGGGGAAAGCTCCTATGGTCGAAGGAGATGCGCGAGATGTTCGCGGGCAAGCTAGCGGAGGAAATCCTCAAATCACTCTGCGGCGTCTAGAGTATTCTGATAATGTCGAGCCTATCGTATAGCTTATTGATGAGGACACTGATGGGAGAGAAAGGCCTCGAGTCGAAAATCAGGTTGTTCCACACCCACATAGGTCTGGGCGCACGATGGACGAGCGTCGTCGTGCGGAAAATATCCAGAACCAAGAAGAAGAAGGAAGAGATTTTTCAACCCTAAAGAGGAGACTTGGCATAAGGTTGGGAGATGATGATTTGAGAATGCTGCTGCTGGAATGGCAGAATGAGGGAAATGGTGGAGAAGCGAGGCCCCGTGATGTGACGCGTGTTCCCCCTACGCATCCAAGAGATGATAGGGTGAGGCACCGTGAACATGAGCGTGCCCCTCCACGTGGAAGATTTGGAAGTTATGGCCGAGGCTATCCGAGGAACGGACGGGGCAGAATGGGATACCAGTATGGAAGGGTGCCGTACCATGGTAGACGTGAGGACGCACCCTCAAATGGAGAAGCCCCTGTCATCGTCCCTGTAGCTTCCCATAGTGCTACGGGCAATGGATCTAGGACGCGTCCTCATGACAGAGACGGCGTTCGAATTCAGGAAAGATTGCAAAACCATAACGAGATGTCGAGATATGACCAGGAAGGACCTCGTGCAAACGGGGAAGTCCAAAATCAAAATGGTGACATACCACAACCGCAACCTCAAGGCGAGGGGCCGCAGGATCCACCACTACGCCCGGGGGGTAACCGGGCGGAACAACAACAAGTGATGGGGCAACCTCAACAACTCAATGTTCAAACCATTCCTGGTATTGGGACATTTAATCTGAATGATCTGAAGAGGCTGCTTAACCACCTAGAAGGAGGAAGGGTTACAGCAACCGCGCAAGCTCCATCCCCTTTTTCTGCTATTGTAAGGGAGGCGCAGTTACCCGTCGGATACAGGAACACGACTAATGACCTGCATTTCCATGGGAATTCCGACCCCGTGGAATTACTGGGACGTTACAACATAGAAATGGATGTATACCAAGTGCCCGACTTGGCCCGGTGTCGACTCTTGGCTGCTACCTTCAGAGAGGGTGCTCAGATGTGGTTTCAGAAACTTGGACCCGGAATTATCACCCCATGGGAACAAATAAAAACCTTGTTTCTGACTCAGTTTCAGGCTGTCGTGAAATATACCCCACCAGTTATCACATTAGCAAACGTAAAGCAGAAGGAGGGAGAAAGCTTGACCTCATACTTCAAGAGATTCAACACTGAGTCAACCTTAGTGAGGGGGAACGGATGAGACGCTGGAAATACTCCTCATAGCTGGCCTACGAGTGGGAACAGATTTCTGGAAACATCTGCAAGGGAAGGATCCTATGTCGTTATCAGACGTACTCGCACAAGCTGAATCATTTAAAGCGATTGAACAGTCACTCGCCGAGACCAGGAAGAATGATAACGCCAACAACTCAAAGGGACGAGCAAAGAGGAGAGACAGGTCTATAAGTCCGGAGTATCGGCGCAATGCGCAAAGCTCCAACAGAGTAAATGCCATCAGCATGCGAAGGGAGTGGAGCCCACCGTCAAATTATGTAAAGGTAATTACACTCCGCCGGCGGCCTCCATCGATCATATCTTTGAGGTGAATAAGGACATGGAAATTTTCAAGAAACCAGACCGTCTGACTTCGTGGCAGAGTAGAGACAAGAAAAAATATTGTGATTACCATGAGTCTACCGGTCACGACACCCACGAGTGTCATCACCTAAAGGATGAAATCGAAGAGTTGATCAAGGATGGATATCTGGGAGAGTGGATTGATAAGGTGAAATGACGCAGAGGAAACGATGACAAGGGAAAAGATGAAAAGCATCCAACGCAGGCAGAGGAGATCGAAAAGACAACAGATGTGAAGTTCCAAAGGGCTAGGAGTATTCGGGCAATCTTCGGAGGACACCCGTTTGTTGGTGATAGTAATCGGACGTTGGAAAGGAATACAAGAGAGGCACGACTCCCACCACTCACCAACATTCATAGCTTGGAAGATAGACCTCCAAAAATATTCAAGGGGGAATCTGCTGATATTACGTTCAGGGAGAGGGAGTCAAGGTAGGTACATCATCCTCATAATGATGCACTGGTAATAACTATGCTCATTGGAGCGATGAACGTGCATCGAGTTTTTCTGGACAACGGGAGCTCTACGAATATCCTGTATTAGAGCACGTACAAGAAATTGGGTTTTCCAGATAGCGACATGAATATTGAGGATGCCCAAGTCTACGAATTTACAGGTGAGGCGGTAAGAGTTATGGGCTCGGTTAGGCTTCCTGTCACGCTTGGGGAAGTAGCCATATCTGTCACTCAAATGATAGATTTTAAAGTATTAGATCAGGACGCCACGCACAACGTGTTGGTGGGCAGACCGTGGTTGCGAGCATTCAGGTTGATAACTTCGATACATCACTTCATGATAAAGTGTCTGATACCTAATGGAGTGGGCAGTTTAAGAGGGTCGCAATACGAATCACGCGACTGCTATCACAAAGCTGTCAAGGAATTTTGCAGAAAGAGATATGAGGGAAAAGTCCTCCTTGAAGATGGCAAGACGGATATCCAAGTGAAGCTAAATGGAGAGGTTCTTGCCCACTATCTTGTGGAAATCCCAGGGGAAGAGAATCTTCCTGAGACCGATTGATAAGTGGCATTTTATACCACTTAGAACGTCTTATAATGGCTTGAATTGATGTCTTGAAATCAAGTATTTTGTGTATTTGATGCATTTTTCTAGTGTTTTTGCATTTCAGGGTATAACTTGCGAATTTAGGGGGATTTCATCAAAATAAGCCTAGGGAAGTACTTGGAATCAGTTGCGGGGAGTTGTGCGAAGAAATCAGCAAAATCAGGACCAGAAATTGGAATTTTCCAGAAGCTGTTCAGGCGTCCGCCTGGGATGTGGGGCGACCGCCTGGAGGTGCAGGCGCCCGCTTGGAACCTGGGGCAGCCGCCTGAGGTCAAAATAATTAATTCTGGATTTTCTAATTAGACTTCTAGTGGGCTTCTGACGGCGCTGTTTCTTGTGGATTCTTATATAAGCAATCTTGGGAGTCGTTTCACAATAACAAGCAACAAAAAACAAGTATCAATCAAGCAAGGAGTAAGGAGAGAAGATTAAGAAGATCGTTTTAGCACACCACAATGAAGAAGAGGAAGCATACGTTATCTTGTGATTCTTTTATTCGTTGTAACAGTGGATGCTTGTTTTCTTTACTTTGATCCTTAATACTCTTGTGACGTACTCTGGTTTTAATAAGTATTTTTATTAGATTATATTGTTGTGTTATTATCATGTTTTCATATGAACCCATGGTGACGATGAGTTCTATCATGAGCTAATCGTGATCATGGGGTCGTAGCGGATTTACTATGGATTTCTTTGGTTAATTGTTTAATACCTTGGTATGTGATGATTGTATGATATCTAGCATAGGTTGTGCTTATTCGTCTTATGTGCTTCGCAAACATATAAGATAGCCTGTTAATCTCTTATGAAGCGAAAATGAATCTTGAGATTTAGAACTTGTCATGCTAGCATAGGTTCATGTATTGTATGCATGATTAGTGGGTAACTCTAACCGTTTTACTTGCCCTGTGTAATCATAATGAATAACTTGCGCTTAAATCGTTATGTTGTCAAATTCTGTAGACATATAGGGTCTCAACATAATTGATGCCTATTCAACTTCTATCTTAATTGTGGATGCTTGGTAGAATGATACTGGTGCAACGAAAGTTGGCTTTTATCAATTTCGTGTTGTTCGATTAATGTCATCACCGTTACATGCTAAGGGTAATAACAATGACTATTAAAGAAAGTAGTAATGAATTTATGATCTCATGTGTGTTTAATATTGTTAATTCAAGTGTTAATTTAAGTGTTTAATTTTCGTAGTTATTAATTAGTTAATCAACCTTAAGTGTTATTATCTTGACATTGAGAAGTAATCAAACATCGGTGAGTAAGTATTAATTAAACATAATTAGTCTGAGTCTCTGTGGGAATGAACTAGAAATTATTTTATATTACTTGCGAACGCGTATAGTTGCATGAATTATTAGCGCATGCGTTGTGCCTAACACCGATGTCGCTGCCTTAGTAAATGTTTCGACAATTCGCAGCATAAAAGAAATAATGATGAACCATGGAGGAGATATTGTATAGATAGAAGTTGATGGTAAAAAATTAGAGGGAAGGAGTGAAACTTTTCAGAGTCTGAGAATGGACTCCAAGGTGGATGCTCCCCAAAAGGGGATGCGCCCTTGAAACATGCACGAGAGGTTGATGCTCCTCCAAAGGAGGACGCGTCCTCTGCTCCTACAATGTGTAAGAATGTGCCATGACCTGAGGTAGGTGCTCCAGCTCATAAGGATGCGCCCTCGAATGTTGGAATGGAGGTAGAAGATCTCCGTGACTTTGATTTTGATTTGGATCCTAGAATTCCAACACCCGTGGATAAGACTGGTCCAGCCGAGGACACAATATCCATCCCTGTCGATAGAGATGATCCAAGCAAGGTATTGAAAGTAGGATCTCAACTGAGCTACGAGATAAGGGAAAGTCTCACCCGGTTTCTGCTAAAGAATCTCGACGTCTTCGCATGGAGTCATTCAGACATGGTAAGAATCGACCCGGGAATAATGTGTCATTATTTGAACATCTTCCCAAATTGCACAGGCGTACGATAGAAACGTCGACCAGTGAGCGGAGAAAGAGCAATCGCTCTGAAAGAAGAGGTAGATCAGCTGTTGGAAGTTGGGTTGATTAAAGAATCTTTTTACCCCGAATGGCTTGTGAATCCTGTACTTGTAAAGAAACCCAATAGGAAGTGGAGAACATGTGTGGATTTCACACACCTTAATAAAGCTTGCCCAAAGGATAGCTTCCCGCTCCCACGGATCGACCAATTAGTTGATGCTACGGCAGGGCATGCCTTGTTAAGCTTCATGGATGTGTATTCCGGTTACGATCAAATCCCGATGTACGGCCCTGATCAGGAACATACGTCTTTCATCACTGATAGAGGATTATTTTTTTACATTGGAATGCCATTCGAATTGATAAATGTGGGCGCGACTTACCAGCGGTTGGTGAATATGATGTTCAAAAATCAAATCGGAAGGACAATGGAAGTTTATGTTGATGATATGTTGGTCAAGTTAAAGGTAGCGAACGACCATGTCAAGCATCTGATGGAGATGTTTAACATTCTCCGAAGGTTTCGCATGAAATTGAACCCGCAGAAGTGTGTATTCGGCATTGAATCAAGCAAATTTCTTGGATTCATTGTTAATCATAGGGGGATTGAAGCTAACCCCGCCAAGATAAAGGCACTGCTGGATATGTAATCTCCTATGAATATAAAGCAAGTACAAAGCTTGACTGGAAGAATCGCTGCATTAAATCGATTTGTATCAAAGTCGTCTGACAGGTGCAAGGAATTTTTTAAAGAAATCAAGGTGGCGGGGAAAGACTTTGTATGGACGCCGGAGTGTGAAGAGGCCTTCAAGTGGATCAAGGAGCAACTGGGAAGCCCTCCCATATTGTCAAAACCCTTGGATGGAGAATCTCTGATCCTATACCTAGCAGTGTCAGAATATTCGATTAGCGCCGTATTGGTGAGGAAAGAAGATATGCAGCAATCACCAGTGTATTATGTGAGCAAGCGCCTACATGATGCTAAGACCCGCTACACCAGCATGGAAAAATTGGTTTATGCTCTAATCCTCGCATCAAGGAAGTTACGCCCATACTTTCATGCTCATAGGATTGAAGTTCGCACGACATATCCTCTGCGACAAATCCTTCACAAACCAGAATCGTCGGGAAGATTGTTGAAGTGGGCTGTGGAACTGGGGCACTTCGACTTGGAATACATGCCCCGTACAGCAATCAAGGGGCAGGCCTTAGCTGATTTCTTACTGGAATTCGACTCTGAAATCGATGATAAAGCATTGGTTGCAATGCATCCGTGCCCACCTGAAGAAATTTTAGAAGAGTTCCCACACCCGTGGTGGATTTTGCATGTGGACGGAGCAGTTAACAATGGGGGGACTGGCGCAGGCATAGTGCTCGTGTCTCCGGAAGGCCATCATTTGATGAACGCAATTCATTTTAAGTTCTATGCCATTAACAATGATGCAGAATACGAACCATTAATTAATGGCTTAAAGATTGCTCTATAAATGGGAGTACGAAATCTGATTGCAAGGAGCGATTCAGAATTGGTGGTAAACCAAGTGAACGGGGGGTTACAAGCCCGAGGACCACGAATGGAATTGTATTTAAGGTGCGTGCAGCGTCTGATTGGGAGATTCAAAGAGGTTAGACTGGAGTGTGTTCCGCGAGAAAAGAATAGCAACGCAAATGCTTTAGCAAAAATGGGGTCCCAGCAAGAGGCCATGTTGTTGGGATCTATACCCTTAGAAATACAAGAGGTTCCTAGCATCCCGGAGCTAAGAGTAATGCAAGTAGACGAGTCTCCCAAGGAAATATGGATGACGCTCATCCTTGCTTATATTCACAAGGGAACGCTTCCTGAAGATAAATTCAAGGCTCGCCGACTCCACTACCAGGCTGCAAGGTATGTGATATATGATGAGATTTTGTATAAAAGGGGTTTCAATCAACCACTGCTCAGATGTGTCGATGAAGAGGAAGGGAATTATATCCTAAGAGAGGTACAGAGGGAATTTCTGGCAATCACTCGGGGGGTAGCTCGTTGGAAATGAAACTTTTACATCAGGGTTACTATTGGCCTACGATGAAGGAAGATGCTGCAAACTTTGTTAGAGCATGCGATCGCTGTCAACGCTTTGCAAATTATTCTTCTATGCCGGCGACGCTCCTAACGCCTATGGTGAGCCCATGGCCATTTTCCATGTGGGGAATTGATCGTATTGGGGAATTACCCAAGGCTAAAGGAGATGTCAAGTATGTAGTGGTCACGGTCGATTATTTTACTAAGTGGGTAGAAGCTATGTCTTTGGCAACTATCACCGCAAAGAAGATCAAAGACTTTGTCTTCAACTCAATTGTGTGTAGGTTTGGAATTTCCTACAAACTTGTCTCTGATAACGGAAAGCAGTTTGACAGCAAGGAGCTACGACAGTTGTGCGAGGATCTGAAAATTAGGAAGGAATTCGCAGCAGTTTATCATCCTCAGAGTAACGGACAAACGGAAGTTGTTAATAAAATAATAAAACATACACTCAAGTCTAAGCTGAAAGAGCGCAAAGGGAACTGGCCCGAAGAGTTACTGAAAGTGATGTGGTCCTACAACACCACTCCACGATCTACTACAGGAGAAACTCCTTTCATGCTAACTTACGGATATGAAGCTATGGTCCCGGTAGAGGTTGGCTCTGGGTCACTTCGAAGAGATCGTTACACAGAGGAAGATGCAGAAGTTAGCCAGAGACTTCATTTGGATTTTCTTAAAGAGGTAAGGGAAAACTCCTAGCTGAGGCTTGCGGCGTATCAACAGCGCGCAGCAAGGTACTACAACAAGAGGGTAAAAGGACAACAACTGAAGGTAGGGGATCTGGTGCTCAGGAAGGTGATGCCGAACTCAAAGAATCCCCAGCATGGAGTGTTTGGAGCTAATTGGGAAGGACCATACAAGATTAAAGCAATTTTGTGGAAGGGTACTTATCACCTTGAAGACTTGAAAGGAAAGCTGGTTCCGCGAGCATGGAACGCGGAGCACCTTCGAAAGTATTATCAGTAAGGCGCGGAATTGGCCCCTTACATATCCTGTTTACATTATATACTTAGGGCAGTGCCCAAGTTATAGACTAGAAGCAATAAAATTCCTCCTAGCCTAGGGGGGTAGTGCATGTACTACTTATCTTAGAACTAGTTGAAGGATCATTTTTCGAATAAAATTTCCCACAGAGCATAGTAGCCATGAGAATGGTATACTTTTAATACCAGAGCGCATTATTAATGAAAACTTTAAAATTTTCCAATGTGTGTTTATTTATGGATTTGCTTGTTTATATGATGCGTCTTTATCATAAGACGCGTCCTGAGAAACAGTCATTTGCTTACATTTATGAGAGCATGATTGGCAGAGAGATAACTAAAGAAAAAGAAGTAAAGCTGGTGCCAGGACGCGTCATGGGACTAAGGACGTGCCCAAGTAATATTGGTTGATGCTCCTTTAGTTTTGTGCTCTTTTAACTGTAGTATTCCATAAAGCAAGAGCACATCCTAGTCAAGGACGCGTCCAGGATTGATATGTTGATGTGTCAAAGGTGAAAGGCGTGTCCAATAATATTGTGCTGGAGTATATGATGTGAAAATTATACATTACCCGGGTTGTTTAAACAATCAAAGCATAAAAAACTAAGCAAGTTGAGACGTGCCCCAACATAAGACGCGCCCTATGTGTTTAAAAAATTAAATGATCATGAAGGCATAACATGCATGGAAATAGTAAAAGAAGGAACATCTCAAAGAAAAAACAAGCAAGTAAATGATATCCAGGAAATAATAAGTTATCAGTTTACAACTTGCAAGGCTTAAGAAGGGGCCTGCACCCTTAAAATGGTCATGATAAAAGTTCATTTATAAAAGCAAGACGCGTCTTAAGCAGGGGGCGCGTCCTGGGGCTTGTTTTGGTTCTTTGGGGAAGGAGGAGGAGGCCGAGTCTTAAGCGGAGAAAGAGCAGGAGACGCGTCCTCTTCTTCTAAGCCCAGGATGATCTTTTTGTTCTTGATGGATTCTGCAGCCCCAACCCTGAAGTCATTTACCCATTTTTGGGTATCCTCATCAAACTTGGAAAAATGTATTTTGGGTCATTGGCTATGAACCCATAACACCACTCTTCAAAGCTAGCAGCAAAACCATTCTGATAAACCATTTTTTTCTCTTCCTTCCACCCATGCAGTCTGTCGTCATTAAGAGTATCTAGCTCTAACTGCATGGTGGAGTTTAGAGACACAACACTCTCCATATCCTTCTCCACAGATACAACACTACCTTCAAGCAACGCCTTATCACACTCAAGATGCGTCTTGTCTTCCTACAGCCGCTTGATCTCAGCATCTTTCTCTTGAGTAAGCAAAGTGATGTGCTTCTCCAGAGATCTGATCTTGTCTTCAACCTGGCTCTTAGCGGTATCAGTAGTGGCAAGACGCGCCCTAAGTCTGGCAGCCATGTTGGCATTTTGCCTTGCATGTAAGTGGAGCTCAGCTGCTGCTCTCACCATGGCCTCTTCAGTCTGTTGCTCTGTCCTGAAAGACCAGCCCCTCACCTCCTCTTCAGTAAAGGTCCCGGTTGAGGACGCGCCCAAATATCTTATGATAAAAGATTGGTCATCTGGCACTACCTTCTGGCGCTTCAAGGGCGCGTCCTCCTTATCTGAGATGTCCACCAGAGTGGTGTCGATGATCTTGGGCGGAGGTGAAGGAACCACAACAGGAGTCGGGTCTTTGGCCTTTGGGTCAGGCTTTGTATGCACTGGCTTCTTGGCTCTCAGTTTTTTGGAAGCCCCAATGGCGAATCCTTTTGGAAGAGAAGTCATATCTGAAATTAAAAACATGAAAAATATTAGTCTTGGACGCGTCCAGTGATGTAGACGCACCTTGTAGCTAAAATACGTATAGTGGTACGAAAACTAATAAGCATGCATGTTATGACTTGTTTTGAAAATAAAGATGGAGATGCCAATATTTCGTGTGCACGTCTAAAAGTGTTTGTATTACGACAAGGACGCGTCCTGGTTAAATGATGCATCGACTACAGTCATGTGGGTCATGAGGATGTGTAGTTATTATGAATGCTACAAAGTATGTGTTTTACGAAGAAAGTATAAGTGACATACGAAGACACGTCCTAGCGCGAGGACGCGTCCTGTAAGAATACACAGATGTGGGAAAAATCTATAAATAAGGCTAAGTTAAAACTACGCAACAAAAAGTACAACTACGATGCGTCTTATTAGGATGACGCGTTTTACTATCTTACCTTGCTCTAAGTCCACCTGTCTACTGATGTCTAATTGAACTAGCTCTATGGCATTAAGTCCTCTAGCCTTTTTGGAGGCTGTAAGAACGGGTTTTCCGTTGTAAAAATCTCGATACTTGCAAAGAGAACCAACTCTTTTAGATAAAGCTCCAATCTTCTTGATGTTGGCCTATGTGATCATGTCTTTGAGGTTGAAGTGCTCCTCAGCGTACTTAAGCACCTTCTCTGCCCCCTTCTTTCTTTTTCCTGTTAATTCTTTTTGGATTCTTTTGTATAAGGAAGGAAAAAAGGGGGGCATGTTAAGACAAGAAGCAATGGAAATGTTACAAAGATGAGGATGCGTCCAGGATAATAGGACGCGTCATGGATGAAGTGCTTACTTGGTTATAAATTGAAGCAGACTCGGGCTCTCTTGACATCGTAGATATAGAAGAAGGGTTCCTTCCAGTCTTTCTCATGGATTACCTTGCCTTCATTTAAACCTTTATTATTTAACCACTTGTTGACGATTTTGAAGAAGTGGTAGCCAGGAATAGACTTCCTAATGCTGAAGAAAAAACTGAATTCCTTCATGGAGGGCGCGCCCAACCAAAAGTTGTGGTACATGATATATAGAGCCCATGCTAGCTTGTAAGAATTTGGAGATAATTGGATGGGAGCAACGTCATACCATTTCAGAATCTTTTTGATGTAGGGGTGCAAGGGCGTGGCCACACCTAAAGAAATGAGTTTTGGGGTGAGGACCATTCTAGGAATCCTCAAATTCTCTACATTGAAATTATAGGGCCTCATCATCCTGAGAGGACGCGCCCAGATTCCCTCCATGTCGTAATACTTCACGGTCCACCCAATTTCTAAATCTGTTGCAGTAGATTTCATGCCCACACAGGCTAATTTGTTTCCCCTCTTCCTCCAGACATTTTTTTCTGTTTCAGGAAGGTCTTCTAGCTCTTTCCAATCGAAATCGAGCTCTGTATCGCTTGGCTCCCAATGCTCAAGGGAGAGACAGACTGTTAAGGGGAAATGGGATATTTGTCAGGCTGAGGGATTCTCTGCCTAAATTCACCCTCGTTACGAGGAGACGCGTCCTCAACAGGAGACGCGTCCCTTATTTGAGATGTTGCTGGAATGGGTGAGGACGCGTCCTCATCAAAAATAGCTTTATGTTGTTGGGATTTGCTGGATGATGGATGGATTTCATCATCGGTCCAATCCTCAATGGCCGCTCTAGTATTGAGGATTGGGGTTCTTTTACGTTTTGTTCTTTCCTTTCCCATCCTAGAGCTTATAGGGACATGATCCAGAGAGTCGGAGCTGGAATCTGACATTATTGAAATCTTTAATTTGAGAGATTCAATGACATGTGTTTTTGCTTCAAGAAAGGAACCCGTCCTGTAAAATTCAGGAAGCTCAGATTTGAAAGAGATGAAATGTGGGGAGTAAATCCCTAGGCGTTTGTTGAGAACTTTGAATGGATGGAAAGGTGACGAAGATGACGCGTCCTCAAGCTGAAAAAAGAAGGAAGAAGATCTTGAGGACGCGTCCATGTTTAAAAAAAATACTGAAAATATGTAAAAGGAAACAAGGGAGAAGGAATGATTGTGAGGACGCGTCCTAAACGTCTATCGCAGGAAGTATATTAAGGTGACGCGTCCTAGGTGAACAAGTGTGTCTATATAACTCTTGGTTGAAACAACTTAAATCATGATAAAATATAGGACGCGCCCTGAGCGGTAGACGCGTCCACGACCGTGGGAATATAGCAGAATATGAAACGACTATGGCCAATTTGGGGAAATTCAATTAAAGCCCTAGAAACGTGTAATTACAGAATCAAAGAAGCAAAGTATAATGCTTTAATAGATATATGCACGTATACATACAAAAGAAAATGAAGAACAGTTAAGATAAAAATGAAGCATATGAACGGTTTTTTCTTATTTCGACTGAATTACTCGACCAAATGAAGAAATAAAAGAGGGTTTACGTACCTCGTAAGTTGGGGGTTGGATTATGCTAAAGAAATCAAGTAATGGGCGGTTGAATCGTCGGAGTTTTGAACCTAAAGCTTAGAAGCGACGGCGATGGCAATTTCTTGAGAGAGAAAAGAGGAAAGTGATAATGATGTGATGTGTTAGGGTATTTATAGGGAAAAGGTCGGTGACGTATGCAAGCTGCTGTCACGCAACTGTCAATCCTGGAAAACTAACCATTGGACGCGTCTTGGGTCTTTGACGCGTCCTGATGTTCAACGAAAGGGCGATCCAAAATTTCGTTTGTGGTTTTAAATAAAATTCGAATTATGTTTTCAACTGCAAATAGAATTTGGGGGGTAGTTGTTATTCCCAAATTTTGGCATTAGGATAACTCGGGTCAAACGTGGACTACCACAGTCAAACTCGGCGTTGCATTGTAGAGGGTGAAGACGCGTCAAAGTACACAGGGCGCGCCCAACTTTGAAGGGGTGTTTTATGAAGGATGGTCTTATGATAGGAAAGCTTGGAAACACATGATTAGAGTAGAACATGCCCAGGCGTGGTGGACGCATCCATGATGGTGGAAGTATTTAGTAAATATGGTCCTTTTGATAATGAAGAATGGAGCACGGGCCTAGAAAGTTAGGACGCGCCCTGTCTCTATGGAATGTTATGATAGGTAGTTGCTAAAAGACCAATATAGGTTTCATGAAGGACATGACGCACCCAATGTCTAAGGACGCGTCCTTTGTGTGGAAAATGCATTCTCAAGGTTAAGCTCAGAACAAAATATGCATGGAAAGGAGCAATGGAGGGTTATTTCTGTTAGATCCCGAATTATCGTAGAAGGGGGGGGGGGGTTGAATACGATAATCACTAAATTAAAAATTCTTTCGAATCTTTAGTGGATAAAATATTTAGTGCTCGGTTAGTGGTTTCGTGTTCTTGAGAGGAATAATGTTTCGAACGATTAAAACAAGGAACACAAGATATTCGGGGAAATATATATTCGTATATAAATCCTCGAGGGTGTTGCTACACTCCGGTAAATAAATTAACCGGCTACAATCTAAGAACAACAAAGTTCCTAGCTACTAAAAAGATTTACAAATTAAATCCTATACAATGATCCAGCTTTTGTTTGTACTAGGATTTAATTACCGGGTAATGATTATAATGCCCCTAAGAATATACAAGAATTGAATCTGGCATTATAACGTTACTCCAGTGAGAAGTTAAACGGATATACAAATAGCTTGAGCTTCTCTGTAAATCAATGCTACCATTTTCACTTCTCTTTTGGGAGAGAAGATGAACAGAAAAATAATGAATAGCTGATTATCTTCTGCTGCAATTGTGTAGACTTAATACAATAAAATGTGTGGCTGAGAATTTTTTGACGACCAGCTTTTCTGTGGCGACAAGGAGAGTCACTTGCTTGTTAATTGTATGGCGACAAAGGGGGAGGGGGAGTCTCTGTGGTGACAAGTTGTTTAACCAGTACATGTTTATGTACTTGGTTAATCAAAAACCAACCTGTACAATTTTGTTTCCTTTGATTATTTATTTTCTTTTTTTGTTTTTGCTTTTCTTTTTTTTGTTTCCTTTTTCTTTTTCTTTTGTTTTCTCTTTTTTCATTTCTTTTCTTTTTCTCTTTCCTTTTTTTTGTTTCTTTTCTTTTTCTCTCTTCCTTTTTTTGTTTCTTTTCTTTTTAAGTTTAAATTGTAATTAAATTAATTTATAAAAAAAACTTAAATATAACTTATATAAATGCACTAATTTAGATTTATAAAATAAACTTATTTAAAGTTTATAAGATAAATCATTTTAAGTTTATTGAATAAATTATATTAAAGTCCATTAAATAATTTATTTAATTTAACAATTAAACTTTGAGTTTCACCAGTCCCCTGAGCTGTTTAGCTGTATAACCCGCACACCTCTTCTCGTACTCTAACAGATAAACGTTCAATCCAAGTACGTTCCTCAACTTAACAATCCTTCTATAAACAATATCCAGATTCCTTTCACGAGCTGTTGACGCCTAGTGCAACTAGTCTAGTTCACAGACGACTAACCCTGATTCAGGTCTTCGTATTATACCCTTGATTACATTGTTAAGCTTGCCTCAACTTTATCGCTTCAGACACTGACTGTTAATAAACAACTGTACTTTCACTGGAATCCAATATGGGACTTTAGAAAACGTCTTCATTAACCTCTGTCTATACCCTATCTTCAATTCTTCAGATTCCTATGCTTCGAACACTGTCTATCTTTAATCAATGCCAATACACTGAAATCTTCTGGTAGCACTCGCATACTGAATCTTCAACATTTCTGAAGCCCTGAAAGTCTTTAACCTTTGTTCTTCACTGAGGCATGATCATATTAATGAACTTCTTTCAGTGACCTGTAAACAGACTTCAGGCCTTCTTCTAATTTTCCGATTATTTGTATTTGCCTTGTCTTCATTCTTCCTGATTTCTTGTGTAGACGTAGTATTATTAACCTGTCTTGTTCTAGTGTTGTTATCGTGTTGAGTTATCACGTAACTGTTCATACAGCTACGCAGTCTTACCAACAATTTCTACTAACGTATTGTTGCAGGTACTTTTTGAAGAATTCCCTCCTTGAGACGATCAAGAAGGGGGATATCCGTGAAAAGCTTGAAGGCCTCCAGGCCTCCAGGGGTATGCTTGATGATTGAAGGACTCCTCCTGTATTCAACGGGTGTCCTCGTTGGGGATGTGGGGTTACCTTTGGTGTGTGCTTTGGGAGCTCTGTTCTTGTATTCAATGGGTGTCCTCGTTGGAGAACTATGGAGTCATCCTGCACTTTGCACCCGAGAGCTTGGGATCACTTGCCCAGCTATCTGGTGGGTTATCCTCATTCGGGGGATAGGGACGCGTCTGGCGTTTGGGGTGAACCGTGGCTATACCTGCGTCCGTAAATCAAGGGAGATAGTTGTAGCGGAGTGTTATCCTTGCGCAGGGAGATGCATTATCCGTGAAGTCCTGCGATTACGAACGAGGCTTGGGCTTTCGCGGTTGGGCCTCATAGTCGGACATTCCTAAAGCTAGCAGAAGACGGATTCTGGAAGGACTTCTGCTGGGCCAAGGAATAAGAAGTCTAAGCCCATTAGATTTCTTGTTCCCCAAGAACTACGTCAGGTTTGATCCCTATATAAAGGGTACGTAGGCACATTGAGAGGGGTAAGAAGTTGAGAGCTGATAAGGGAGCCACCACTTACTCCCGGCAAAGAACCACCGTCATAGATCTTGATTCCGGCTAGAATCCTCAAACTTTGTTGTTACCAGATTCCTCCGTCAACACATTATACAAAAGCATATTTTTTGGGTCATAGATTCATAGAATGGATGAAGAGTTTCGCGGTATAGGTAAGTACCATGCGAACACAACCATGAGCTAACTTATGAATTATATGCTCAAATTCATGTTGATTAAGTGCTTACGGTACATATTCTGATATATCATTATTTATCAGCAGAGTCGTACCTGAGGGTGTGCTAGTGGTGCCACCGCACAGGGCCCTAAAATATGACAGGGTTGTGTATACATATGTATACTAAAATAGGATTAATAATATTTAGTAAAAAATATAATTTTTTTAATGTTAAAAATTTGTAAATGAAAAATAATTGAAAAATATTATACATTTAAATAATTTTAAATTATTATCTTGAACAAATCATATTACTTCTAAAAATTCTTAAATAAAAATTATTTAAAATTGAAAATTGCATTGTAAATCATCATTAATACTCTAGTTTGACGAGGTAAACCACTACTTTTAATGAAAAATTTATAGTTAACTAATATAATTGTATATACTTATTTTCTATTGATGACAATATATACATTATTATGTCATTTAAATAATGATTAAAATTTCAGATATATTATTCATCTTAAATATATCCATTTTTAATGTATATATTATATGAAACAAGTCCGTTTTATATCAAATAAATTAAATAATGGGTTAAGAAGATCTAAATTACAAGTTTATATATAAATTAATTTTTATTTTGACTATCTTTTTTGTTTAGTAATATTATATCTTACTTTTTTATAAAATAATATATCAAAATCACATGTATAATTTATCTTTTTAAGATAAATATTTAACTTCTAAAATATAGTATAACATATTAAAATTTATATGTATAACTGTTTTTTAGTTAATAATTAGTATGTAATAAAATTACTTATTATACTTTAATTATTATATTTTGTTTATAACTTTAGTTTTTTATTATTTCATGCAATTTTTTTTTAAAAAAATTAGTAGGGAACTTTTTAAAATTTTGAACAGGTCACTTAAAATTTTAGGCACATGTTTACCGGTTCTAACATGTAATATACAAATTTATGTGCACACAAGTCGGGGGTATTTACCGAAAACGATCTCTTCATTCTTCTAAATGAGGGTAAGATACTCACTAGGCATTGCATTATGCGTATCTACTGATTTTGTTTTGTTTGATTTGTTGATTGGTTTATATGTATGTACATGCTCCATGTGTCTCATTCATTTTTATATACTTTTTTTTTGATATCTCATTCAATTCTATACATTTCAAATTTACCAAAAATAGTAAGAATTTAATAATATAAAAATCAACCACATCCACTACTTTCTGCCACTACACTCAATTTATTTATTAAATATTGATTGATCCCACCACTTTACCCAATTTTATACTTTTCCTCATTAAATTACATTTTTTCTTTCTCTTTCATCCCACTAACTTAACAAAACAAATATTATTTTTATGAATTTATTGTTCTCCGTGCCCAAACCATTCGTATAGAAATGACTGGGACGGAGGGAGTATCAAAATTAATCAATTCAGTTACAAACCTGACAAAACAATTAATTTATAACTTATGATGGGAGCCGGGAGAGTTGCGTTTTAATCATTCTGTCTATGATTAAGAAATTTTATAACTTCTTGGGCATGATTTTATATCACAGGTCTTATGAAAGTTGTACCAAAATTTATTTGGTATTTAAAACACATGTTTGATTCTGAATTGCATATCATTTTAATGACCATTGATTATATAAAAATCAATTTTTTTAAATAAGATATAAGAACATGAATGAATTCATGAGGTACAATAAAATATTAGAGGAAACTAAAAATTTATAAGAGCACACAATTATGTTACATAGTTTAAAGATGCCTTTCGTCTTTACTCTCGAATATAGGTTCGAAAATAGTTGACAAATTAAATTTAGTTGTAGGGGTAATCAAATTAATCTAAGAGTGCAGTAGCGAACGAAGTCATGTATATTTTACTAAATTTTGTAAGTCCTTATAAAAGTAGGTGCTTCTCATAAAAAAATGAATAAGTAAATAATATAAGTTTGTCTTATTTTAGCAAGTACCCACTAAAAACGTTAAACAACCTTATATATTTCGTACTTGTAAGATCTTGAGTGAAGATATGATTAACCAAATTTCTAGCTTTAATTATTAAAAATTTATGAACAAATATTAAAAAAAAATGATTTTAAGGAGGATTCTTTAAATAATGACATTTTTTTTATGTTACCGATAATTTTGATGATCAGCACTCTGAAACGCAAACAATATTTGATTATCACACGAAATCCAATATTTTAAAATAACTTCATTCCTTACTGATAAGTTGAAAACTGTTGTTTCTCCGACTGTTGCACAAACCAAAAACGCACAAGTAAATGATACGTGGTATGCCGTAAGTTTTTTTTAAGGAGAAAACACATCACTATTTCTTTCTAATCCTTTTTGAATCCTTTTAAATACTAAACTCGGACTACTTCCACATTTTATATGTGTTTGATCCATATTTCAGGTATGTTTTGATGGACGGTGCGGCAGTGAGGTAGAGGCTGGTGATGACCCCACTAATTTTATATATTTTTAATACATTTATATATTATATATTCTATTATAGAAATCGACTGATTTTTCAAAAATCGCCGATAAATCGCTCAAAAATCGGTCAAAAATATTTGTCATATTTGACCGATTTCTGATAAATCACTGATAAATCATCCGATATTTTAAAAATCGTCCGATAAATCATAAATCGGTACCTCAACCGAATAATTCCGATTTCCGAAATCTGTAACACTAATTATGTACCTAGTTGGTTTACTTTGTTTAAAGGGGTATTTATTCAAAAGGGTATTTGTCTTAAAAGAACCTCTAGATGCTTGAAAAAAATATTAAGGGAGATCGAATGATATTTGGATAATTTCATCACCTTTTTAATCACTTAATCATTCCTTTATTTCTTTCTATCCAAAAAAACTAAACAAGTATATTTTTCATCTTTTTTTTCAATATCTTAAAATTTGACATGGTATTTGAATTAATAAACTGAATAGTTAGCTTCTATATTTTTATGCTACTGAATTAGTAATGCCCATGATACTATTTTGACATGCGGGGTTCATTAATAACTTTTCAGAAACAAAGTTTATTACAATATGCTAGATTTTAATAAGAACGGGAGAATGCTAATTTAAATTATAAAATATGTGAAGTGTATTATTTTTGGTTATAAATTATTATCTACAATAAACTCCATCCGTCCCAATATGTATGTCCATTTTTAAAAATAAATTTATCTCAAATTACTTGTTGAAATTTTCATACAATTTAAAAATTAACTTTTTTAAAATTTTAATATACGTATTTTTTTAAAAACAGATATATAATATAGGACAAAAAGAGTACATAATATAGGAAACTCGATATAAAGGTTGGAAAAAATCCAGGTTATTATTTTCAATGATAATTATCTTTAAAGTCATCTAAGTCTAGTGGTAAAATGAGAAGTGTTTGACAAGATAACAACTCTTCCGATTCGAAGTGAATTTTAGTTGTAACTAAAATTGATCCTCATTCTCACGTAAATGTGAGCACTATTGTATGTTACTAGACTTCCCCAAACCTTAATCCAATATGTTATTTCATGCTACTGCCTAAATAGTAGACACAGGTAATAAATAAGAGAATACTTAAATATTACTGTTAGAAAATTAGGATTTTAGAGCTTAATTTAATTATATTCTTGATGTTAATCCTAAAATTTAATGATTGGAAATTGTTCAATGATATTTGAACTTAAATTTTCATGTATAGTTTTAAGAATTTTCTTAATGAAATCCATATGAAAGGAGAGTTGAAAGTAGCTTGGAAAAGCTTGGAAAATTTGAAAATGTTTGTCCCACATTGAAATAAATAAAGGGGGTTGTGTGTTTTATATGGTATTACCCACATGAGTAGTATACAACTACTAAGGTGTGTGATGGTCCATTGTGTTGTTGTGTGCTTCATGCGCACACACACGCGCGCCCCGCCCCGCCCCGCACCGGACCGGGTCGGGTCGAAGGGCGATTTGGGCGAATGTCTCGGCGTCTCGCGTACGTGAGGCAACCTGGGCGAGGATTTTATTTATTTGAGAATTATTTTAATTCGAATTTATTTATCGGTGACTGGATTATTGGGCTGGGTACTGAAATAGGCTAAGTCACTTTGTTAGTGGGCTTAGTCTAAATACATTGAACCTGCAAATAATCTGATTTATAACAAGTTCTGATATCAGAATCAGAACTGATGAATAAAATCAGAACTTAACAAGTTCTGATATCAGAATCAAAACTTAAGTACTGATGAATCAAATCAGAACTTAACTTAAGTTCTGATAATAATGTGGGTGTTAATGTGAAAAGCTGTTACAAATAATTTAAATTCAAAATCTGATCAGTTTTGATTTTTTTTCATTAATGAAGCAGTTTAATTCAGACATTAAGTGTGTTGACAGTTTCATTTTTCCTCTCCTATAAATAGAGGCTAAACTGAATGTATTATATACACTACATTCTCTTCTCTTCTCTTCAACCTCTCTGCATTTCTCTCCCAAAAGTCCTGAAGTGCTGATATTTTCCGGCGACTGAGGTGCTGGTCGAAGTGGAGCTTTTGTTGCTGCTGTTAACATAAACTCCGAGCTGTTTTATCCTGGTGGAGATATTGTGCGCATCCCAAACGCAGCAGGTAGGGGCAATATTCTCTTCAAGAGCAGCCAGGACTTCGAGCAAGGCCTGGTGACTCAGCTGTGATCTTTTTTCTTGGCATTTTGTATCTGTGAACCTTTATTTCAGTCACTGTTAAAAGCTATGGTTTCGGGTACATCTTTCTTTCTCTCTTCGTTATTTCAGTTACTGATTTTGTTTACCTGCATGTTTTGTTTTGTTAACTGTGGTCTTGGCCTAAACTTGCTAAATTCTTTATACACTTGCTTCTATGTTGCTATATTTGTTAGTGAGATTTACAACATTCTTGAAGAGAATATTAGTTATATAGAATTTAGCATAATGGTTAACGAAAGTGAGGTTATCGTTGGTGGTGGTAGCAGTTCGGGTGCAACTGCTGGGGCCATTGATTGGACCACCTATAGTTTCCCACAAGCTGTTGAACTAACCAGTTCGGTGGCATTGGCTTTTCTCGCTGGCAGAAAAGGATGAAATTGTGGCTGATTATAAAGGGTCTGTGGCCGGTTGTGGAATATGAGAAACCAGTAGTGGATCAAGAGAAGGCTGACACAGTTAAGGCTTTTGCGAAGTGGGCTGAGAAGGATGGAGTGGCTAGAGCGGCCATTCTGGCGGCACTAACAAACACTTTGTTTGATGTCTATTCTTCTGATGCCTACTCTGCAAAACTCTTATGGGAGAAGCTGGACCAGACACATAATACTGACTCACAAGGTCTAGAAAAGTATTCTGTGGCAAGGTTCCTCGAGTTCAAGCTGGTGGACAATAAGTCCATGACTGAGCAGGTGCATGAGTTCGAGATGATAGTGCATGCTTTGAAGGAGTCTGGAATGAATCTCTCGGAGAAGTTCAAGGTGATGAGTGTGATTGAAAAACTCCCGAAGTCTTGGGAAGAGTTCTCTCTCTCCCTGAAAAGACAGAAAGGAGAGATCACCTGGACCAACCTTATGCTGGACATCTCGGTGCAAGAACAACACAAGTCCAAACAGGGACATGTGATGCCAACTGAACACGGTACCTCAAAGGTAAACATAGCAACTGTAGGACAAAAGAGGAAGACTTTTGCTAAGAAAGCTAATAGTAATAAACCTAAGAGTGACAAGGACAAGGCCAAGAAACCCAAGGCAAACAAACCATGCTGGTCTTGTGGGCAAGTTGGGCACTGGAGTAAGGACTGCCCTACGAAGAAAGCGAAGAAAACCGAGGTAGCGCAAGCAAATGTTGTGCTTGGAACCGCAAGTGGGCCTGTAGTGAACATGGTTGTTGGTGAGGCTACGGCTTCTGAAACCGACGTTGACCGGTATGTATCCTACAACCCTGTGATATTTTCTACCTATCTGTCAAATGAATGGCTGATAGATACTGGAGCTAATGTACATATTTGTGCTGATATTAGTTTATTTGTATCTTATCAACAGAGTCATAGCCTGACTGTGAAGATGGGGAATGCTAGTGTTGCTCAAGTACATGGAGTTGGAAACGTGGATCTGAAATTCCCTTCATGACGTATTCTATCTCTGACGAGAGTGCATCATGTTCCCAACATGCGTAGAAATATAATAAGTGGAAGCTGTTTAGTTTCTAGTGGTTTTGAAATTTCGTTCAAGTGTAATAAAGTAGTTCTTATTCACACTGGTACATTCTTTGGCAAGGGTTACTTGTCAAATGGTTTATTTGTTATTAATGCGGATCCCGTTTTGGAAAATTTGAATAATAATGTTATTCCTACTGTTAACTGTATTGAATCCTCAAATATATGGCATGCTAGACTAGGTCATTTAAACTTTGGTGCTCTTAAGAACATGATGAACTTAGAGTTGATTCCAAAATATACCATAGAAAAGAATTCTAAATGTCAAGTATGTGTGTCTGCTAAACAGATAAGAAAACCTTTTCATAACGTTGTTAGGGATTCAGAATTGTTAGATTTAGTACACACTGATATTTGTGAATTTGGTGGTGTGTTGACCAAGGACCAGTTTAGATACTTCATTACTTTTATAGATGATAGTAGTAGATACTGTTATGTTTATTTACTTAGACATAAGGATGAAGCACTTAGTAAATTCATTATATATAAAACTGAAGTAGAAAAACAAACTAGTAAGCTACTTAAAAGATTGAGATCTGATAGAGGTGGTGAGTATACGAGTAATGCTTTTAATGAATTTTGTGCAAACAATGGTATAGTTCATGAAGTTACTCCACCATACACACCTGAGTCTAATGGGGTTGCTGAGCGAAAGAACAGAACATTTAAAGATATGATTAATAGTATGCTTATTAACTCTGGGTTGCCTAAATACATGTGGGGAGAGGCTCTAAATACGGCTTGCCATATTTTGAATAGAGTCCCTCTGAAACACATGGATAAAACACCCTTGGAGTTATGGAAAGGCAGGATGACTAGTCTTAAGTATCTTCGTGTGTGGGGGTGCCTTGCTAAGGTGCTTGTTCCTGAACACAAGAGAAAGAAACTAGGTCCAAAGACTGTTGACTGTATCTTTCTGGGCTATCTTGAAACCACTACAGCTATGAAATTTTTAGTGTTAAAATCTGACATAGATGGTATAGTGGCAAACACAATAGTTGAATTTCGAGATGCGACATTCTTTGAGGATGTCTACCCTATGAAAACTGGAATACCTGAAACAACTTCTGAGGAAGATCCTACTCACACATCAAGTTCTATTCATGATCATGTGGAAAAGATGACAAATGTGGGGGCGGAACCTAGTAGTAGCTCTAGTCCTAGGGAACTAGAGGAACCAAGGAGAAGTAAGCGTGCAAAGGTAGTCAAGGATTTTGGAGGTGATTTCATCACTTATAATATCGAGGACGAACCTTTAACTTTCCGGCAAGCTATGGATTCTTCTGAGTCAAGGCACTGGAAGGGCGCTGTCAAGAGTGAAATTGACTCTATTGTTTCTAATGGAACATGAGAGTTGGTTGATCTCCCTCCTGGGTGTTCTACTATTGGGTGCAAATGGGTCTTTAAAAGGAAGTTGAACCCTGACGGCTCAATAGATAAGTAGAAAGCTAGACTGGTAGCTAAGGGTTTTAAGCAAAAGGAAGGAATTGATTATTTTGATACATACTCTCCGGTTGCAAGAATGGTAACAATCCGAATGCTTATAGCATTGGCTTCAGTCCATGGTCTTATCATCCATCAGATGGATGTAAAGACGGCTTTTCTTCATGGTGAACTTGAGGAAGAGATTTATATGGATCAACCTGATGGATTTGTTGCATCAGGCAATGAAAGAAAAGTATGTAAGTTGATCAAGTCCATCTATGGCTTGAAACAAGCTCCCAGAGATTGGCATAAAAAGTTTGATGAAACTATATTGCCTTTCAGTTATAAGATTAATGAAAGTGATAAGTGTGTCTACACTAAAGTTAAATGTAATGAGTGTGTTATTCTGTGCCTATATGTGGATGACATTTTATTGTTTGGAACTAATATTGAGATTATTAACGAGACTAAAGAATTCTTGAAAAGTCATTTTGAAATGAAGGATATGGGTGAGGCAAGTGTGATTCTTGGAATCAAACTGATTCAGTCCACTGAAGGAATAACCTTGACTCAATCTCATTATATAGAGAAATCTATACTTGAGAAATATGGTTATTCACAGTGTAGAATCGCTAGTACACCTTATGATTCGAAAGTTTTCCTTGTCAAGAATACTTCAGGAGTGCCTGTGTCTCAGTTAAGGTATTCTCAGATTATTGGGAGCTTGCAGTATCTTGCTAACTGTACTAGACCAGATATTTCATATTCTGTGTCTAAATTGGCTAGATATACAAGCTGTCCAAACAAAACTCATTGGGATGCTCTTGATAGAGTACTTAGATATCTAAAAAGCACAATGTACCTTAGTTTACACTACAGGAGATTTCCTGGTGTGCTTGAAGGGTACAGTGATGCAAGTTGGATAGCTAAGAAGTCTGGTTCCAATGGAGTGACTGGATACGTGTTCACCTTGGCTGGTGGAGCAATATCCTAGAAGTCAAGCAGACAGACTATTGTTACTCGGTCTACTTTTGAGGCTGAGTTGTGTGCACTTGATGCCACAGGGACGGAGGCTGAATGGTTACACGGACTTATGTCTGCAATACCTGTAGTAAGCAGACCGCTTCCTGCTATTGCTATTCACTGTGATAGTCGAACAACTATCGACAAGATTAGCAGTAAAAAGCATAATGCTAAAACTAAGAGACACATCCAAGTTAGACTCAAGTCTATAAGGGGTTTAGTGACTGATAGGATCATAGCTATAGAGTTCATAGGAACTCAGAATAATATAGCTAATCCTCTTACTAAAGGACTGGAACCTGCAGTGGTCCTTAAGTCAAGGTTGGGGATGAGATCGTCAACCCATCATAATTCATCAACAGTGGGAACCCAATACACATGAGAGGAGATCCCTCGAAGTGTATTCAATGGGTAATAACAAGCTGTAAGGATGAGTTGGTAGTACCTTTGCTACATAGATGATACTATAGTATCTGAGTCTATCCCCTGTAAACCTAAAAGGTATTGACACTGCCAGAAAAGCAAGAGTGTTAAAACTCTGAATGGGATCAAGTCATTTGACGAGATAGAGGCAGTATATCTCTGGAGATGCCCAGCTAAGCGAATGTAATTGTGTGGTCGCAATTAGAGGATAGGGTTAATCCTTGAAGCATTCGACGAACAGGATCGAGACATGACCATTAATGTCTCAAAGCCGTAGATTGGCACCATAACCTTTGACTTGTCGTCGTCTATGGAATATGGTTATACTAAACGGATTAAGATTCAAGGTGAAACATTCCATCTGAGTCCGATAGCCATTGAAGTAGAGGAATTAGGAGGGTTCAAACCCGGAAGGGTACCGACTCTGAAAAACAAGTTATGATGGGAAATTGATCGCATTTCTGTATGGATTTATGGGGGATTGTTAGAAAATTAGGATTTTAGAGCTTAATTTAATTATGTTCTTGATGTTAATCCTAAAATCTAATGATTGGAAATTGTTCAATGATATTTGAACTTAAATTTTCATGTATGGTTTTAAGAATTTTCTTAATGAAATCCATATGAAATGAGAGTTGAAAGTAGCTTGGAAAAGCTTGGAAAATTTGAGAATGTTTGTCCCACATTGAAATAAATAAAGGGGGTTGTGTGCTTTATATGGTATTACCCACATGAGTAGTATACAACTACTAAGGTGTGTGATGGTCCATTGTGTTGTTGTGTGCTTCACGCGCACACACACACACACGCGCGCCCCGCCCCGCCCTGCCACGCACCGCACCGGACCGGACCGGACCAGGGCGATTTGGGCGAATATCTCGGCGTCTCGCGTACGCGAGGCGACCTGGGCGAGGATTTTATTTATTTGAGAATTATTTTAATTCGAATTTATTTATCGGTGACTGGATTATTGGGCTGGGTACTGAAATAGGCTAAGTCACTTTGTTAGTGGGCTTAGTCTAAATACATTGAACCTGCAAATAATCTGATCTGTAACAAATTCTGATATCAGAATCAGAACTTAAGAACTGATGAATAAAATCAGAACTTAACAAGTTCTGATATCAGAATCAAAACTTAAGTACTGATGAATCAAATCAGAACTTAACTTAAGTTCTGATAATAATGTGGGTGTTAATGTGAAAAGCTGTTACAAATAATTTAAATTCAAAATCTGATCAGTTTTGATTTTTTTTCATTAATGAAGCAGTTTAATTCAGACATTAAGTGTGTTGACAGTTTCATTTTTCCTCTCCTATAAATAGAGGCTAAACTGAATGTATTATATACACTACATTCTCTTCTCTTCTCTTCAACCTCTCTGCATTTCTCTCCCAAAAGTCCTGAAGTGCTGATATTTTCCGGCGACTGAGGTGCTGGTCGAAGTGGAGCTTTTGTTGCTGCTGTTAACATAAACTCCGAGCTATTTTATCCTGGTGGAGATATTGTGCGCATCCCAAACGCAGCAGGTAGGGGCAATATTCTCTTCAAGAGCAGCCAGGACTTCGAGCAAGGCCTGGTGACTCAGCTGTGATCTTTTTTCTTGGCATTTTGTATCTGTGAACCTTTATTTCAGTCACTGTTAAAAGCTATGGTTTCGGGTACATCTTTTTTTCTCTCTTCGTTATTTCAGTTACTGATTTTGTTTACCTGCATGTTTTGTTTTGTTAACTGTGGTCTTGGCCTAAACTTGCTAAATTCTTTATACACTTGCTTCTATGTTGCTATATTTGTTAGTGAGATTTACAACATTTACTCTATCTAGCTCACCAATCTTTAATTTTAGGGATCGTTTGTCATGAGGTATTCACCAAAGAGAAAGACAAAGATGAGTTCATTCCCTTCCTTTCTTGATTTTTTTGTTTAGTAAAAATAATGGTTCTCTTTCCCTTTTTTTAGTTATAGGTTTATCCTAAATTTTTTAAACTCCATTCTCCGCCTTCCTAACAGATATTTGAATTCCCTTTCCCACTTTTGTTTTCTTATTTCAATTATAATTTAAATCTTGAACTCAAAAAATAGATTAATATGCAATATTAATTTTAAAAATTAAAAATAATTTATAAATTCAGTTTTTATAAATTAAAACTAATTCTGATATAAATTTATATGTTAATTTATTAAAAAAAATAATGGTTCTATTAAATAATTAAATATATTTGTTTATTATAATACCAATTCTGTTAATGTTCACCAACCGTTTAAATAAGCTATAGAATTATAAATTTTCAATTTACGCACAACAAATTTACCTTATAATCAAATGCAGCTTCTGTAGTATTAAGACTGCTAGTTCTTATTTGTATTCTGTAATGGGAAATTGTGAAAGTTATGAAGTTTCTGGGAACTCCATCTCACAAGGGATGTGATATTTCAAATCAAAATGAAAGAAGTTTCTCGGGTTTGTAAATACTATTATAGAGCTGAATACGATTGAATGACCTTTCATTACAATTTCAGGTCAAGCTTGGAAATGGACATTTTAGGTCGCAGTGCCAAGGATGTTTTGGTGCAAAAATTCAAATATTCAACGTGGTTCTCTGCAAAGAAGACGGTATGAAAGAAATAAACGCAAAGTTCTAATCTTAGGAATTGGCAAAGATGAAGAAGAAATGCCAAGTTTGTATACAGTCTGCAGAGGTCTAATATGTTATTACTATATGTAATCCAGAGGGGGGAAATTCTATAAGCACTGTAAATTATGAGGCACTGCATGGGTACCTTTGTGTTGGTAATATATATGAGAGAAAGAGGTATATGGAGGAAGTCCACCCGGTAGTGGAAATGAAATAAGAAAGGCCAAATGGCTGAATCATTAATTGCAGTTGCAACCCTTACAACTGATGGGCAAATTTTTTTACCACCATCGAGCAAGCACTCTAGAGTCCTATGTCAAAGCCTCAAAAGTATAATATGTAATGTAAGTATGTCGGTGTTCAGGAATGAGGTTCAAAATGCCATTTGAATCTGAAGATTCATTATGGATAAGTAGGTACATGGGAACTATGCCTCTGTTCCAGATGCTGATCCCATTTTTTGGCCTGATTGGAGGCCTTTACAAGTACCATGTTTCTCTCTGCAATTATTTGTTTCAAAAATCTTAGTCCTTCATTGTACATTTTATGTTTTCGACAATTAAGTATTATCTATGTTCTTCAAAACAAAAGTATTATCTCTATTAATTGTCTTTTAGTGCTCTCATTCCTCATCACAATTGTAGACCTTTTTTTGTAATAGACTTAAACTGATGGCTGTTGCTTTTCTGCGATCACTCTGACTAAATACTATGAGTTTCACCGAATGCTACATAAAAATAATAAAGATAGCCTTTACCTGAATTTTCCTGCATATTATTAGAATTGTGGCCATTTCTGCTATGTCTAAAGCCCAACTGTGGAATATTTGTAATAAGATACTATTGCTTCTCTATACTCAGAAGAAAAATGTAGTGATATTTTCCTACTGAATTATATTTGTTGTTTTCATTTCTCGGTCTCGTGGAAAGTTCTGACCAAAGTTAAGTTAATATTTGTCAAATCTTTTGTACCGACTTCTCCAGTTGTTAAACTGAGTCCCTAAACCCTGCTCTGGGAAGTATAAAAAAGAAACATAGTATGTAGTCAGACACGAGGACATTTTTGTTTGAACTCAAATATGGGCCTTACAAGAAGACCAAGGTGGTGTGGTGGTAGGGCAAGATGAAATAGTTATTGCTATAACTACAAATTACTTTTAGAGGTTATTAAAGATTAAAGATATAACACATTCTCTAATATTTATAGGATGAGTTGTTACTCAAATCTATATTAAATAAATTTATATAATTGGGAGGATGACTTTTACCAAATACTAACTTTTTTGTTTTGTTAATCACTAGAATTTATTTATATTTTGGTTGTAAATGAATCATTAGATGTAAATAGAAAAGAACTGAATGCTGGAAGTAATTAAAAAGTGACTTTAGAATAATAGTGACTTATCTTATTGATTATTGATTAATTTACATTTTGTAATTTATTTAGATATTAAAAAGGTGTCACCCTAAATATTAAATTATAATTTCTTTTTTAGCATTCTTAGCTAAAAATATTTGTTTTGGTATGTTATAGTTTTATTTTGTACTTAATTTAGAAATTAATTAATTACTATTCTAAACACTATTGTAGTAAAATTATTGCAATACATAAATATACATATAAAGCACAATATAAAAATTTATTAAATATTTTTACAAAATAATTAAATAGGATTTATATTTAATAAGATATATATCCTTTACAATATAAAAATATGACCCTTCTGATTTTTTTTCAATTTTTTCAATTGAATTTTCTATATTTAATATATATTCAAAAATATAACTATAATTGTTTTTAAGATCATAATTCAAAAAAAGATCGTCTAGCTAGCTAAGTAAGGAGTCTGATAAAAAGTATTAGACCCAAAAATTGGTCCAGTACACGAGCAAGGTAAGGTAGATGATAAAAAGAGTTAGACCCAAAAGTTGGTCCAGTACACGAGTAAGGTAAGGTAGACAGGAAAATTGTACTCTGGATTAGGAAATTTAAACTATAAAAATTAGTATTTATTTTCTAAGACTAAACTTGTATTATAATTTCATTTACTAAGTTTTTAAAAATATTTTACGATGTGTATACATTTCCTGTTCTTTTAATTTTCTAATTACTAGATTATTTAATTAAGGGGTAGTAAAGCATAAACATAGCACGTGCTAGATTTAGTATATTTTAAATTTTTTTTTTCAAATTTTTAGGTAAAAGTTAATATTTTTATGGAAATTAAACGAATAATTTATAAGTATTATTTTTAGTATCTCTCACATAGATTTGCTTAAAAGTTAGTGTCATTTATTTTTTAACTTGCATTTTATAAATTATAATAATATAATATATCTGTTTACATAATTTAGCTAACATTATAATATTATAAAATAGAAGTTTAAAACTAATATTTTTTTTTAATTTTGTATATTAGCAAAAATTCCATATGCCAAGCAGGGAAATATTACTAATTATTAGTTATAAATAAAGGTACAAGAAAAAGAAGTCGTCTTCTTGGATCCACGTATCTCGTTTTGCTTCATCCTTTAAGAAAAAAGACCAACTAATTTGCTAGACCCCGTTCGATAACACCTCCAACCGTGAGTATGGGTACTCTCTCTCTCTCAAACATACACACTAACAAATCTCTCTCTCTCGGTGGTGAAATTAGCTGTATAATTTAAAGTTCCAAGTTCAGTCTCATATTATATATATTTTCTTTTCCCAATTATATGTTTATTGCAAGTTAACCCCACAAAAATTATATCACAACTGCGGGATATATGTTTGTATGCACAATTAATCACAATTAGTATGTATTAGCGGCAGGTGCATGCTTTAATTGTTATTTTTTTAAAAAAAATATATGATATATTTGCATGCTACATGATTATTCGTTGTTGATGGAAGTGTGAGATTAATGATCTCCTGGACCGAAAGTATGTGTAGTAGATTAATCCCCCAAGTTTGTTAAACTGTTTTTCTTATATACATAAATGTTCGATATTTGTTATATATAAATGCCTATATTTTTTTTGGCATTAAATCATATATATTTTTAAAAATTTCAACATAATCTTTGTTTACGTGTAGTTTTAGTCCTATTATAACAACTATGCTTCTTATAATCTTTTGTATACATGTCTGTGATCCAAATTCTACGGTTCATGCAGCAAATGAGTAATGAAAAGAGTTAAGGGGTCGTATTTGTTGATTTTTTATATTGTTGGAGGCCTGCTGGAAAATGATCCGGATATATGGTTATTGTACCCAAAGTTGTTGCTCTACATATTTAATAATGACCCGCCCTTGAAGTTTAAACAAACTCCTTTTGAGATGTCCAGTGACTTAACCTATACAAGAAAGGTAATAGCATTGGACAAGATGAACTAGGCTATTTCATAGAAGCTGTTAGCAAATTCAAATTTTAGTTTATTCTTGAACTTTGAGTGAGCTTAAAACATTACGGGGCAAGTCTTGCCTTGTCTAATAAGGTTAGATGATCTAATTCTCCTAGCAAAATGCTTCCTACACATTCGGTTTTGCTTAGTGAAATCGAAAATTCTTCACTTATATGTATGCTTTATTAATAACCAGATTAACGATATACTCTGTGATTTGAAGAACTAAATATCAGTTGTTTTAACTTTTAACACTCAAAGTACATGTTACACGTGATAAATTATCTTGACAATATTTGATAGTTGATACTGATTTTTAAATCATTTGTATATCCAGCTGAAAGGAAGAAACAAGAGTCCAATCCTGCCAGAACTTCTGGAGCGAGAGCTGAGACCGAAGAAGGCCCTGTGGTCTGTGTTTCTAACTGATCTCTAATTTTTATACTCCCCCTTCTTACAGTTTCTTTACTACAACCTTTATACTTGCATTACTCATGCTCGCGTTTATTCAAAATATTATAGTATCAAAAAACCCGTGCAAAATAATAGTAAGTGTTTCCGGTTTTGATCAATGTTGCATGCATTCAAAGCTTTTTTATATTACATTATCATGAAGAAATTGATTGGTGGACAATCTCAACCTGCTGATTAATGATAATCTATCTGATCTTGTAGGAATTTGATGGGCTTTCTCTTTTGGAGGTTTATAACATAGTATACATGGGCGATGATGAAATAGAGCCTGAAAATCAGGTTGGTTTAATTTCCATGGGCTTGGACATTGGTTCTCAGACACTTTACAGTGAAGATATGGCAGTTAAGAGTTACCCATCACTTAAATTTGGGGATACTATCTTTCCCACAGGTAGGTTTATAGGACCAGTAGGACCAATGTGTTCTTCATTAGAACTTGAAATGTGTTTTGGACTCTTCCGTGGCGCCTACAAAGGCTCTTTTAAGGTAGCAGCTAAATATTTTGAAGATACGGCCTATTGTGCGGAACGTAAAATCCGATCAGTAGATGGCACTGGACATATTTGTGTTGTTTTGGGGGCTCTATTTAACGCTACAGTAGCCAATCTGAAAATTAACATTTCTGGGGCCACAGATGTTCATGGAATTGTTGCTGCTAGAAACAGCCAGTTGGACCAGCCCTCGTGTACATGTGTACTCTTTTGGAAGAAGCCGGCTGAAAAAATAGAAGTGGGGTGCAATGGAGAGATTCCATTATCTAGATCGTGTGTAGGTGTGCCGCTGGATTCTGTGTTTTACGTGGATATTGCTTTGTATATTGATGATGGCGAAATTTACACAAAAACTGCCTCCTTTGTTCCTCAAATGGAAGGAGAGAAAATTGAGGTGATTAGTATTCCCAGTAAGAATACAAATATTGGTGTGAAAGTCAAATGGAAAACTAGATCCGCATATCATTCTGTTTATAGTGAATCAGAGGACGAATATGATAGTGAGGAGGATGCCGAGGGGTAAACTTTGATGGAAACCCTCTCATGAAGAGGTTTTTGAAGGGATGAATAGGAAAATTAATTGATCTATGTGTAATTGTGGTGAAAGAATTATGTGGATCTATCATGTGAAGTCAAACATTTATTGTGTTTGATATTGTTTCATATATGATAAGAATTGTGTGCTTTTGTCTTGCAAATTCTGGTGTTTGAAATAGGATTAATTAGGCGTTATTGGTAACTAATAGGATTATAGTGCATATGGATGTTGAATCCAGACTTGCAGCTTTTCCCCTCCTTGTAACCTTCAATTCTCCACTCCTCGTAAGTTGCTCAATTATTTTCAATCCTGGATCCAACGACTAGGAAACAGAATGTTGTTTAAGTGCAACCTAACAATAAATATTCAAGGACCAGAGTGTTACACAATGTATATCTGTTCCATAAACATTCTACTAATATCATAATTTAGCAATCATAAATTCAGAATAATACCTTATAAGTATCTTAGATCACCTATGGCTGTCAATCTGTCTTGGCTCTCCTTCCCTTCTCGCTTCCTTGCTTCGGGATATAGCCTGACCTTGGGATCGCCTGGGATATCCTCTAAAACACTTAATAAAATATTATATCTGTCTTAACAATTACTAAAATAGACATAGTATAATATTTACTTCGATCTCACAATATTTTCTTGTATAGAGATTGTAGAGTAAAGGGTTTAGCTACTCATAAAAAATTTATAAACAGCCATTTCTATTAATGAAAACTTTCGATATCACTTAATGATTTACAAGATGGCTTTTATAGAGTTTTTCAATCTCTGTTGATTCTACTAATTTCTATTTCTAAGATTCCCTTTTAATTTCCTCCGTTCTTTTTTTTCCTCTTTTTCAAAAGCTGAATCCACTTTCTGTAATTTGTCTGCCATTCCACCTTCTTTTTGACTTTAGAGATAAAATTTCTGGTAAATGTCCTTGTCTTTTCTGCTGCTGTCTTTTTCTTCTAGTAACCTTTCTTCTTTGTTGCTGCTGTCTTTTTCTTTTTCCTGAAAATTATTGATTTTTTACAGTCACCAATATAATTTGGGCCGTAGTGTCATTTGTAATATGCTTTCAGTCACCAATTCTCATTGGGCCGAAATATCATTTGTAATATGCTTTCAGTCACCAATTCTCATTGGGCCGAAATATCATTTGTATTATGCTTTCAGTCACCAATTCTCATTGGGCCGAAATATCATTTGTAATATCCATAGGTCACCAATTCTCATTGGGCCTATCAATTCATCGTTATTATTACATTGTTAGGTCACCAAATTCTATTGGGCCTAACTTTCATCAAATAGTATTACATTGTATTATATGGTTAGGTCACCCTTGCAGGGCCTAACAAATATCTATGCAAAGGGATCAGAACATCCTTCTTCTTTTGTTGCTATATTCTTTAGAGTTGCCACTGGTCTCCGTCTTTGGCCTGATAATAAATTCTGATAAATTTCCTTTGTCTTCTGAGCATGATTGTGCTTTAAATCTGATAATCTTGCATGCATTTCGTTCAAAGCTGTAGTATCCCTGCTAATTATATCATTATTATAATAAATAGTTAGTATTTCTTCTGCTAATCCACCTTTACTTGTGCCAATGACACATGTCTTTCCTCCTCGTATCATATCTTCAAGTTTAGACTTCAATGTTGCTATGCCGATTGCTCTCTTGTTACACAACCAGTCGCCAAATTGCTCTATTGTACATGCCATGTCCGTCTTTAGGCTAGTATTTTCACCTTCTATAGTAGTATTCCTGCCATACTTAAATATTTGACAGAGTAATATGGGTTTTCCTGTTAAGTCAGTACAGGCATCAAAAACCTGTATACCATAAATTCCTCCTGGTCCGTATGAATTCATGTAAGATTGAAGGCTTTGTGTTATAGTTGATGGTAGTTGTGCTATACTTGATAAGGTTTCATCTACCATTATTTTGTCAATAAATCCTAAGAGTAATAGGTTTTTTACTACAGTTGAATCTGCGTTTTCCCTACAGATATACCTTGGGTATTTTCCAAATTTCCCATTTCTCAGGATTGTAGTATTGGTTTTATAATCATAGTACTTTTGTATCTTTTCAAAGGACTCGGTATATTCTTTGGTAAAGGTTACACGATCCTTTAGGGTAATGGCGTTGATAGTATTATCTGGTATGGTTATTGTTTTGATAGTAGGAGTATTGGCTAATCTTGATACAAAGGTTTCTGGGGTTTTTTGAAGGTTGTTTAATATTCTGAGTTTTCCTTCTAAAGTAGTAGTAAGTTGGCTGATTTCTTCGTTAATAAAGTTTATCTGGTCATTCTTTTCCTTTATCTTCTGAATTACTTCTCCCACCTGTATCATAATACTGCTAATACTTTCCATTTTCCCTGCTAAGATAGTCTGCAAGAATATTTTTAGTACCTGATATATTTTTAATAATAAAATCATAACAACTAAAAAATGCTTGCCAATTTCTTCTTTTATTTAATTCTGGTAAAGGGTCAATTTTATTGAATATAAATGATCTTACTTGAGTATTATCTGTTCTTACAACAAATTTTGCAGGTAGTAAATGATAATGAAATCTTTTAATTCCTAATTTTACAGCTAATAGTTCCTTTTCATTAATATGATAATTCTTTTCATTGGGTTTCCACGTTCCAGCTGCATATCCACATATTAAAGGGTTTTCTTTATCAATATTATCTTTTTCAAAAGCTACTAATACTGCTCCCCATCCTATATCACTAGCATCTGTAAATAGTTCTAACTGATCACTATCTTTGGGTAATCGTAGTTTAGGTAAATTTTCTACCTTTGTTTTTAATGCTCTTATTGCATTTGTATGATCTTCCTTCCACTTAAAAGTTTTATTTTTCTTTATTAAATCTTGTAGTGGTTTTCTTAATTTTGGTAAATCTTTTATATAATCTGAAGCGTAATTTACTATTCCTAAGAATTGTTGTACTTCTTTTTTATTTTCTAAAATTTCTTTAAAATTCTTTATTTTTGTTGATATATGTTCTTGTAATTGAATTCCTTCAGAATCTATAATATATCCTAAATATTCTATTTTGTGTTTAAATATTTCTGATTTCTTTTCTGATAATAATATTCCATGTTTTCTAATAGTCTGAATAAATATATCTAGATGTTTTGAATGATCTGTTAAATTATCACTAAATATTAATATATCATCTATATATATACTAGAATAAAATCATTCATTTCTCTAAATATTTTATCCATTCTTCTTTGGAATATTTGTGGAGCTGTTCTTAATCCAAATGGTAGTACTATCCATTCATAATGTCCTTGTGGAACGCTAAATGCTGTTAAACATCTAGATTCCTTAGTTAATTTTATTTGTCAGTATCCACTTTTACAATCAAATTTACTAAACCATTTTTTATTACTCGTTTGGTTGATTAAATTTCTTTTATATGGTAAAAAATATCCATAAAATATAGTCTTTTTATTTAGTTCTCGATAATCTATTACCATTCTAGCTTTTCCTCTTTTTACTTCATTATGATTTCTTACTAAAAACGCTGGGCTACTATGCAGACTTTTACTTTCTTGTATTAGTCCTAAGTTTAATAATTCTTTTATTTGAACTCCTAACTCCTTTTGATCTGTTGGGCTATATCTTATTGGTCTGTTTCTAATTATATCATTAGGGTTTATTAGTTTTATTTCAGCATATATTTTTTCTTTTTCCCATAACTTCATTGGATGTTCTCCAAAATTTATTTCTAAGGCCTTTAAATATTTTTGTTTTAATAGTTCTAAATTTATTTTTCTTTCTGTTTTAATATTACTTATTTCTATTGATTTTACAGGTATTATTCTTTTTAATACTATCCATTTTTCGCAAGGTGTTAGCAAACTTATCCTATCTTGTTTTATTATTTGAGTTTTAAAAGAATCTAAAAAGTTATTTCCTAGTAACATTTGTTGTTTCATATTATTTTCTTGGTATATTATAGGTAACCTAAACCTTATTTTTCCTAATATAAATCTTACATTTTCTGCTATTATATCTATCTCTTTTTTATGGTTATTGAATCCTGTTACTATTATTCTATTTTTTGTACGTTTCCATTTGTGTTGAGTAAATACTTCTTCTTTAGCTAAACAAATATCTGCTCCGCTATCTATAAATATTTTTTGTTTTATATATTTCGTAGGTTTATATTCTACCTGTGCTTCAATATATATAGCTACCATTTTATTCTATTCAGTCGTTAAACTTTCATTATTACTATCATTTTCATTTATGTAATTTATTTCTTCTGGTTCTGTTTCACTTATATAGAATACTTCTTCATCATACCAGTTATTGTTATCTTCTCTTCTGTATTCTAGTTTCATTATTAATTCGGTGGTATCTATGTATTTTACTCCTTTTTGCTGTAATTTAGGACACTTATTTGCATAATGTCCCTTTTCATTACAATTCCAACATTTACAATCTGCTATTTTTGTTTTATTTCTTTTTCTAAACTTTCTCTTATATCTAAATCTCTTTCTATTTTCAGGAGTATTTCTATATTTTTTAAATTTTCTTCTTTTAAATCTTCGATTAAATGGTTTTATAAGGTCTATAGGTTTTATTTTGTTTTCTATAATATTCATTTTGATTATTATAATCTAGTTTCCTATATTTCCTATACTTCTTTCTAGTTTTATAATCTTGATTATCACATCCAAATATTAATTTTTTCTCCGTAAAATTACAGATTTCTCTTAATCCTTGTTTTTTATCCTTTTTAATTTTCTGTTGAATTCTATATTCTTCACATTTTCGAGTTAAATATGCTCTTAATAATCTAATTCTTTCTCCTAATGTATTTTCTTTAGGTTCTAGATTATTATATTCTTTAGTTATTTCGGTATTATAAGGTGAAGGTAGATGATCATAATACAGTTGTTGATATACTAAGCTTTCATTAGGTAAAAACTTAGCTTCATAAAAGAATTTAGTAAAACTTATAGTATATTCTGGTAATTTACTAATCCTACAACATTTCATATTATTTAGATACATTGTTATTTCTAATTTTCTTTCTACTGTTATATTTTCTTGAGCTACAAACCATCTTTCTCCTAGAAATTCTCTTTTTAATAATATATCAAATGCGTTTAACGTATCTTTCCAGCTTCTAGCATACGTTCTTACTTGTCCCTTTAATTCATAAATAATATTTTCTAACCAAAATGCTGCTTTTCCTATAATTGTTTTTGATATTAGTTCAAAAACATAATCCAGATCTTCTATATTTTTTGAATTCATTAAGGCTATATACATCCCTAAATTCCAGTCTTTTATTCTTCTACTTATTTCTTGATCGTCGTAGACATTATCTAAATCTAGAAAATATCCATTTATATTTATTCCTTGGTGTATTGATCCTATGAAATCTTATACTTCATTTTGTTGTCCTATAGGTATATTTCCTGGCATTTTAATATTATTTTTAGTTATTATATCATCTTCTATTTCTTCTTCTGGGTATGCATCGTTATCTGTTTCGGTTTCATAATTTGTTTGTTTATGTGAAGTTTCTCTTTCTTCAATATCACTTTCATCGCTTTTCTCTTCATTTGTTATTATTGCATTTACGGTTTTTCCGAGGGCTTCTAATATTTCTTTATTTTCTTTTATTACTATTTCCTTTTCCTCATTATCTGATTCCTCTAAGTAATTTAATCCTTCTTCTCCTAGATTACTATCTGATTTACTTGTATTACTGCTCTCATCTTGTTCTTTGTTCGTTTCTGAATTACTATCGTCAGACTTAATAATTTCCTTTTCTTTTAATTTTATTTTTAATTGATTAATCTCATTTTTTAAATTATCTATTTCTTTTAATACATTTATTACTTCTAACTTTGTTTCTTTTAATTCTTTCTTTTGGGTTTTATATTTTTTTTTTTAAAATTTATATTTATTTAACCATTCTATATTAGTTTTAGTTTTTAATTTAGCATTTTCTTTTCTTAATTCTTTTAGTTCATTTTCTCTTATTTCTTGTTTTATAGGTTCATATTTTTGTCTTTCTTTTTCCAGTAACTCTTTTCCATGTTTTTTAAGAAATGTTATAGCACTATGTTCTGTTATAGACATTTTCCTAGAATTTTCCTGATTTGTGAAGCTCTGATAAACCATTTATTGTTCTTTTAACCCCTATAGTTATTTTCGGTTTTGATTTGCTTATATCCATTAATATAGGTTCTTTAGTTCTTCCTATTACTGTTATAGGTACTAGTTCTGGTTCTTCTGTTTCGTCTTTAATTATTTTCTTTTCTTTATTTTGTTCTAAACTATTTTGTATAATAGTTAACTTATCTAATATTTGTTTAAAGATTGGGATTTCTGATATATTCCATAACGCTGTTATTTCTTCCTTAATTATCTTTCTACTAATTTCTTGATTTTCTTCCATCTTTTTTAATATAGCGTTTAAACTTTCCTTTATAAATATTTCGTTCCAAATATCTTTTATTTGGTTTTCAGTATTATTCATATTTATAGACTCGTTTTCTCCATTCTCCTTTAATTATCCATATTTTTCTTTTCTTACCTTTTATTTTCTCTAATTCTTTTACTTCTTCCTCTAGTTTTTCTTTTTCTTTTAAGTATTGTAGTTCTTTTTCTTGAGACATAATTAATGTTTCTTTTATATATTATCATATTAATAGTTTCTATTTCATCTTTCTTTTCATTTATTTCCTTTTCAGGGTTCATATTCTGTCTATAAATCTTAATTTATTCTGATCATTTATTTCTATTCCTTCATTGGTTATATTATATTTTATTTCATTTAAGAAATCCATTCCTAATAATAGTTGATAACTAACGTCATTTTCTATTACTCCTAGGCTTATATTATATTCTAAGTCTAAAATTTTTAATCTTAATTTTATACCTTTTGTTATTATTGTTTCTCTCGAACTATTTGGTTCAGTTATTATTTGAGGTTCTATTTCCTCACATTTGTTTGAGTCAACTTCAGTTATATGTATTTGACTTTTTGTTGCTCCGGTATTTATTTCTGTTATGACTTCTTTGGCAAATATTCCATTAAATATTATTATTTTTATTCGTAATTTATCTGATTCGTAACACGGTAATTTTATTAAATCTAATTTTCTACTGGTCATACTCATTGATCTAACTAATTTTATAGGGTTGTGTTCTCTTCTAAAACTTAATCTAGATCCTTCTAATATTGGTTTAATTCTTTGTGTTGGAATTATTTGTCTATTACTAAAGTCTATTGTAAATTCTTCTGGGATTGTTATTTGAGATTCTTCTTTATGTTCAATTTTTTCTAATATATCATTATATAATTTTGGTACTATTATTCCTAATTCCGTTTGTTTCTTTACATTATGGTTTCCAGTCATAGCATATACTATTTTAGTTTCTATACTAATTACTTTACTTCCCTTTTGCATTTTTATTCCATCCAATTTATAATATAATGTTAAAGATCTTTCTTTATTTTCATCTCTTAATGATATGCTAAAATCAGGTTGTATTATAAATTTTAATTTCTGATATATTAAGTTTCCTTTTACCACTGCTATTAATGAATCTTGTATATTTCCTATTATTCTATCGTCTAGTACATATATTTGTATAGGAGTATCAATATTTTTCTGAAAATATGCTTTTATTGTAAATTCTATTGCTCCAAAATAAATATTTTTTAGTTTATTTGCTTCTTTTTGTTTTAATTTAGATAGTTCTCTTTTTATCAAACCATCTGTTATTAAATTTATTTTTGCTTTTCCATTTATTGTATCTATGTCTATTATATTTTCATGTTTTTGAACTATATATCTAACTTCTTTATTTCTTTCAAAATATGATGTTTTGAATATCTTTTTTATTGTTAGTTCTTCTGTTTCACTTTGGATTTGATTATATATATCTGGTTTAAAACTTAGAGTTTGTGATGTTCCTTCTTCGTATTCATCCATTTGATAATATACATCTTGTGTTTCACTTGATTTCTCTAATGACATTTTTCAAACTGTATTATTATCCAGTTATATTACTTGATAAAATTATTCTTTTAAGTCCTTGAATTCTTAGTTTATTATTTCTAAATGTTATTATCATATTTCCAAGTTGTTGATAACATCTTATTATTTCATCCCTATTTTCTCTTGTCCATTCAATTTTATTTTTTCTTTCTTGCAATTTATCTAGTTCTATTTCTAGTTTTTCTTGATTTTTTATTAATTCTTTTATTTTTCTATTATTTCTAGTTATTGCATTTGGATCTATCCAATTCATTTTTTAAATTTTTTGCCTTAAATCATTTATTAACTTATATTGTTCAGTTAATACTTCTTTTAATTCTTTTATTTGAATTTCTAAATTAGTTTCTTTAATAAATTTTTCTCGTTTTATTAAAATTTTTCTTCTTCTAGTCTTCTAATTTTTTCATCTCTCTCTTCCAACATTGTTCGTAATCTAACTATATTATCTAATTTTTCATTTATTATTTGCATACTTATTTTACAACTTTCAATATGTTGATTTATATCTTTATTAAAAGTAAAGTTTTTATCTGCTATTAGTTTAATACTTTCTAACTTATAATCTTCCATAAATATAATATTTATTTTATTTATATAATTATATTAATTGTCTATATAGATTTTTCTTACACATTTGTTTCGTTTCTTTATTCTCTACTATAAAATAAATTAATAGATTTGCTATTATTTTAGATTTATAACTTTTATTCTTATTTTTTAGTAATTTTGCTGGAGGTCTCATTTAATTTAATATTTCATTTTTACTATTACTATTCATTTTTTACTATTCATCGGTTACTATTCATTCCGAAATTTTGCTACAGTAATTTACTGTTCATTTTCCCGGCCTATTTTCTAGCTCTGATACCAGATTCGCGGAAATCGTTTTTTATATCTGATAACCCTAAAGAGGGAAGGCACACAGATATATAATAAACAATTATATTCATGATTGCATCTACATTGGAATATGTTGCTAAAGAACACCGGTAGACTTTAATTTTGTAGCAACAACTTATATTGTTGATGCTGGATTGCTGATAAGTAATTTGATGATTGTAGTTGACATATGATATGAGCCATATATGGAGACAATAGGTTTATCTTGACAGACCCGGTTTTCCTGAAAATAAGGCTCTAATGATATAAGGGCTCAGGTGAACTTCTTTATGTTTACACATATGTAGCAGTTCTTTTTAACACCAAATTGTTTAAAGTTGATAAATTTCACTTGATTGATGTGGAGTTTTGATAGTGGCCAGTATGAATGGGACGGAGGGTAGGGCTGTAGGGGTGAGTAAAAAAAAGTCAAACCGACCGAACCGGACCGGACCGGATCAAACCGCTTTCTACGGTTTTTTCGGCGGTTCGACTTGGTCTAGGTTTGGTATGAATAAAAACCGTTATTTTACGGTTCGACCTGATTTTCATCTCCAAACCGGACCGTTAAGGTCGAACCGGACCGTTTCAATATATATTAATATATTTATTATAATTATATACCATTTTTATGTATATATATATTAATTACTTAAGTTTATTTTATACTTTATATATTTATTTTATAATTAATATCTTCAAATTTGTATTTTACATGTAACATTTGTATTCTAAATTTTAAAAAATAATAAATTTTATATTTATGTATTTAGTTGGGTTTCAAATCGTTACCGACTGGACCGGACCATTAACTTGCGGTCTGGTCCGGTGTGGTCCGAAATTTCAAACGGTCCGGTCCGGTCTGATATTATGTAAAACCGTTATATATGGTCCGGTCCGATTTGATCATAAAAAACCGACCGTTGCTAAGCCCTAACGGAGGGAGTAAAAATGAAAGCAAATCAAATGAGGGCAGTTTTTTGTGAAGTCTCTATGTGAATTATTCTTGCTATATCTCTATCTCTTACATACCATTTGAGAACGGACAGTAGAGTTAAGGACGGATAGTAGAGTTTGAATACTCAAGCATCTTAACACAACTTTTGCAACAAGATCATTTGAGAAAGTAAACAATACTCCCTCCGTCCCTAAATACTTTTCTGGTTTGTATTGCACACGTTTGTCAATGCACACTTTTGATTGTTAATATTTTTAATTTTGTATTAGTATTAAATATAAAAACTTCATTGTATTAAAGTACTCATAAATACGAATCCAACAAGATCACTCATGACTATATTTGATCTTATATATTATACGTAAATTAGTAGTTAATCACTTATCATGAATAGTGTAAAAAGTCAAAACGAAAAATGTTTTTGGGAACGAATGGTGTATAAGGCTCTGTTTGGGAGTCCTGTTGAAAACTGCTGTGCTGTGAGAAAAAGTGTTGGTGGAAAAAGTGCTGTGAAAAAAATTAGATGAATGTTTGGTAATTTTTTTATAATTTCTGCATATTCTGAGATATAGTATATAAAAATAATGTTTTTGAGAAAGTTTGATGATAAAACTGATAGTTACTTTCTACAAAACTGAAAACAGTTTTTTCAAAAGCATGAGTGGACATGCTTTTGCTAATAGCAGCTTTTAGACCAAAAGCGCTTTTCCGGACATCAGTATTTAGAATTTACCAAACACTTTTCTAACAATTTTTCGACAAAAAATTATTATAGCTGTCTGGAACAACAGCAATACTAAAGAGAGCCGGTTATAGTGCAGGTCAAATAATTGCTACAACTTTTAGACCTACACCTGTAAAGTTGTAGCATCTGTTTTGAAAATTTGTAACTAAGAATCAGCTTAGTATACTTGGATTGCAAAGTAAACAAAAACCAGTAATAATGTTCATTCCAATAAGGTTTAACGATCTTTTAAATCTCAAGTTTTGTAACAATATACTCATATGCCCCTGTGTTATAAAAGCGTTTCCTTTTGGCCCTATAATATTGAAATCGTGCCTTTTTAATCTTGAACCGTAAAAAACTGAAATACCGGAAAAAAAACCAGTGTAAACTGGGCAGTCCAATAGTAACATTTCAGTAGTAGTTTAATAACCACAAACACTCAGATTAAGATATCAGAAGTTCAGACATGACAGAAACCAGATATGAAATCCCCTTTCCTATATATTGATCGGTAAATTAGTATACAAATTACAACATATAGTATGGTCCACATGTTCTTTTATCTTACTTTCTCTTTGCCGCCTCTGGAAACAATATCAACCCTAGCAAGATAGGCATGTGTTAATTAGACCATAGAGGCATTCAGGGAGAATGTAAATCAAAGGTTGAAGATGATTATAAGAACTCAAAAACATGCATCAGTATTTTCTTATTAGATCAAATGTTAATTAATTAGGCATGCTACTCACGTTACACAATAACCATCCATCAAACATACATACATCATCTGAAAACTTAATATTAAGAGCAAGTCCAACGGTCTCTTAATAGGTTTCTTATAAATATTACTCCCTCCGTCCATAAAATCGTTTCCTATTTGTGTTAGACACATTTGCCAATACACAGTTTTTTATTGTTAATATCTTTAATTTCGTATTAGTATTAAATATAAAAACTTGATTGTATTAAAGTATTCATAAATATGAATTCAACAAGATCACTCATGATTATATTTGATATTATAAATTAGACGTAAATTAATAGTCAATCGCTTATCATGAATAGTGTCAAAAGTCAAAATAGGAAATTTATTATGGGACGGAGGGAGCATAAAATTTTAACTCTTAGTGATTTAAGACATGATTTTGAACTTCAACAATGATATTTATTTTCATTCCTTATTATTATAATAATAATGCATTTGAATGAGATATAAAAGGAAGAGAGAGAAAAGAACTAAAAAAAGAGAGAAATCAAATTTTTATTGATAAAAATGAAATAAGGGATGACTTGTGGTTCCTTATAAATAAGTCACGAGAGATGTCTCTTAGATATAAGAAACCACTAAGACATTGTTGGAATGCAATTTTTTGTTATATTTCTTATATTTTGGAGTTAAGAGCATGTTTAAGGGAGTTATTATATTTTCATGTTGTTTAAGGGAGTTGTTAGACTTGCTCTAACTTTACCGTCATCAGGTAAGGAAAAAGCATCAGAAGTCCGACTTTATCAAGCCTTAACCCATCCGAACTTGTAGTTTCCTGCTGGTCCTGTGGACATTTGAGTGAGCCATCTGATGCTTTCCAATCAACTTGAATTTTCCAATTAAATAAATGATCAACCAGCTTTTTCAAGTGTTCTTTTGACTCACCGGTGGCATGGAGTAGTGTTTAGCAACTTCACAAAAATTCTCATGTACACCGATCCTATCAATAGCTTTAGCAGCCTGCGAAAATATCATTTGATCAAGAAGTTGTATTATCTCGGTCCTTGTACATCTACCACCAATCCCTCGTGTGATTTTCACGTGCAAATTAAGTAAATTATCAAACATTGTTATCACTGTCTCTGTCTACTTGTCTCCAATTCTTCATATTTTCATTAACACCACTAAATAACTTCTGTTACACAAAATTACGAGTTTTTGTACATTTTACATATTCTAGCAGCTTAGATTACAATCTTGTATGTTGTTTTCCCGATTATGAAAGTGTATGACTAGGTAAAGATCGTATATTTTGTAGAAAAACTATTAGTGCCAAGCGAACAGCAGAAGTCAGTCTTTTAGAAAGACTCTAGTTCTAAAACCAATAGTGTTCGACAAGGCACCAATTAGGACTCCTATGATTTAACCATGACATGCATTCCAAGAAATTGTAGACTCCAGTCATGACACTGCTATATGGTACCACGCTTCCCCAATCTCTGAATTATGCATGCTATCAAATGTTACAGGAGGCCCAGTACTGCAGAGTGTATCATCAAGCGAGGCTTTGAATCTTTTGATTTAGCAGTTCGCGTAATCTGTGAAGGTAAATATCAACATTTGAGTAAGGCATTGCTCATACAATCTGAATCTGACCAACGACAGTTACTAAATTACTAAGATGAACTAAATGAACTAAAACTCTGACTTCCCATAGCTCCATAGTGAATAGATGTCCTTCAAAGAAAGTACAACCATTCCATAGATGTCACAAGTTAAGATGAACTAAATGAACTGAAACTCTGACTTCCCAAAACTCCATAGCTCCGTATGCTATTTGCAGATACATTTTTGAATGTAGCAGGCATGGCAGAAATGTTGAGAGATTTTAAGGCAGTGAGGTGTCTTAACTCTTGAGGAAACATCTCCAAATGAATAAAGATTCGACATGGCTCCCTCGTCCAGCCTCCACTTTTTCAAGCCATGCAAATTTTGGAGACCTAATTTTTGAAGTTGTGGAAAACCTGTAGCCGTACATTCCATCTCTGCTCCCAAAAATGGATCCTCATAGGTTGGGAAGTTTCTCCAGTAATCCCATCAGGTCGTCCTCAATTCTACAATACTCCAGACGTAGCTCAATGAGACGTCCAGAGAAACGAGCGAGGTCATACTTACCATCAAAGATCAATGGAACAACACTCCAAAAACAATTGCAAATAGAGTCCTTCTGCTTCCCCTTTGATTTCAAGGCTCGAGTGGCGCAATTCCCTGGAATTGATGAAATGATAAGATTTTTTGCAAATTTGTCCCTAACTTTGATTGTTCCTGCAAAAACTTTGAGCATACTTAATTGTATCAGATCACGTGAATTACAAAACTCTGAGTCATAGTTGTATATCATTTCTAATTCATCCAACCATTCAGATAAATTAATCAATTTAAACATAATTTTTGGTGAGTTTTTGTTGATCGCCAAATGTATTATCAACTTTATCGTCTGAGGAGCTCCTATAATATGATGAGTTTGCAGTGTTTTTGTAACCTTGTAAATAAAGTAGTTTTACAACTTTTACTTCCATCAGCAACACCACTTTATCCTGTAAAGAAAAAAGAACACCACTCTATTTTCATAATCACAAGAAATTGGCTATAAATTATCTTAACAAGACCTAAGAAGAATTACTACGTTTCTTTAATTTGGTCACAACAAAATTGTGTATTCAGCATCAGCGTTTTTTACATGATTCACTGTATTTGAGAATGTAAACAAACAAAGAAGAACAAAATAAACGGAGACACAAACATTTAAGTCTTTGACCAGCACACGAGGCGCAATATGTCAAATAAATGCAGAGAAAGGTCCATTCCTTGCTGCTGAAAATTGTTGTTGTTCCAATAGTTGCATTAATCAAGAAAGCAAAAGTGAATGATATGTGGTATGGCCTGAAGTTTGTTTTAAGTGAAAAATCATCAATAATTTCTTTCTTGTACGCATCTCCCTGAATTCTTTTAAATGCTAAACTCGCACTACTTCCACATTTCAGGTAGGGTTTGATGCACTCAGGTTTTTATTCTCAATGGTGAATTATCTCGAAAACCATCCAAGTCTAACGGTAAATTCAGAAGTGTTTGACAAGGCACGAACACAGACTCCTCTGATTTAGAGTAGTTTTGGTTGTAACTAAAACTGATCCCAGTTCTCACGTACATGTGAGCACTACTATATGGTGCTAGACTTCCAGTAACCTCCCTTCAATTCGTTATTTCTTGCTAAAACAAGTTACATAAGTTTCAAGTTGTGCAGAGTTTATTATTAAGCCAGTTCTTAAATCTTCCATTTCAGCTGGTTTGCCAAATGTTTATATGTAGTTATTACTGTATCTAGTTCACTACTCTTTAATTTTAGTTTATTCATTTCACGTGCAACTGTTTTGGAGGTATCAAGTAAGTGATTATTATCTTATATTTCTTTTCAGATAACTTCACTGACCATCATTTTATTTTATCAGGATGTCTGTGATCTTAAATTATAAGTCTCATGAAAATTGTACAATGTATTGATTATTTCATATGCATGTATGATTAGGTTGCATATCATCTAAATGACAGTCGTGTATAGATATAGAATCAATCTTTTTCTCTATGATAATGAGAGTGTATAACTAGGTACAGAACCTTTTATATAGGAAAATCATTGCCGTTATTCTCAGATGTTATTGTTTTTCTTATCATTTTTCCATTTTTACAATTAATTTTATATCAGTCATGAAATCTTGGATTGCAGAAATTGTAATTCAAAGCTAATGTTCTAATAAAAACCAATAGTAAACCCAGATCTTGCTCTTAAGAAACCAATAATGATAAACCAAAAACTAGAATCAGTGTGAGTTCGCCACTTGCACTGCATATTGGCTGTCTTAAGTTCATACCGTGTTGTTATAGGCTGCACCAATGGTCCAATACAGTACCATAGTAGTTCCATTTTCCATCATCCAGTGGCTTGAGTTATAATTTTTTCCGGTGAGGAGACAGTAGCCGGTATTAACTCTTGGAGAAAGATTATTTCACTAAATGAAAGGCCTAATATGTATATCAGCCCCATTCCCAGTTAAGAGCTGAACAATTTTTTTTCTTGATGTTCTTGAGTGGAATACTAGTTTCATACATTTGTACCGATGATTAATTGGGATTTCAAACATTTTAAATAGAAACCAAACCTGGATTTTCATACCACGTTAAATTACCAGTAATACGTGAAGTTAAATATCAACATTTTAGTAAGGCATTGCTCATACAATCTGAATCTGACTAATGACAGTTACTAAATTACTAACCAAAACTCTGACTTCCTATAGCTCCAATGAATAGATGTCCTTGAAAGATGGTACAATCATTCCATACTTTGATAGAAATAGAGGCAGTAACAACAAATTTCTACAGAGTATGTATTCACCAAACATGATTTTAACATGAAAAGAAGATGGATTTAAGAAAACACTAGAGGAAATATTAATATGGATGAGTACAAGTACAGCATCTTAAGAAATGTTTATTTCATGTCATACCTTCTCATTCAACACACCACACAAAATCAAAAACAAATTGACACCGAGATAGGAAAACCAATAGCAAATATTAACTTCCTTTCTAATCTAATATGATAGTAGGAATATGACGAACTTTATAGAAATCTTCACCTTCTGCCCCATCCGTCACCTTAATTCTATTTTCGAATGTAGCAGGCATGGCAGCAATGTAGAGAGATTTTAAGGCAGTGAGGTATCTTAACTCTCGAGGAAACATCTCCAAGTTCCTGCAATGATCAACTTCTAATGAACAAAGATTTGGCATGGCTCCCCCGTCCATCCTCCACTTTTTCAAGCCATGCAAATTTTGAAGACCTAATTTTCGAAGTTGTGGAAAACCTGTAGCCGTACATACCATCTCTGCTCCCAAAAATGGATCCTCATAGGTTGGGAAGTTTCTCCAGTAATCCCATCAGGTCTTCCTCAATTCGACAATACTCCAGACGTAGCTCAATGAGACGTCCAGAGAAACGAGTGAGGTCATACTTCTCGGGGGATAGGCATATACGAGTACTTACCTTCAAAAGATCAATGAAACAACACTCCAAAAATGATGCCAAACACAGTCCTCCTGCTTCCCCTTCGATTTCAAGGCTCGAGTGGCGCAGTTCCCTGGAATTGATGAAGTCGATAAGATTTTCTGCAAGGTTGTCCTCAACTTTGATTTTTCCTGCAAAAACTTTGAGCTTGCTTAATTGTATCAGATCTTGTGAATTACAAAACTCTGAGTTATAGTTGTATATCATTTCTAATTCATCCAGCCCTTCAAATCTCAACTCCTCAATGACACCGACTTTAAAATATCGAGGAAGGTACAGGTGCTTTAACTGCTTCAGCTTCCAAAGAACATTTGGTACTGTAATAGGATAGCGACTCCTCAAATCAAGGGTTTGCAAATATCTCAAGTTTCCGATTGATGATGGCAACTCTTCAAAGATACAGTAACGTAAACACAAACACTTTAGGTAAAATAATTCTGATATGCTTCGCATATCTTGCCTAGTAAGTTTATATCTGCTCACAGTCAGAACACGAAGCAGCTTAAATTTTTCGAGACTAAGGATTTTGTCTGGCCACACTCTCACAGTATCAAAGGTAGCATTGAACACTAAAAGAGAACGGATATGTGAAATCACATGATGATCATAAGGTTTTAGCATTGATTCATCCCAGTCATCATCCAGACGCATACACAATCTACGTACAATCCTTGCTTTGAACTCATAGTCAGGTTTCCATGGTAAATGAACAATGTTGATGATTTTTCCTGCTAAAGTTTAGACAAGCACAAATCTCGAATGAGATCATGAATACGACAAGTTCTGTACTTTGACCAAGACGCTCCTTTAACTTGATGTGTTTCAACTTGAACTAAACTTCGTTGTGCTAATTCATCTAGATAGTGCTCGGCTACATCCACCATCATTTCTCCAGCTGCTCTATCCTCCACTGATATAAGACCTTCTGCAATCCAAAACATGTACAACTCTTCGGTTCCAATTTCTTCGTTCTCCTTGTAATTGGCAAAACAAAGAAAACAATGTGCCAAACGAGGAGGTAAACTATCATAGCTTAAGCCCAAAATCTGTGTCACCGTGTAGCATGTACCATCATTAATTAATCCTTCACCATTGGCAAAGAAAAGAGAAACAAAATTATATATCGTCTCCCACTCTGTCAACAATTTCCCTCTAAGAAGTCCTCCTAGTGATGAAATAGCTAGTGGTAAACCCTCACATCTTTTAACCAGGTTCCTTCCTATTCTTTACATATGAGATGTCACAAGTTTATCTGCAAACAGCATGTAGGACCCAAAATATAGCCAGAAATTACACTGCAAAAATTATGCTTAATTATTCTAATTAATATGTACTCATTTTCGGATAATTTCAGTTCTTGTTATTAACAGGATTTCATTCCGTTAGAAAGTCGAACAAGTTGTTTGTCAATCCTGGATCCATATTTGGACAAACAAAGTACATATGCTTGATTTCAATATCATTCATATAGAGTCTACAGATATTAAGAAATATTAGCCACTTGAATATGTATCAATCAATCATTCAACCGTACCCACTAAACACAGTCTTTGAGACAGTGTCTGGGAAGCACTTAAATATGTATCTTCCTTTTAATTTAATTTTGAATTTTATAATACCACTAGTCCTGAGTAGACCGATTTTTAGAACACTTTGCATATGTACGTGGATGCTTTTCAGTAATAGTACTTTGCATAAAAAAATTTGCTGCACAATACTAACCTGAAAGGTTATTGGCACCCTCCTCTTCGGTCAAACCTTGTATTTTGTGAACGGAACCTACTGTGGCCACCGTTTCATCACGAGTTGTAAGTAGGATTTTGCTTTGTCAGTTTTGTAAATGAAGCTCGATTAATGGAGTAAAGAACGTAAGCTAGAGAAAGAGATGAAGATGACTTAAGAAGTAAGAAATAAAAAATCACTGGATACTGTATGTAATCATCTTAATTCTGTTAAAATGCTCCTACTGAATTATATATATTTATATTGCTAGACTACAGACTAAACTATCACATTCTTTAACTAACTGTTGAGCTGGCAAACACACATGTTGAGCTGGCAAACACACAGGCGGGACCACAGGCTGGATCACAGGAGGCTGGACCACAGTCAGCCACCTTTCACTATGTTGATGTCAGCTGATATGTCATCTTGTTCTTGAGTTGCTTTGGCATCTTGTTCTTGAGTTATACTTGTTCCTGAAGAGTTAGTAGCTGTAACATCCCCCCACAAGTTAGGTGGGGAAAATAGATTGCACAATCCTAAATTGGAGCTGAACTGAAGAAGAAGAGCAGATGGTAAAGCTTTAGTAAAGATATCAGCTGGTTGCATTGTAGTGTTAATATGAGCAGGCCTGATCATTCCCAGTTTAATTTTTTCACGAATCAAATGACAATCTATTTCAATATGCTTTGTACGTTCATGAAAAACAACATTAGAAGCAATGTATATGGCAAACTTGTTGTCATAGAAAAGAGTAACAGGAGTAAGAGTTGATATTCCAAAAGCCTTGAACAAATTGAGAAGCCAAGTAACCTCGCAACAAGTGTCAGCCATGCTCCTATATTCAGCCTCTGCAGAAGATCTGCAGATAGTGTGTTATTTTTTACATTTCCAGGAAATTAGAGAAGAACCAAATTTGACACAATACCCGGTAAGAGAGTGTCGTAATTGACGATCACCAGCCTAATCTGAGTCACAGTATGCAGTTAAAGTGAGAGGATTATTATGAGCTGACATAAGAATGCCCTGGCCAGGAGCTGGTTTGAGATACCTGATGACTTTATGAGCAGCCTGCAGATGATCAGATCTAGGAGTAGCCAAGAACTGAGATAATACCTGAACTGAGTAGCAAATGTCAGGTCGAGTGACAGTAAGATATAGAAGACGACCAACAATACGTCTATACTGAGAGGCACTGGAGGAGGGCAACAGAGGATTTGAATTATCCTGAAGATTGTGATTTTGTTCCATAGGAATCTTTGAGGGTTTGGCAGCCAAAAGTCATGTGTCTTTCAAAATATCCAGAGTATATTTACTTTGATGAAGATAAATGCCATATGTGGATCTGGAAACTTCAATACCCAGAAAATATCTGAGGGAGCCAAGTCTTTAGCTTTGAATTTTGTAGACAAGAAGGCAATAACAGATTTGATAAGCATCTTATCAGAACCTGTGACAAGAATTTCATCAATATAAACCAATATAGCAATAAATTAATTATTGCTGCTAAAGGCAAATAGACTATTATTAGAGTGAGACTGAGTGCAACCATAATCCAGCAGAGCATCTGAGAATTTGGAGAACCAGCATCTGGGAGCTTGTTTAAGCCCATATAAAGATTTTTTTAATTTGCAGACAACAGTATTGGGGTCAGTAATGCTAGACAGATCAAAACAGGTCGAAAGTTGCAAATAGCCAGGAGGGAGTCTCATGTAAACTGTCTCATTCAAATCACCATGCAATAATGCATTGGTAATATCAAGTTGAGAAATAGGCCAATATTGTGAAGCAACAATAGCAATAAGTAACCTGACAGTGGTCATCTTAGCAACAGGGGCATAAGTCTCAATATAATCAAGACCATAAGTTTGAGTAAATCCCTTTGCCACTAACATGGCTTTATATCTATCAACAATGCCATCTGGTCTATACTTGATTTTAAACAACCACTTACAGTCAACTATATGCTGATTAGGTGGTTTTGGCACAATTTTCCATATATGGTTATTTTCTAGAGCACTGATCTCTAGTTGCATAGCTTGGAGCAATTAAAGTTGGTAGCAGCCTGACTGTAAGTATATGGAATGGATGATTGAACTGTGGCAGCTAAATACTTAGAGTATGCAAAAGACACATTAGCATAAGAGAGATAATTTTGAATAGGATAAGAGCATGAGAGGGCAGAAGGTGATACCAGATTATCAGAAGGGACAGATATGGGAACCAGATGCTTAGGAATACCAGCAAAATCTCTAAGTTTAGTAGGCAAGGTTTTCTGTCTTACAGGTCTAATAGGAGGAGGAGTTGCAATAGAAGTTGTATGTTCATGATGGATTAAATGATCAGAAGTGAGTGTAGGTGTGAGATCAGTAACAGTAATCTCAGGAGTTTGATCAGTATAAAGATGAAGAGGTCAATCATGAAACAGTTTATTAGTGTTTGGATTGTGAATATATGTGGAACTATCAATGGTATGAAAATGAAAGATATCTTCTTTGAAAATAATATCTCTAGTTGTATAACACTTCTTAGTGTATATGTCAACCACCCTGTATCCTTTTTTATTAAAAAAATAGCCAACAAAAACACATTTAATAGCTCTGGATGCAAATTTATCACCATTAGTATGAAAATTACTAATGTAGCACAAACAACCAAAATTTCTGAGATAAGTATATATAGGTGGTTTTTGATAGAGAATCTCATAAGGTGATTTATAGTGAAGCTCAGCAGAAGGAAGAATATTAATAAGATGAGCAGCAGTCAAAACACAATCTCCCCAGAGAGATATAGGGACATTGGACTGGAATTTTAAGGCTCTAGCAACAGTGAGCAGATGCTGATGCTTTCTTTCAGCAGTGCCATTTTGCTGAGGAGTGTATGGACAAGATGTTTGATGAATAATACCAAGTGTTTGTAAGATTTTGTTAAGATCAGCATTTAAAAATTATGTTCCATTGTCTGATCTTAGCACTTTGACAGATGTGTTGAACTGATTGACAACATATTTCAGGAAGTATTGAATTAAATTTGGCACTTGTGTTTTATCAGAAAGTAAATATACCCAAGTGCATTTTGAATGATCATCCACTATTGTAAGAAAATAGTTACATTTGCCATGAGTTACATTTCTGTATGGTCCTCAGACATCACAGTGAACAATATCAAAACAAGCATTGCTACTAGACTCTTTTATAGGAAATGGAATTCTAGATTGTTTAGAATATTGACAAACATCACAAATAGTAGGTAAGGTATCTGAAACAGCTAACTCAGATATTTTCTTAAGAACATATAAAGATGGGTGACCTAATCTGCTATGCCAAAGATGAGATTGAGATTGAGAAACAGCACACACAGTAGGAAGATTGACATTTTGAGCTAGGAGCTTATAGAGGCCAGCATCCAGTTCACCAATCTCTATCCTCTTCTGCATAACATGGTCCTGAAAAATACATTTAGAGGCAGAAAAGAAGATATGGCAAGTGTTATTTGTGGTTAGTTTAGGCACAGAAATTAAATTGGACTGAAAATCTGGCACATATAAGACCTGATTCAGAGTAATATCAGAAGTGATGACAACATCCCCTATGTGAGTAACACAAGTTTTGTGTCCATTTGGTAACAAAAGTTCAGAACAAGTGGATTGAACATTAACTAGTAGTTGCATATAAGGAGTTATATGATGAGTTGCTCCGGAATCTATGATCCATGTAGAAGTGAAATTACTAATCTGGACATTGTTAGCAATTGCCATACCTGCACAATTTGCATCAGAGTTGATAGTTGAACTTATCCAGGTTGCATTTGATACAACATTGGTCTTATTCTGAGTTTGATGCAATAGACTTAGTAGTTGTTGACACTGACTTTCAGTAAAACCAGTGAACACACTTTCTTTGCTTGTAGATGCAGTTGTATTAGACTTAGAGAACTGATTGTCAGTATTAACAACAGAGTTGACATTGAATTTTCTCCGCATATTCTTCACTTTAGGTTTTGACTGACCGTAAAGTCTATACCAATCAGGATAGCCATAAAGTGCAAAGCATTTTTCCTTAATATGTCCAGTCATTTTGCAATATTCACACACTATGTCTGGATCTGGTACCTTTTTGATAGACTTTGGCTTGATGTTTGTACCAGTATTGTGAGAGGAACTGACTCTAACATTCATAGCAGCATTTTCAGTTACAAAACTAGAGGAATTAGAGAATTCTCTCTGATTCTCTTCCTAGAGAAGCATTGAATATGCTTGACTGATATCAGGTAACGGATTCATGAGTAAAATCTGTCCTCTCACACTCGTAAATTGATCGTTAAGTCCCATCAGGAACTGACTTAACTTTGACAATTTCTCATATGAATCAAGTTTTTGAGAATTGCCATAGGCACAATTAGAGTTAGCACAAACACATCTAGGTATTGGTGACAGATTATCCAATTCATCAATCATGCTTCGAAATATAGTGAAACAAGCAGTAATCAACTTAGTACCTTGACTGAGAGATGCTAAGTCTTTCTTGAGTTGAAATAGTCTCGGAACATTGCTCTGAGAATATCTGGCAGCAAGATCATCCCAGATCTGCTTCACCGTTGTGAGATATACAACACTTTAGCGTATTTCTGAAGAGATAGAGTTCAACAGCCAGGAGATTACAAGATCATCACTCCTCTTCCATAAACTCAATTGAGGTGAATTAGCAGCTGGAATGACCTGAGTTCCATCAATGAAACCTAATTTCAGCTTTGCAGATAATGTGATTGTAATCGATCAGCTCCAATGATGATAGTTTTGATTGTTGAGTACTTTTGTGACAAGCGAAAGACCTGGATGATCAGCAAAACTTAGGTAATATGGATGATTGATGTCTATTACAGTGTTGTTCGTTATTGTAGATTGATTTTGATTATTAGATCATAGTGCGGAAGCGTAAGATCGCATATGTGAGTAAAAATGAACGTATCAAGAGCAACCTCGCTCTGATACCATGTCAGTTTTGTAAATGAAGCTCCATTAATGGAGTAAAGAATGTAAGCTAGAGAAAGAGATGAAGATGACTTAAGAAGTAAAAAATAGAAAATCACTAGATACTGTATGTAATCATCTTAATTCTGTTACAATGCTCCTACTAAATTATATATATTGCTAGACTACAGACTAAGCTATCACATTCTCTAACTAACTGCTGAGCTGGCAAATACACAGGCTGGACCACAGGTTAGATCACAGGAGGCTGGACCACAGTCAGCCACCTTTCACTATGTTGATGTCAGCTGATATGTCATCTTGTTCTTGAGTTACTTTGGCATCTTGTTCTTGAGTTATACTTTTTACTGAAGTGTTAGTAGCTGTAACATGCTTGCATTCAGAGTCTCTCCAACTGGAAATGTAGACTTTAGGCTTCTCCAAGAATCAATTGTCCAAATGTTGTCAATAACTATCAAACAATTATTTTCTTTTTGAATGTTGCTGAGTTCTTTGGCTAGTTCTGCATCATTCATCGTTGAAACTTCTTTCTCCGTATGAGCAGGGAGAAGTTGTCTCAGGATTTCTTTGAGAACTTCTCCTTTGTCAAATTGTCGAGAGATGCAGACCCAAGCAAAAGCTTTGAAATGAGATTTAACTGCTAATGTAGATACTAATGATGCTGCTCATGCTAATGTTGTTGCTGCAAAGACTATATCTGTTCAAGGGGAGGCTAAAGATCATGTTATGCCAAAGAAACTATTAGTAGCTTTTAGTTAGTCAACTAGTATAACTTGGTCAAATTGACAGCAATGATGTGTTGATTAGGAAGTGCAACATGATAAGGATGTGAAATGGTTCTTAGATCTTGCATTAAACCTTTATTACTGCACATATGATTGGAAGCTCCAGTATCCACTATCCACAAATTAGAAGAATGTGGTAAAGTGTTTGAGTGAAAACTATATGCCATACCTGCCATAGTATGCATGTGGTCTTCTGGAGTATTCTGTTTGTTTTGCATCATCAACATCATCATATGATTCATTTGAGACATTTGAGTTTGCAACTGCTCAATTGATGATGAACCAGGAGTTGCAGAAACAGTACTTTGAGGTTTTCCAAGCATAGCATTATTGTTTTGAACCTGACTTTGGACTGGAAACCCTCCAGAAAACTGATTTGGATACACATTTGGATAACTAACATTCATAGCTTGTGGCAATTGCCTGAAACCAGCAGCAGAAGGAGTGTTGCCTGAAAACCCTCCAGAAGGAGTGTTGGACTGAACTTGAGATTGAAATTTTCCTTTGCCCTTCTTCTTATCTGGATAACCAATAAGTTTGAAGCAGTTTTCTTTCAAATGCCCTTCCTTATGACAATAAGAGCACTTTAGACCTGATTTGTTGGAATTAAAAAACCTTTGACCATTTCCTGTGTTTGACACTGCATTTGTAGATTTCTGGAAATTAATAGATGTGTCTGTCACAACACCTAAGAAAGAGTTAGAAGCATGTCTTCCTTGTTTCTGTTGTTCATCTTGCTTTATGAGTGAAAAAGCTTGTGATAAACTTGGCAAAGGATTCATCATTAACACTTGTCCTCTGGCAACTGCATAACTGTCATTTAGTCCCATAAGGAACTGAAGGAGTTTCTTCCTTTGTTCTCTTTCTTCTTGTAGTTTTGCAGAGCCACATGTACAACCACATTTACAAGCATTGACTGTTTCCAAAATAGAGTATTCATCCCAAAGATTTTTGAGTTTGTGATAATAAATCTCAACTGATTATCACCTTGTTCCAAAGCATGGATATCCTTTAGAACTTGATATACTCTATGTCCATTGACACTAGAAAACTGGCCATGTAGTTCTTCCCACATTTCTTGAGCAGAAGTAACAAAATCCATACCATTACTGATCTCTTCTGAAACAGTGTTCAATATCCAACTACATGGTTACTCTTAAGGATGTGTTATTTGTTCCTGATTTTACTTGCAATCTCTTATCCATCTCAAAACTAACACAAGATCATGCTTGTGTTGTCCTATTTCTGGAAAATGAATGCATTTTTCAGGACCTGACTCATCAGAAGGTGCTAGCTACTGGTAAACATTTTGAAGGCTTATACTATTTTTCTTCTGGATCTGCTCCTGGTCTTGCACAATCTACTTCTGTTCATGCAAGCACCTCTTTTCAACCTACTCTTCATGTTCCAGCTAGTGCAGATTCAAAACTATGGCATTTAAGGTTAGGTCATGTTCCTGATGCTATTCTAAAGCATGTCCCTGTTGTAAGTACTACTGTTAGTACTAGAGAGTGTCCTGTTTGTCCTCTCTCAAAACAATGCAAACTTTCATTTCCAAAGTACAGTTCTACTATTACAAATGAATCATTTGCCTTGTTACATGTTGATATATGGGGTCCATATCATATTTCTACCACCAATGGTTGCAAATATTTTCTTACAATTGTGGATGATTATACTAGAGCTACGTGGGTGTTTCTAATGCCAAATAAACAACAGGTTCTTCAGATTTTTCAGAAGTTTATTTCACATGTTCAAACTCAATTTCAAAAATCCATCAAAATTGTCCGATCTGATAATGGGAGTGAGTTTATGAGTCATTCTTTTGCTGACTATCTTTCTAGTCTTGGTATTATTCATCAAAGATCATGCCCTTATACTCCTCAACAAAATGCCAAAGTTGAAAGAAAACATAGGCATTTATTAGAGATGAGTAGAGCTTTAAGATTTCAATCAGGGTTATCTACAAAATACTGGGGAGATTTTGTACTTACATCAGCCTATCTAATCAATGTATTACCTACTCCTGTTCTTGATTACAAATCACCTTTTCAGCTATTGTATAATAAATTACCAGATTACTCTTCGTTAAGAGCTTTTGGTTGTTTATGTTTTGCATCTATTCACACCCCAGATAAGCTTGCTCCAAGAGCAATTAAATCTGTCTTTCTTGGTTATCCTTTCCATCAGAAAGTATACAAATTACTGGATCTCACCACACATACAATCTTTGTTAGTCGACATGTTGTGTTCCATGAACATATTTTTCCTTATCACTCTTCCCCAAAATCATCCACTACACCTTTATCTTTTCAAGATTGGTGTATCAATAATCCTAATTCTTCCTCAATATTTACTTCTGGTATTCATTTACCGGATTCTTCTGCTTGTCCAAATCTTGATGCTTCAAGTTTTTCATCACCATCTACTTCCTCTTCTCCTATCACTACAAATGTTTCTCCTACCTCTTCTATACAATCTTCTATCATTCCCACAGCTTCTCATGATGATCCATTAATACCTTCTTCTTCTCCTATTGTCAGACAATCTACCAGAATCACTAGTCGGCCAAAATGGTGGACTGATTATCAAATCTCTAATAATCACAAACCTTCTTCCGTTAATGTGCTTAACTCCAAATCACATTTCTCTAATTTTCTTTCCCATGTTCCAAAGGACATTTGTCATCAGTTTTACCTGGTCAATTCTGCCAAGATAGTTGAGCCAAAACATTATTTCCAAGCTGTCACTAATCCTATGTGCGTGGAGGCTATGCAGAAGGAATTACAGGCTCTTGAACAGAATCACACATGGTCTTTGGTCCCTTTACCTCCAGGAAAATCTACTATAGGTTGCAAATGGGTGTATAAGGTGAAATATTTGGCTAATGGACAGATTGAACGTTATAAAGCTAGGTTAGTGGCTAAGGGTTATACCCAGACTGCAGGAATAGATTATCATGATACATTTGCACCTGTGGTGAAGATGGTGACTGTCAGGAGTTTGTTTGCTGTAGCAGCTGCCAAAGGTTGGATTTTAGAGCAACTTGATGTTAATAATGCCTTCTTACATGGTACTTTACAAGAAGAAGTCTATATGGATTTACCTTTAGGGTATGTCAATACTTCTGGTATCAAGAATTTGGTTTGCAAATTGATTAAGTCCATTTATGGTTTAAAACAAGCATCTAGGGAATGGTTTGCAAAGCTTACAACTTGTTTGTTAGAGGTTGGTTATATACAGTCAAAGACAGATTATTCTATGTTCACTTTTCAGTCCTCTGGTGTGTTTGTAGTTGTTTTGGTTTATGTGGATGACATCTTACTTTCTGGTAATGATGCTCCCACTATTGATGCTTTGAAGCATTTATTAAACACCAAATTTGGTATCAAGAATTTGGGTGCTATCAAATATTATCTGGGTTTGGAAGTTAGTAGGAATGCTGCTGGCATTTTTGTTTCTCAACAAAAATTCATTTCTGATCTTCTTACCTTAGCTGAATTAACTGATTGCAGGCCTCTTGCTGTGCCTTTAGATCCTCATTTAAAATTGTATGACAATGATAAATCAGGTGCTCTGCTTCACAATCCTTCTGTTTATAGGGCCTGGGTTGGGAAATTGCTTTATTTGAACACTTGTCGACCAGATATTTCTTTTTCAGTTCAATTACTCAGTCAATTTATGCATGCTCCCAGAATCAAACACATGGAGGCTGCTATCAGGGTGCTCAGGTACTTAAAATGTACTATGAGTCATGGTTTGTTTTTCCCGGCCACTAACAATTTACAACTAAAGGTGTTTAGTGATAGTGACTGGGCTGGTGATCCTAATGATCGAAGGTCGGTTGGTGCATACTGTTTACTTCTTGGTCCAGTTGCCATTTCTTGGCGTTCCAAGAAACAGAATGTTACTTCCAAAAGTTCAGCAGAAGCTGAATATCGAGCCCTTTCTGATGCTTCTTGTGAAGTCATCTGGATTGTGAATCTCTTAGAAGCATTACAACTTCCCCTTCCTGGTCCCATTGGCATGTTTTGTGATAGTAAAGCAGCAATTGACTTATCTGCCAATCCTGTTTATCATGCCAGGACAAAGCATATCGAACTTGATGTTCATTTCATTCGTGAAAAGATTGTCTCGGGCCTTGTTACTGTTACTCAGATTTCTACCAAGGATAATGTTGCAGACATTTTAACCAAGGGTTTAGGAAAAGTTTTACATTGGACTTTTGCTCGCAAATTGGGCCTTCAGTTTTCTGGTCAGCCTTCAATTTGTGGGGGGAATAATGTAGATACTAATGATGCTGCTCATGCTAATGTTGTTGCTGCAAAGACTATATCTGTTCAAGGGGAGGCTAAAGATCATGTTATGCCAAAGAAACTATTAGTAGCTTTTAGTTAGTCAACTAGTATAACTTGGTCAAATTGACAGCTGTAATATGAAGTTAACTCAATGCTCTAGTATATAAACTAGAGTAACTGTATTTCTTTTCTTCAAGTTAGTTACATATTTTAATATACACAAGTATCTTCTCTCTCTATTTTATCTCTACATCTCTCTAAGATAGATGTGAATATACAAGTCAATAACTGCGACATGAGTATAAAGTTTTTTAGCAAGGATAGTTTTTCCTTGGCCTCCCATTCCACAAATTGAAAGAACTTCACAACCTTTATCTTCCATTTTCAATTGAGTGATCAGTTCATCTATTTCCTTCTCTATCCCAACAAAATATTTTTCGACATTATGAAAAGAGGTCCTCTGGGTTTTTAGATCGACTAGTGAACTTGAGGGTATTTTCTCTTTTAACTCTTTTATAATACCATATGTTGGTAGACTTGCACTGAGATCAGTGAGTTGATTTTTAATAGTATCGATCTCTTTAGCAACATTATGCTGACTTAATCCTTCATTCAAGATACAAGCAAATCTTTGTAACGTCTCCTTAAAATCAGATTTTTGCTTCTTGGTTGCAACATCCATGGCAAAAGTCTCAATGACATCTTCAACTCTAAAAGCAAGCTCTCTCATTTCTGTTACCCACTTTTGTAATCTCTTATCTTCATTTTGTTTCCTATCAACTTCTTCTAAGGCGCATTACATTCCTTCAAGTTGACGTTGGACGTCATAAACTTTGTCTCTCACTCCATGTAAAAGCTTGACATCAGAGATTAACAAGTCTCCAAGTCTTTCCACGACAAAACAAATCACTCCCTCGGCCATTTCTCTCAAGAACATAAAAAACACATTTACCATTTCACGAAATGATCTTATAAACTGCACTTCAATCTTTTCAGTTTAGTGTTGGTGGTTTCGTAGCTGCTGCAGGCTGCAGCTATGGTTGTTTTAGGTACTGGTCTATCAGCTCTATATCTTAATTTTTTTAAATGTAATTGATATTGATATTTAAAAAAAAATGTAACATGAACCATAAAATATACTTACTAAGGCATTTTAGAAAAGAAAATAATGCTTTCAAAGAAAACACTAAAGTATACAAGAATCATAAACATAGCTTGTTCATATATGTGAAACAAAGGTTATTGTTGATGGAGGAATCTGGTAACAGTAAAGCTTGAGATTTCTCGCCAGAATTAATATTTATGACAGTGGTTCTTCACCGTAAAATCAAGCGGTATGTGGTGGTTGTTTGTTAATTGGTGGCTGAGATTGATTAGGGCAAGCGGTGGCTCCTTTTCAGCTCTCAACTTCTTACCCCTCTCAATGAGCCTACGTACCCTTTATATAGGGATCAAGCCTGACATAGTTCTTGGGGAATAAAAAATTTAATGGGCTTAGACTTCTTATTTCTAGGCCCGGTAAAAACCTTTCTGGAATCCATCTTCCGCTAGCTTTAGGAATGTCCAACTATGAGGCCCAACCGCGAAGGTCCAAGGCTCGTCCGTAATCATAGGACTTCACGGATAATGCATCTTCATGCGCAAGGATAACACTCCGCTACAACTATCTCCCTTGATTTACGGACACAGGTATATCCACGGTTCACCCCAAATACCGGACGCGTCCCTGTTCCCCGAATAAGGATAACCCACCATATAACAGGACAGGTGATCCCAAGCTCTTGGGTGTAAAGTGCAGGATTACTCCAAAGTTCTCCAACGAGGACACCCGTTGAATACAAGAACAGAGTTCCCAGAGCACACACCAGAGTTAACCCCACATCCCCAATGAGGACACCCGTTGAATATAGGAGGAGTCCTTTAGTCATCAGGCATACCCCTGGAAGCCTTCAAGCAAGGAGGGAATTCTTCCAAGAGTACCTGCAACAAATACGTTGGTAAAAACAATCTCTATTCTCCTTTCCATGCTTGCCTTGTCCTCAAGATGTCCCTGCTTGCCTTGTCCTAAATGAGAACAAGCCCAACTTATTCAATAGTATGCATCTCCCAAAGACAGGATGTGTCCTCTATGTGTGGAATGCACACAATTCCCTTGTATTACACTCCTAGCATGTAGACAACCCCTCTTATTAATTCTTACACATGCTAGGCGCGTCCTTAACTCTGGACACGTCCTCGTCCTCCTGACATGGCAATCTTGGCTTCAAACAATTCAACTCACACAATCCAATACAGGTTGGACGCGCCCTATGTGTAGAGGGCGCGTCTTCCCTTTGTACATTACAGCCCACGACCTCATCCTTCATCCTTTTGCCCCAATTCTATTCTAATTGACCGATTCCTGACCCGACATGACCCAATGCCAAATTTTGGGTATAACAACTACCCCCCAAATTCCATACGCAGTTGAAAACAAAGTTGGAATTTTTACCCTAAGAAATATCATCGAAATTTGGCTTAAAATCCCATGACGCATATTTGGAGGAGGACGCGTCTTTCCGAACGCTCTAAAGCCATTGTGTTATAGTTGTTATACACGTCATCATGTCCTCTCCTCTATAAATACCCCAAAATAAAACCCACATCATCACTTTACTCTCTCAACAACTGTCGTTGCCGCCGTTCAAGCAGAAGTTTCAAGTTCAAAAATCTGGTGATTCAACCGGCCATTCTCCGAGTTTTTATAGTCGATCAAACCTCCAAGTTCCAAGGTACACAAATCTTCTTTTATTTCTTCATTTCGTCGAGTCAATTTACTGTAATAAGTAAAAAACCGTTCGTGTTCTTTATCTCCATTTTACTGTTCTTCATATTTTTTTGTATGTATATATACATATATATAATGAATCCCTGTATTTTGCTCTCTTTTGATTCTCAATTAAGTGTTTTTAGGGTTTAACTGAATTTTCCCCAAATTGACCATAATCGATTGAAATTCTGCTGCATTTCAACCATTGTGGACGCGTCTACCACTTAGAATGCATCCTATTGTTTATTTATCGTATAATTTATCTGTCATAGTTTAAGTTGTTTCAACAAGAATAGAGTAGATGCGCTATCAAACTAGGACGCATCATATGCCATATTTTTCTAAACCATTAGCTTACTTCTTGCGATAGATTTCCCAGGACGCGTCCTCGCACAAAACCTGTCTTTACACCTTTCTTTCTCATTTTCCTATGCCCATGCGTACCTTTCTTTCTGCTGTCTTCCTTTCTTTTCTTTATCATGGACGCGTCCTCAGCACCATTTTCTTTCCTTCATTCCTCGAGGCAGAGGCACGTGCTTTTGAAGAACTTAAATCAAGGAGCTCAATTATGTCGAACCCGAGTTCTGAGTCTATGGATGATGTCCCTCTAAGCATAAAGAATAGGAAATTAAAACGCAAGAGAACTCCACCAACCAGAACTAACTTAGCCATAGAGGATTGGACCGATGATGAGATCATCCCTATGACCCACTAGCCAACATCTCGGGTGATTGTGTCAGACGATGACGCGTCAAACGACCCAAGCGCATCCCCTTATCAGGACGCGTCTAATGATATAAACGCATCCCCTCACAGTGAGAGTGAGTTCGAGAAGAGGGTTCCTGATCCTAAGAAATATCCTGTCTCTCCACAGAAATCTGATCCCCCCTCGAACATTGGGAGCCCTCTGATGTTGAATTGGATTTCGATTGGAAAGAGCTCGATCACCTGCTCGAAATAGAGAAAAATGGCCTGTGTCAGCCTTGATTCTACCGCAACAGACTTGGAAATAGGGTGGAATATGAAATATTACAACATGCAAGGCATATGGGCACGCCCTCTGCGCAAGATGAGACCACATATCTTCAACATAGGAAACCAAAGAATTCCCAGGATGGTGCTTACTCCCAAGCTTGTTCCTCCAGGTGTGGGCATGCCCTTGCACCCTTACATTAAAAAGATCCTGAGGTGGTATGATGTAGCCACAGTCCAACTATCTCCAAATTCGTACAAACTTACATGGGCCCGGTACATCATGTACCATGACCTCGAGATGGGCGTGACCTCTATGAAGGAATTCAACTATTTTTTCAGCATCAGGAAATCCATTCCAGGATATCACTTCTTTGTCGTCAATAAATGGTTGAATAACAAAGGTTTCAATGAAGGCAAAACCATTCATGAACGAGACTGGAAAGAACCTTTATTTTATCTCTATGATGTGAATAGGGCCCGTGTGCGTTTTAACTTGGAGCCAAGTAAGCAACATTATCAGGATGCGTCCTGCTTTATGGACGCATCCACTATCTCTTACCTTTTTTAATATATCTTGACATATCTATTTCTCTTTAGACAAGAGAACTCAAAGAGAGTTAACCGGAAAGAGGAAGAAGAAGGCAGAAAAGATGTTGAAATATGCTGAAAAGCATTTTAATCCTAAAGAGATGATCACAGAGTCCAACCTAAAAATGGTTGGTGATTTTCACAACGGTAAACCCGTCCTTACAGCTTCTAAAAAGGCTAGGGGACTTGATGCTACAAAGCTAGTTCAACTGGATATTAGCAGAAAAATAGACCTTGAGCAGGGTAAGAGTTATCATACTTAGGAGTTAGGACGCGTCATAGGGTTAGGACGCGTCAATAATGTATTTTTACATGCACAATTTTATTGTGTTTGGTACATATACATGTCTTCATAGTCTATAAATTTGCTTTTGAAGCGTCATATCGTCAGGACATGTCATCCTATGATATGGATAATTTTTGATGTGCACATAGAGCTGGTATATTTACGTCTTTATTTTCTGCAAAATTCCATAATATGCATGTATGTTTTCTTTCGTATTGCCATAAGTTTGTCTTCAGCAGGGTGCGTCCTCTTTTCTGGGCACGTCCAGGACTAATGTTTTACATGTTATCACATATATGACCTCTCTTCCCAAATGATTCGCTATTGGAGCCTCCAAAAAACTGAAAGCAAGGACTAAGCATGCTCCTGCGAAATCTGATCCAAAAACCAAGGATCCCTCGCCTGCTGTGGTTCCCTCCCCTCCTTCAAAAATTATTGACACAACCATAGTGAACATCTCAGACAAGGAGAACGCGCCCTCTAAGCGCCAGAAAATGGTTCCAAATGATCAATCTTTTGTCCTCAGATACCTGGGCGTGTCCTCTTCTGGAACTTTTACTGAGGAGGAGGTAAGGGGTTGGACTTTCAGAACTGAGGAGCAGACTGAGCAGGCCATGGTGAGGGCTGCAGCTGAACTCCATCTGCATGCAAGGCATAGTGCTAATATGGCTGCCAGGCTTATGGCGCGTCTTGCTTCCACTGACACTGCCAAAAGCAAGGCTGAGGATAAAATTAAATCTCTAGAGAAAAGCATTACTCTTCTTGCCCAGGTAAAGGATGCAAAGATTCTTGAGCTGGAATTGGAAAAGGCGCGTCTTAATGGCCATATTACTGCCATGTAGAAGGCTGTTGATAAAGTGGTTGTTGCAAATTCCAAAATGCGGCTGGATTTGGACCTTTTGAATGATGACATGGTTCATGGTTGGAAGGAGGAGAAGAAACTGGTGTACCAGAATGGGTTTGCAGCTGGCTTCGAGGAGTGGTGTTCTGGGTTCATAGTAAATGACCCAGAATACACTTTCTCCAAGTTTAATGAGGACACCCAAAAGTGGGTAAATGATTTCAGAGTCAGGGCTGCAGATTCCATAAAGAGAAAAATAATCATCCTAGGCCTGGAAGAGGATGACGCGTCCCATGTGCCTTCTCCACTCCAAGCTCAGATTCCACCTTCTCCAAAAGATCAAGACAAACCGCAGGTTGCGCCCCCTGCCTAGGACGTGCCTTCATTCATTTATGAACTTTTTCTGAACTATTCTTAGGGTGCAGGTCCCTTTAAGCCTTGCAATTTATAATCTTATGACTTGCCATTTCTGAACATTGCTTGCTATTACGTTTCCAAGGTTTTATACCTTGAATTATTTTCATGCATATGCTACTTTACTGGTTACCTTGCTTTTACAATTCCATTTAACAAGTTATATGTTGGGCGCGTCCTTCATTCAGGACGTGTCTTCTTGTTTCTTACATCTGAGATTCTTTTGGTTTTCCTTATATAAGCCACGCTGCTGCCATTTCCTTAACATTGCAAACCAAAGATTACAATATAAGGGCGTGTCCTAAATAAAGGCATCTACCTCATCAGTTTAATCCCAAAGTCACAAACTATTATCAATATCATCAAGAATATTAGGACGTGTCTTGATCAGGAGGCGTATATAGTCAGGACGCGTCTTGCTACCAATGTATCCAAATATTCCTTGTCTTTCTTTGTGTAAAAGTCTTTCGTCAATTTAACCTCTTACCATCTATGAAGGTACATCCATCTTACTAAATTAATTCAAAAAATATCGTGAGGACTTTGTGGTGTGTCCTCATGCTTTTCATGTAAAGCATTATATAACTTTGTTTTCAGGACGCGTCTTTGCAGGAGGGTGCGCCATATACTTTATAAAGTCAACTAAATAACAACTAGCAATTTTTTGAAGAAATTTTCAAAGTCTTTATTAATAATGCGCTTCAGTGTCAAAAGTGCACCGGTCCCATGGTTACTATGCTCTGTGGGGAATTTATTTGAAAATACTAGATCTTTCAACTAGTTCTAAGGTAAGATACTACATGCACTACCCCCTAGGCTAGGAGGAACTTTATTGCTTCTAGTCTACGATCTGGGCATAGCCCTAAGTATATAACTGAAAATGTAAACATAATATGTATGGGGCCAAAACCGCGCCTTACTAATAATACTTTCAAAGATGCTCCACGTTCTATGCTCGCAGAACCAACTTCCTCTCCAAGTCTTCAAGGTGATAAGTCACCTTCCACAAGATTGCTTTTATCTTGTATGGTCCTTCCCAATTAGCTCCAAATACTTCATGTTGAGGGTTCTTTGTATTTGGCATCACCTTCCTGAGCACCAGATCCCCTACTTTCAGCAGTTGTCCCTTTACCTTCATGTTGTAGTACCTTGCAACACGCTGTTGGTATGCCGCGAGCCTTAACTGGGAATTTTCTCTTGTTTCTTCTAAAAGGTCCAAGTGAAGCCTTTGGTTAACTTCTGCATCTTCTTTCGTGTAACGATCTCTTTGAAGTGATCCTGAGCCAACTTCCACAGGAACCATAGCTTCATACCCGTAAGTCAGCATAAACGGAGATTCTCCCATAGTAGATCTTGGAGTAGTGTTGTAGGACCACAATACTTTTGGGAGTTCTTCGGGCCAGTTCCCTTTGCACTCCTCCAGTTTGGTCATGAGGGTATGCTTTATTAATTTATTTACAGCCTCTGTTTGTCCATTACTCCGAGGATGATAGACCGTTACAAATTCCTTCTTAATCTTCAAATCCTCACACAAATGCCGCAACTCCTTGCTATCAAATTACTTTCTGTTGTCAGAAACAAGTTTGTAAGGAATTCCAAACCTGCACAGAATGGAGTTGAAGACAAAGTCTTTGATTTTCTTCGCGGTGATAGTCGCCAGCGGCATAGCTTCTGCTCACTTAGTAAAGTAATCAACCGCTACCACTACATAGTTGACATCTCCTTTAGCCTTGGGTAACTCTCCAATAAGATCAATCCCCCACATGGCAAATGGCCATGGGCTCACCATAGGCGTCAAGAGCATCGCTGACATAGATGAATAATTTGCAAAGCATTGGCAGCAATCACAGGCTCTAACGAAGTTCACAGCATCATCCTTTATCGTAGGCCAATAATAACCTTGGCGTAAAACTTTCATCACCAACGAGTTACCCCCCGAGTGATTACCACAAATTCCTTCATGGACTTCCCTCAAGATATAGTTTTCTTCTTCTTCATCAACACATCCGAGCAGCGGTTGGTTGAAGCCTCTCTTATATAAAACTTTAAACTTTATCATACACCACATACCTCGTTGCATGGTAGCGAAGTCGTCGAGCCTTGAACTTATCCTTAGGAAGTGTTCCTCGATGAATGTAGGAAATGATGGGCGTCATCCAAGTTTCCTTGGGAGCCTCGTCCACTTGCATCACTTCGACCTCCGGGATACTAGGGATCTCTTGGATTTCTAAGGGTATAGATCCTAATAACACGGCCTCCTGCCGGGACCCCATTTCTGCGAAAACATCCGCGTTGCTGTTCTTTTCTCGTGGTACAAATTCCAGTCTAACCTCTTTGAAATTTAGAATTATCCACTGCGTGCACCTCAAGTATAATTTTATTCGCGGTCCTCGAGCTTAAAACCCCCCCATTTATTTGGTTCACCACCAGCTCTGAATCACTCTTTGCAATCATATTCCGCACTCCTATTTCCAAAGCAATCTTTAGGCCATTAATCAATGCTTCATATTCCCCATCATTATTCATCACATAGAATTTGAAGTGAATTGCACTCATCAGATGATGGCCCTCCGGAGATACAAGCACTATGCCCGCGCCTGCTCCTCCATTATTAACTGCTCCATCCACATGTAAAATCCACCACGGATGTGGGAGCTCTTCTGAAACTTCTTCAGGATGAGATAGATGCAACACCATCAAAGCCTTATCGTCAACTTCAGAATCAAATTCTAGTAAGAAATCAGCTAGGGCTTGTCCTTTGATCACCGCGCATGGCATGTATTCCAAGTCAAACTGTCCCAACTCCACAACCCATTTCAACATCCTCTCTGACGATTCTAGTTTATGAAGAACTTGCCGCAGAGGATATGATGTACGAACTTCAATTCTATGAGCTTGGAAATATGGGCGCAGCTTCCTTGATGCGAGGATTAAGGCATAAACCAGCTTTTCCATACTCCTATAGCGAGTCTTATCATCGTGCAACCGTTTGCTCACATAATATACTGGTGACTGTTGCGCATCCTCTTCTCTGATCACCAATATTGCGCTGATTGAATACTCCGAGACTGCAAGGTATAGGATCAGAGACTCCCCATCCAACGATTTTGACAACATGGGAGGGTTCCCAGGTTGCTCCTTGATCCTTCTGAAAGCTTCCTTATATTCTGGTGTCCACACAAAGTCTTTCCCTGCCACTTTAATTGCCTTAAAGAATTCCTTACATCTGTCGGATGATTTAGAAACAAATCGATTCAACGCGGTGATTCTTCCAGTTAAGCTTTGCACCTGCTTCATGCTTGTGGGAGACTTCATGTCCAACAGTGCCTTGATCTTCGCAGGGTTAGCTTCAATTCCTCTATGATTGACAATGAACCCAAGAAACTTGCTTGACTCAACACCGAACACGCACTTCTGCGGATTCAACTTCATGCGAAATCTCCTTAGAATGTTAAACATTTCCATCAGGTGCTTGATATGATCATTGGCCTCCTTCTATTTTACCAACATGTCGTCTACATAAACTTCCATGGTCCTTCCAATCTGATTCTTGAACATCATATTCACCAACCGTTGGTAGGTCGCGCCTGTGTTGATCAATCCAAATGGCATCCCTATGTAACAATATAACCCTCTATCAGTGATGAAAGATGTATGCTCCTGATCAGGGCCATACATGGGAATTTGATTGTAACCGGAGTATGCATCCATAAAGCTTAATAAGGCATGCCATGTCGTCGCGTCGACCAACTGATCAATTCGCGGGAGTGGAAAACTATCCTTCGGGCAAGCTTTATTGAGATATGTGAAATTTACACACGTCCTCCACTTCCCATTCGGTTTTTTCATAAACACCGGATTTGCAAGCCACTCGGGGTAGAAAGATTCTTTAATTAACCCAACTTCCAATAATTGATCTACCTTCTCCTTTAACACTATCGCTCTTTCTCTGCTCACCGGGCGACGCTTTTGTCGTACGCCCGTGCAGTTAGGGAAGATGTTCAACCGATGACACATCACCCCCCGGGTCAATTCCAACCATGTCTGAATGACTCCATGCAAAGACGTCGAGATTTTTAATCAAAAAATGGGTGAGCCTTTCTCTCATCTCGTAGCTTAACTGAGACCCCAATTTCAAAGACTTGCTTGGATCATCTTTATCGATTGGGACGGATATTGTATCTTCAGCTAGCCCCATTTTCTCAGCGGGCATAGGGATCCTAGGATCCAGATCGAAATCAAAGTCTTGGGGGTCTTTCACTTTCATTCTTGCACTTGAGGGCGCGTCCTCACAGCTAGGAGCATCCACCTTAAGAAAATGCATAGTTTCATTCATTGCAGGTGTGGAAGACGCGTCCTTAGTTAGAGGAGCATTATTCTTTGCAAACATGGAGGGCGCGTCCTTCTTTTGAGGAGCATCAATCTCATGTCCATTTTCACTCTCCAAGGGCGCGTCCTGTTTCTGAGGAGCATCTACCTTGGGGTTTCTTTTCAGGTTTTTGTAAAATCTCACTCCTTCCTTCCAACTTTTATCCATTAATTTCCCTCTGCATAATATTTTCTTCACGATTTACCATGATTTCCTCCACACTGCGAATCCAAGAAACATTCCCCAGTGTCAAAGTAGGAGCGTTGGTTATATGATTTCTTCTTCCTCTGGATCCTCTACAAAATAATGGGCGTGGACTTCTCCATTTGGTTTCACCTGAATGCCCGTCGTATCCTCAACGGGTACTCCTTTTCCTTCATACATTCTCCCGTGAAATTTTTTAACAGCCTTGTGATAGCAGTCGCGTGATTCGTATTGCGACCCCCTCAGGCTGCCCACTCTATTAGGCGTCAGAAACTTTATCATCAAGTGATGTATTGAGGTTATCACTCTGAATGCTCGCAACCAAGGTCTGCCCACCAGAACATTGTGCACGAACTCCTGATCTAGCACTTTGAAATCTATCATTTGAGTAACAGACAGAGTTCCTTCCCCAAGTGTAACGGGAAGTCTAATCGAAACCATAACTATAACGACTCGTATATTTTTGTAATATTTAAAGGTGTGATTATTAAATAATTAAATAAATTAGGTATATGGGTTCTATCAGTTGGATATTATTTTGTTTATATTTTATTAATTATGTGTGATTATTGGTGTTCGTGGAGTGTTTGTGTAATTAGCGGTGACGTTATGTTATTTGTTTTATGGTTAGAGGTGATTTTATTCAAAATATATTTCCATAAATATTTAGGTTGACTCTAAAATTGTTCTTATCACTTTAAAATTTTATTTATTATTTTTAGGACTTTATGAAATTTAGAAATCCATATTATATTGATTATTAATCTTTAAATGATTTTCTGATTGCATTATATGTAAATTCAGTATTAAATTCAGAAGTGTTTCAAAAATTATGAAATTTGCACTTTATTAAGTTTGGAATATTCCGAGAATTTTAAAATTTGTTCAGAAATTTTTGGGATTTATTTGACTCGCGCGTGGTTTCGTTTAATTATAAAACACGGATCCGATGTGTGCTGTAAAAACGATTTAAAAATCTTTAAAAATTTTGTTTAGTTAATTATTAATTATTGTGCTAATTTTAAAATTATTTCGGTAAAATGTTAAAATTATTTTACTCGTAATTTGCCGTTTAAATATAAGTGTTTCGTGTTTTTGCGGGTATTTCAGAAAAAGGTTGCAGGGGCTTAATAATATTAAAACAGTTTATAAACAAAAACTCCCTCAACCAGTTTCTTACGAGCCCTAATTCAATCTCTCCTTCTCTCTCGTTCGTGATCTCTGTCATCTCTTTTTCTATCTCGCAATCTCTCTCTATCTTAGTCTCTCCACTTCCTTTCCTGTTAATTCCCCAGTTTCCCGTTCTGGTAAGTTCCGTTCATCGCCGTTTTCTTCTTCTTCTTCTTCTTCTTCGGTGAGCTCCGTGATTCTGTTTTCCGGCCCCTGTTACTCGGTTTTCGTCTTGTCAGTTGTATATATATGCGTGCATATGTGCGTGTTGTTATGCGTGTATCTCCTCTGTGTAGCCGTGTAATCTCTCGGCCCTTTTCTATGTCCCATGTTCCCTTCCGTTCCGGTTGCCGCCGGCTTCTACTCCGGCGAGTTGACCGGGCTCGGATGTTACTTACGCCTGTGTGTATGTTATTGCTGTATCAGTTGAATTGGGTTGTGTGTCTGTTGTGTTGGATTGTAATTCTGAATTGCTGTTGTTGAGTTCGGTTTGAATTTTTGGAAAGAAATTCGATGAGACTTTCATGATTATCGATTAATTAATTGGTTTTATAAATTATCGGTGAAACTCGTGATTGGAAACCCGATTCGGGTACCTCCGGATTTTATCGCCGTCAACAATGAATTTCGACGAGCTGACGGTGGACTATGATGAATATGTCTGAGTCCTACGATTTAAAAATACAAAACATGATTTAAATTATAAAATATAAATTAAAGCGTAAATACGGATAATAAAGATTAATAATTGTATTTAATTGGTAATTGAGAATTTTGGACTGATATTGACTACTGAAATTGGTGGTTGGGTTTTAAATTGCGATTGATTGTGATTGTGATTGTTTTGACGTCGGGATGTTCGACGGGTTAGCCGATAATCAAAGGAGGTGCTGCCCAATTTCCGGGAAAATTTAATTACGGGAATATGAGGTCGTACCCAATGGCTATCGGAACGTCGATCGATTATATGTAACTATTTAGTACAAAACTTGATTATGTGTTGCGATGGAATACTTTACGAAAATCGATAACCCTAATTTCATAAAAGGATAAATATACCTATTTTCTGAAAACGAACCGACTTTCGAAGACGTGAGCCCTAATTGATTCGTGTATTATAATATCAGATATGTTACGAGTCGGGTTTGTTAACATATGGGTAGGTTGTTAGCGAGGACAGTCAAGCATATTCGGACGTCTAATTTAGGGTATTTTGGTTCCTGTAGGCTCCAGTTGAAACCCTTAGCATCCCAGTCGGTGCAAAGCTAGTCAAAAATCAGTGTTAAAGCGTATTAAGGCAAGTACCCCTGACCATATCTTTATGGTTCAGTATATATGAATATAATGTTATTTTATTCTCGTACTGGAATAGAATGATTTAAGTTACGTATCCCCTGGGTTTCAAATTGTTTTACTAACTTGTGTTTTGGGGGAAAGGTAACTTCTGAAAATACCTATCTCTAAGTTTTGAATAAAATGGAAATGTTTTGGGAAAAATGTGCTGTGTTATAATTGTTTTGACAAGAGATAGGTAAGTGATTTGGAAAACTGGATAAAAATGATCAGATAATTGGATGAGTGTGCGCCGAAGGCCCGTAACGACCTGGAAGTTAGCGTAAGAGGCGAAGTGGTTGCGCACCCTGTTATAACCACCAGCCCAGCGTGACAGAGACCTAGCTAGTCTCTGAGTTCCGGAACAAGTTTCATAGGATAGCCTGATCAGCTGTCTCACTAGGGATCATCCAATGGTTTTATATCTGAGCAAGTGATTTTGAGGTTCCCGGAAAGGAACAAGTTTTATAGGTCCTGCGATGGGATGAATGATTTGGAAAGGGAAGTAGCATGCTAAATTTAACCCTGCTATTTACACAACACTATTAATAAAATGTTTAGAGAGCATGCTAGCTATTAAAGATCCAGTTTCAACAGTTTATCAGATTTATCTGTTTACACTTGTTTTACTTGTTTTCTTCTAACCAGTTGTAAATTCTGTATCTACAATTGTTTATTATAAACTGTTTTAGTTAGTATTCATATAGTGGTACTGCTGAGCGGTTGATCGCTCACTCTTGCAAGTGTGTTTGTATATTTTCGCATTGCAGATGCCTAGGAGATGTTGCTGTTTTGCTAAGGGCCAGTCTCCAATTCCTCCTGTGTCGAGCTCCTCTACATAGGTTGTGTCTGGCGAAGTACGGTCTGTGAGTTGCTTTAGAATAATAGTCATAGCAAGTTGTTAACTAGTTGGTTTGTAATAAGTATGTAACCTAAATTATACTTGAACCTGGAAAAGATCTTGTGGAAGAGTTGTTTATATTGAAATAAAGTAAGTTAGTTGTATTATAATTGTAGTGTCATGTTGTTGGTGACGTCAACTCCTGACCTGGGGTTGAGGCCGTCACAGGTTGGTATCAGAGCTACAGGTTTGAGTCCCTGATTTAGGTTAGGAGTAGAGTCGGAAAAGGGTAATATTGGTATATAGGGAGTGAATCAGCAACTCACATCCAGAGGAGCAAGTTTAAGAGTCTAGTCGAGGGTTCGAAGGTGTAACCCTGGCATATCTTGAGGATTCTGGAACTGCCCTGATCTTTAGTGTGTTTTCTCTGGTATATGTGCCATTGGTAATAGCCAATAAGGATTCCTAGATAGTTTTCCATGAGAACGAGTCCAACCACGTGAATTTAGTTAGTAGGTTGCGATATTAACTGGTGGCTGTTATAAGTATTGGTGTATGCGGCTAGTGGCGTGCTGTTATTATTGTTGTTATTTTTATTGTTGCAATTGTTGCTGATTTTGTTAAATCTAGCCACTCATTACAATCGGACCCCAACTAATTGTGGGTGGGAATATTTTATTGCGGCAACATTCTCTTGGCACATAAAAATGTTGCTACCCGGGGGCAATTCTTTTAAACTAAAATCATTTGCTATGTTTCAGGAGAATGCCGCCCAAGAAGAATATCCCATCCAATTCCTCTAGCAGAGCTACTGAAGGGGGCCCGGTTATGGGTGAGTTGCTATATTTGCTGCGCCAACAATCTAATCAAATGGCTCAGTAGCAAGAACAATTTCAGCAGCAGCAGCAACAGCAATTTCTACAACAACAGCAACAACAGCAACAATTTATACAGCAGCAACAACAATAAATTCAACAGCAACAGCTACAAATTCAGCAGCAACCTCAACAAAGAGAAGTGAACCAAACTGTGAGTTTTAAATCTTTTCAGTCGGTAAAACCCCCAGAGTTTAAGGGTGAGGTGGACCCAGTGGCTGCTAGGATTTGGCTAAAGGAAATAGAGAAAGCTTTCACCCTTACGCAAGTAAATGATAATCTTAGATCAGACTACACGAGCTATTTTCTCATGGGTGAAGCGAATTATTGGTAGGAATCCACCCGTGCCATAGAAGGAGAAAACATGTCTCTTGGGCCAGGTTTACAGAATTGTTCTTGGAAAAATATTTTCCGGACTGTTTGCAGAACCAGTTAGAAGTTGAGTTCTTGGAATTGAAGCAGGATGAAAAGAGTGTAGCTGAGTATGAGGCCAAGTTTATGGAATTGGCCCGATTGGTGCCTGTGTATGTGAGTACTGAAGCTCAAAAAGCGAAGAGATTCCAGCAGGGACTGAAGCCAGAAATTCACAGTGGGGTTGTAGCCTTGCAGCTCAAGACATATCCCTCCGTAGTTCAGGCCGCGCTGGTAATTGAAAGTGACCAGAAGTTGGCTGCCAAGGAAAAGGGCGATAAGAAGCGGAAATCTGAAAGCATCACTGGTGAAACGAATCCAGGGGGATCCAGTCAGAGATTTCAGAAGAGGTTTGGACAGAACAGAAATAAAAGATTTAGAAGACAGAATTTTCCTTAGGCTAGGCCTGCTGCCACCTCAGTTGCCTTCACTCCAGCTCAGTCATCAAATTCCGTAAGGGATTGTAAGGTATGTGGGAAGAGACATAGTGCCCCGTGCAAAAGGGATGTTCAGTGCTTCAAATGTCATCAAAAGGGTCATTACGCATCCGAATGCAATATAGAGAAACCCGCAATTACTTGCTACAACTGCGGGAATGTGGGATATGTTGCTCGGTATTGTAAGACAGCTACTCAAGGTACTGCATCTCAAGGACCGGCATCCAGCACAGCTAAATCCAGAACTTTCAAAATGACAAAAAGGTCCAATGCTAAGGACTCGGACGTAGTGGCAGGTACGCGCTCTCTCAACTTCGTACCTGCTAAAGTTTTATTTGATTCAGGAGTATCTAAGTCTTTTATATCAAAGAATTGTGTGGTTAAGATGAACTTAATGTTAGAAGATTTGGTTGAACCTTTGACTATAGAAGTAGCCAATCAGGATAGAGTATCAGTGAGTCAGTTTTGCCCTAAGTGTCAATTGGAAATCCACGGATACTCTTTTTCAGTTGATCTGATACCCTTCGAGCTAGGAGAGTTTGACGTGATTTTAGGAATGGATTGGTTGTCCCAGTATAAGGCTAACATTGATTGTAAGAAGAAGAGAATTCTGATGGTTATTGAGGATAATATTAAGGTGACTTATCAAGGACAAAGGCAAGAAAAGAAATTTCTCTCGATATTCCAGACAAAGAGATTGTTAAGACAAGGATGCGAAGTTTACTTAGCACATGTAATAGATATGGAGAAAGGAGTACTTGACTTGGACAAGATTCTCATAGTAAGGGAATTCCCAGACATTTTTCCATATGAATTGCCCGGATTGCCACCAGATCGTGAAATTGAGTTTTCCATAGACTTAGTTCCCGGGGCAGAACCAGTTTCGAAGGCTCCTTATCGCATGGCTCCAGTTGAAATGAAAGAACTAGCTAAGCAACTCCAGGAATTATTGGATAAAGGCGTGATTAGGCCAAGTGTATCTCTGTGGGGTGCTCCAGTGTTATTCGTAAAAAAGAAGGATGGAAGTATGAGATTGTGTATTGATTATCGAGAATTAAACAAGCTAACCATTAAAAACAAGTATCCCCTGCCAAGGATAGATGACCTGTTTGACCAACTTAAGGGAGCGTGTTGTTTCTCAAAGATTGACTTGAGATCAGGATATCATCAGTTAAAGATCAAGCCTAAAGACATACCAAAGACTGCATTCAGGACCCGATATGGACACTATGAGTTCTTAGTAATGTCGTTTGGATTGACCAATGCACCAGCTGCTTTCATGGATTTAATGAATCGGGTGTATAAAAAATACTTGGATAAGTTTGTGATTGTATTTATTGATGACATCCTCACTTATTCGAAGACTAGAGAAGATCATGCTAATCATCTGAAGATTTCCCTGCAAAGGCTAAGAGGGAAGCAGTTGTACGCAAAGTTTTCGAAGTGCGAATTTTTGTTGGAGGAAGTTCAATTCTTAGGTCATGTAGTAGTAAAAGATGGAATTAAAGTGGATCCTATAAAGATTGAAACGGTATCCAAGTGGGAACAACCAAAGACTCCGACGGAAGTCAGAAGCTTCCTTGGATTAGCAGGTTATTATCGAAGATTTGTAAAGGATTTTGCCAAGATTGCGACTCCATTGACCAAGTTGAACCGGAAGAATGAGAAGTTTAATTGGACAGATAAGTGCGAGGAAAGCTTCCAAGAATTGAAAGAGAAGTTAGTAACAGCTCCAGTATTAGCATTGCCAGATGAGACAGGAAACTTCGTGATCTATAGTGACGCTTCCTTGAAAGGTTTGGGTTGTGTATTAATGCAACATGATAAAGTCATTGCCTACACTTCCAGACAGTTAAAGCCTCATGAGCAAAAGAATCTAGTGCATGATTTGGAATTAGCAGCAATCGTGTTCGCGTTGAAGCTGTAGAGACATTACTTATACGGAGAAAAATGCGAAATTTATACAGATCAAAAAAGTTTAAAGTATATATTCACTCAGAAGGATTTAAACATGCGACAACGGAGATGGCTAGAACTGATTAAAGATTACGATTGTTCTATTAATTACCACCCAGGCAAGGCCTATGTAGTGGCAGATACCCTAAGCAGGAAGGAAAGATTGAATGCAATCAAAATTTCTGAGGAACTCGCCAGAGAATTGGAGAAGCTGGAAATTGAGGTTCGAGTAACAGACAAAAATCAAGGACAATTGTATGAGATCACTTTTCGACCAGAATTGATGGACAAGATCCAGAAGTGTCAGGAAGAAATGATGGATCGAGAGTTAGATAGTTTAACTGGAGAAGAACTCTGCACACAAAAGGATAGTAAGGGTATGTTTAGGTTTTCCTCGAGGATATGGATTCCCAATGTAACTGAGCTAAGGAATGAGATATTGCGGGAAGCCCATAATTCCAAGTTTTTCATTCACCCGGGAAGCACTAAAATGTATCAAGATTTGAAGATGCACTTTTGGTGGCCAGGAATGAAAAAGGAAATTGCAAGTTGGGTTAACAAATGCCATGTATGCCAGACAGTGAAGGCGGAACATCAAAGACCAAGTGGATTATTACAACCGTTGGATATTCCACAGTGGAAATGGGAATAAATCGCGATGGATTTTGTAGTAGGACTGCCAAAGACGAAATCGAACCATGATGCAATTTGGGTAATTATTGATAGATTGACCAAGTCTGCACATTTTCTCCCGATCAATGAAAAGTATTCTTTGGACAGGCTAGTTAAATTATATTTGGATGAAATTGTTACCAAGCATGGAGTTCCTGTTTCAATCGTATCGGATCGAGATCCAAGATTTAATTCCAGATTTTGGATGAAATTCCAGGAATATTTAGGGACTAAATTGAAAATGAGTACCGCCTACCATCCCCAGACAGATGGCCAAAGTGAAAGAACCATTCAGACGATAGAAGACATGTTAAGGGTTTGTGCTTTAGATTTTAAAGGAAATGGGGATGAGCACTTGCCGCTGATTGAGTTTTCTTATAATAACAGTTATCATGCCAGTATAGAAATGCCGCCCTACGAAGCCTTGTATGGACGTAAGTGTAGGTCCCCTCTTTATTGGGATGAAGTAGGAGAAAAGAAATTATTAGGCACTGATTTGGTTCAACAGACCAAGGACGCAATTATATTGATTCGAAAAAGGTTAGAAGCAGCTCAAGATAGACAGAAAAAGAACGCGGATCTTCATCGAAAAGACGTGGAGATGGAAATAGGATCGTTGGTGTTGCTAAAGGTGTCGCCCTGGAAAGGGTTGGTTAGATTTGGACAGAAAGGCAAGTTAAGTCCTAGATATATCGGACCTTTTGAAATATTGAGAAAAGTTGGTAAGGTTGCCTATGAATTGGCATTGCCACCGCAATTACAACATATCCATAATGTATTCCATGTGTCCATGTTGAAGCGTTATATCCCTGATTCAAATTAAGTTATTGAATATGAACCAATCGATCTTCATCCAGATTTATCCTACGAGGAACGGCCGATCCAGATCCTAGATCGTAAAGAGCGAATTCTTAGAAATAAGTCTATTTCCATAGTTAAAGTACTGTGGCGGAATCCTCGAGTAGAAGAGTCCACTTGGGAATTAGAGTCAGATATGCTTGACAAATATCCTCATTTGTTTAATTAGATCAGATTCTGAGGACAAAATCTTTTAAGGGGGAAAGGATATAACGACTCGTACATTTTTGTAATATTTAAAGGTGTGATTACTAAATAATTAAATAAATAAATTAGGTATATGGGTTCTATCAGTTGGATATTATTTTGTTTATATTTTATTAATTATGTGTGATTATTGGTGTTCATGGAGCGTTTGTGTAATTAGCGGTGACGTTATGTTATTTGTTTCATGGTTAGAGGTGATTTTATTCAAAATATATTTCCATAAATATTTGGGTTGACTCTAAAATTGTTCTTATTACTTTACAATTTTATTTATTATTTTTAGGACTTTATGAAATTTAGAAATCCATATTATATTGATTATTAATCTTTAAATGATTTTCTAATTGCATTATATTGTAAATTCAGTATTAAATTCAGAAGTGTTTCAAAACTTATGAAATTTGCACTTTATTAAGTTTGGAATATTCCGAGAATTTTAAAATTTGTTTGGAAATTTTTGAGATTTATTTGACTCGCGCGTGGTTTCGTTTAATTATAAAACACGGATCCGTTGTGTGCTGTAAAAATGATTTAAAAATCTTTAAAAATTTTGTTTAGTTAATTATTAATTATGTTGCTAATTTTAAAATAATTTCGGTAAAATGTTAAAATTATTTTACTCGTAATTTGCCGTTTAAATATAAGTGTTTCGTGTTTTTGCGGGTATTTCAGAAAAAGGTTGCAGGGGCTAAATAATATTAAAACAGTTTATAAACAAAAACTCCCCCAACCAGTTTCTTACGAGCCCTAATTCAATCTCTCCTTCTCTCTTGTTCGTGATCTCTGTCATCTCTTTTTCTCTCTCGCAATCTCTCTCTATCTTAGTCTCTCAACTTCCTTTCCTGTTAATTCCCCAGTTTCCCGTTCTGGTAAGTTTCTTCCATCGCCGTTTTTTTTTCTTCTTCTCCGGTGAGCTCCGCGATTCTGTTTTCCGGCCCCTGTTATTCGGTTTTCGTCTTGTCAGTTGTATATATATGCGTGCATATGTGCGTGTTGTTATGCGTGTATCTCCTCTGTGTAGCCGTGTAATCTCTCGACCCTTTTCTATGTCCCATGTTCCCTTCCGTTCCGGTTGCCGCCGGCTTCTCCTCCGGGGAGGTGACCGGGCTCGGATGTTACTTACGCCTGTGTGTATGTTATTGCTGTATCAGTTGAATTGGGTTGTGTGTCTGTTGTGTTGGATTGTAATTCTGAATTGCTGTTGTTGAGTTCGGTTTGAATTTTTGGAAATAAATTTGATGAGACTTTCGTGATTATCGATTAATTAATTGGTTTTATAAATTATCGGTGAAACTCGTGATTGGAAACCCGATTCGGGTACCTCCGGATTTTATCGCCGTCAAGAATGAATTTCGACGAGCTGACGGTGGACTATGATGAATATGTCTGAGTCCTACGATTTAAAAATACAAAACATGATTTAAATTATAAAATATTAATTAAAGCGTAAATACGGATAATAAAGATTAATAATTGTATTTAATTGGTAATTGAGAATTTTAGACTGATATTGACTACTGAAATTGGTGGTTGGGTTTTAAATTGCGATTGATTGTGGTTGTGATTGTTTTGACGTCGGGATGTTCGACGGGTTAGCCGATAATCAAAGGAGGTGCTGCCCAATTTCCGGAAAAATTTAATTACGGGAATATGAGGTCGTACCCAATGGCTATCGGAACGTCGATCGATTATATGTAACTATTTTGTACAAAACCTGATTATGTGTTGCGATGGAATACTTTACGAAAATCGATAACCCTAATTTCATAAAAGGATAAATATACCTATTTTCTGAAAACGAACCGACTTTCGAAGACGTGAGCCCTAATTGATTCGTGTATTATAATATCAGATATGTTACGAGTCGGGTTTGTTAACATATGGGTAGGTTGTTAGCGAGGACAGTCAAGCATATTTGGACGTCTAATTTAGGGTATTTTGGTTCCTGTAGGCTCCAGTTGAAACCCTTAGCATCCCAGTCGGTGCAAAGCTAGTCAAAAATCAGTGTTAAAGCGTATTAAGGCAAGTACCCCTGACCATATCTTTATGGTTCAGTATATATGAATATAATGTTATTTTATTCTCGTATTGGAACAGAATGATTTAAGTTACGTATCCCCCGGGTTTCAAATTATTTTACTAACTTGTGTTTTGGGGGAAAGGTAACTTCTGAAAATACCTATCTCTAAGTTTTGAATAAAATGGAAATGTTTTAGGAAAAATGTGCTGTGTTATAATTGTTTTGACAAGAGATAGGTAAGTGATTTGGAAAACTGGATAAAAATGATCAGATAATTGGATGATTGTGCGCCGAAGGCCCGTAACGGCCGGGAAGTTAGCGTAAGAGGCGAAGTGGTTACGTACCCTGTTATAACCACCAGCCCAGCGTGACAGAGACCTAGCTAGTCTCTGAGTTCCGGAACAAGTTTCATAGGATAGCCTGATCAGCTGTCTCACCAGGGATCATCCAATGCTTTTATATCTGAGCAAGTGAGTTTGAGATTCCCGGAAAGGAACAAGTTTTATAGGTCCTGCGATAGGATGAATGATTTGGAAAGGGAAGTAGCATGCTAAATTTAACCCTGCTATTTACACAACACTATTAATAAAATGTTTAGAGAGCATGCCAGCTATTAAAGATCCAGTTTCAACAGTTTATCAGTTTTATCTGTTTACACTTGTTTTACTTATTTTCTTCTAACCAGTTGTAAATTCTGTATCTACAATTGTTTATTATAAACTGTTTTAGTTAGTATTCATATAGTGGTACTGCTGAGCGGTTGATCGCTCACTCTTACAAGTGTGTTTGTATATTTTTGCATTACAGATGCCTAGGAGATGTTGCTGTTTTGCTAAGGGCCAGTCTCCAATTCCTCCTGTGTCGAGCTCCTCTGCATAGGTTGTGTCTGGCAAAGTGCGGTCTGTGAGTTGCTGTAGAATAATAGTCATAGCAAGTTGTTAACTAGTTGGTTTGTAATAAGTATGTAACCTAAATTATACTTGAACCTGGAAAAGATCTTGTGGAAGAGTTGTTTATAATGAAATAAAGTAAGTTAGTTGTATTATAATTGTAGTGTCATGTTGTTGGTGACGTCAACTCCTGACCTGGGGTTGAGGCTGTCACAATAACCCTTACTGCCTCTCTGGTAAAGCCGTAGATGTTACGACTGTGAATTTTCGTGAATTAATTATGCGAGTAAAGTGTAATTATATGAATTATGTGTTATTATGTGAGAATAGAAATATTTAAATAAATATTATATTCCAGTTTGACGTGACAGCTGGTATAAAGAGAATGATTGTGAAGCGTAGTTGAAAACGCTCAGCATCGGGCCGTCAGTCAGGACGCGACCCGTTACGCGAAGAATGAATATTAGTAAAAAGAAATTTTTTATGATTAAGTATATTTCATTACGATACGTGATATGTGAATCTATGTTAAGGTGCATGATTATGTGATTATATGCTTGTATGATATTATTTGGAATTTTAGAAAATAAGAAGTGCATTAATTGCTATTTATATAGGTTATAAATGCATTTTTTATTCTTTAAGATAGTTTTAATAATTATTTCTATTTATAAATTTCGAATTCGATTTTATTAAACTCCTAAAATTCTAAGCTATTTTATGATGTCACTCTTGTAATTTATAGATTTATGGTTTTATTAATAAAATGTATTTTTTGTAATTAATTAGATTAATAATTATTAGATTACCTAATTGCCATTGCATGCATTTCCACTCACAATATAAGAGAAGGGTAGTTGTGTCAGTAACCACCCTCTCACCCGAACTCCCTCTCTCTCTTTCTCTATCCTACATGCAACACTAAAATCTACTTAGAATTCAAAGATCTTGCCATTAATCTTTATCATTTTCAATTCTCTATCCATATACTCTTTGCATGTAAGCGTTTAAGGAAGTTTTTGCATCAACATCTCTTGGTTATATCTAAGAAAATACAATTTCTTAGTGTATGGCCTTAAGAGAGAGTATAGTACATAAGTTATGTGATTTTCTTGGTTTGTTTTGGAGATAGGTTCGACTTCTGCTATTAAAAGGGTGGGTTTTGATTTTGATTCAAAGTTTACTAAGGGTTTTGGTTCAAAGATTTGGTTTTTGGTTCGAATGAATGAGTTTTGCAAAAGGGTTTTAATGTTCGATTAGTTTTGATGATATATATATATATATAAAATTTTGTTTTTGAGTTATTTTCCTTGCATGCATGTAAAGTCCTAAGTGTAATCAAGTTATATTTTGTTTGGTTTGGAAATAAGATGGGTTAAATGATTAGATCATGGGTTTAATTAATTTGGATTTGTGATTTAGAGTATTGCATGTTGAGTTGATTGATTGCATGTCGATTCAACAAGTTGTTTTGTTGTTAATTGGGTTATTGTTTAATTTGGAAATAGAATTTAGTTTATATTGGATATGTGAGTAGATACGTATGAACAAGTTAAGTTTTGATTATTAAAATCATGGATTTCATTCGGTTTTCAAAGGAATAAATGATTGGATTTATGCATGTTAAGATTTTATTCAAAAATAATGTTTTGGTTTGGTTTTTGATTTAAAAGAAATGATTTCAAGAAGTGTTCTTGTTTGGAATGGATTAAAATAGGTTTAAATTGTAAATGGAACCTTGCATGTCGATATTTGATAAATTGTTTGTGTTTTATTGAAAAAGTTGAATGGTATATGGTATTAAAAAGGGTTGATTTAAGTTATTTGGTCAATTTGATTTTAGAGTCTAATTATTTGGTTTGTGTAAGATTGATTTGGTGTTTAAAAGATGTTTGGTTAGTTGCATGTCAAGTTAAGTGGTTGCATGTTGATTTCTTGGCTTGATACCATTTGTTTTGGTTCGGATTTTATAGTTAAAAATGAAGGAATAGTTGTTTGGTTGTCGAGTTATTTAGATCGTGTTTGTTTTGTTAAGATATAGAATTAAGTATACAAGTATATACTCGTTATGTGTTATATGAGTACTCTATGATTAGGCTTGAATATACGAGTTAAGTATATAAGTATATACTACTAAGTGCTATGTGAAAATTCTGTGATTATACTCGTGTATATAAGTTAAGCTTTAATGCGAGTTGGGATAATTGTTAGACGTTTAGGGAACTTCGAGTGCGAATAAGTATCTGATTAGGGATTATGTTTTGGATTGTAGATTTAGATAGCGGAGGCATCCAGGATTGTAGATTCAAATAGTGGAGGCATTCAGGCTAGAAAAGGGAAAGGAAACTTAGGTGGTAGTAGTTCAGCTTCAGTAGTTTAGTTTCAATTTCAGTAAAGCAGGAAAGCGATTTAAGGCAAGTAACTATGCCTTGTCTTATGAATTGATATTGCTAATGCCATGATAAAGTAGTGATTCTTTTTTTTATACTTGTGATACACCTGTTATTGATTTTTGAGAAACCCTAATATTGATTCTTGTGATTGATAACTTGTTCTTGAATCCTGCTAGACCATTTACAACCACTTGATTGATTCATACCCGATTATATTGCCTATTTCCTTTGTCACCCTATGATCTCGTAAACCCTAAGAGAACCTTTATGAAATCCCTTGTGAAATGTCTTGAGTAACCTGAATTTTTCATTAACACGAATTCTCTGCAATAGTCCCTTAATATATCAAATGAATCCTAAACCCCTCATAAATTTGAATTATTTCTTTTGGGAACCCTAATCTTAATAACATTCCCTCATTTTAGACAACCTATCACCTGAACCTTGACAATGCATACACTTGTTATATTGTCCTTGATCAAGAACCCTTTGAATTATAATGAATTGATTAAAAAGGAATTGGATGGTATTTTTCTAATAAGACTGAGGCGCTAATCACTGTGATGATTTTTTTTAAACCTCATTAGCGGGGAACCTGATGGTTTTATATGGCCAATGTGTGCCGAGGATCCTCAAATGTTGTGAATCACTTGTTATGTGGTTCAGAGCTTTGATGTGGGCTGATCACCCCTCATTACTTATAGCGCCATGCAGATTTTCATTTCCATTCACTTATTAAAGACTTGAGATTTTATTTGAGATTTTATATTGTTGATTTACCTTCTATTATTGTTATCAATCATAAAATTGATTCCCAGAGTTGAATAGATTCTTGTTTCCACTTGAAAGATCCTTTGAGATCCAGTTAATAATTTGTGATGAATGTCGGCTTTCACCCTATCTTAAGCCTTGATTCCTGAAAGCCCAAACCTTTCCTCATAACCCTTTCATAACCCAAAGACAGAAATCTGCCACCTAGAGATTTAAAAGTAGAATGCCTCAGATTTTTGCTATTGTTATTATTATTTCTTTATAGAACTGTTATGTAGTTACTTGCTGAGCTTTTGGCTCATATATATTTGCTTTGATCTAACCATGGCAGTTAAGCCTTTTCTCATAACCCTTTCATAGCCCAAAGACAGAAATCTGCCACCTAGAGATTTAAAAGTAGAATGCCTCAGATTTTTGCTATTGTTATTATTATTGCTTTATAGAACTGTTATGTAGTTACCTGCTGAGCTTTTGGCTCATATATATTTACTTTGATCTAACCATGGCAGTTAAGCAAGAGATGGCCAGACTTAGGCATTCAGCTCGCATGAGTGTTTCCTGGCAGTCCCTACCGTGTCATTGGTTTCCAGATGCCGAAGTAGGTAGCAGTGTGTGTGAGCAAATGTAGTAGTTGGAAGGATTCTTTAAGTTGGTTCAGATACAGTTGGTTATCTGTCGATTCCATTTCAGAATCGAATAAATGGAATTCATTAATATTTTGGGTTGTAAATTATTTATTTTGGTTGGTAGTTGTAATCTTGTCTCAAACTTAATCTTGTTTAGATAATGTTAGTATTTAATCGGGGTTTATTATATCTGTTGATATTATTAGTTTACTGGTGCGTGAGTCCTCATTTCCTAACCCCGAGATTGAGGTCGTCACAGTAGACTTGTGCATCTTCAAAATTCATATCACCATCCGGGAACCCCAACTTCTACAGAATTTTGTTTAGATATTCATGTTTAATTTATACCGCTAATTGTAATTTGCATATTTTTATTTTAACTTCTCAAAATATTTTTGCTATTTTTTAAGTTTTATTTTTATTTGTAGATTGTAGTTGTAATTTGCAAAATAAGATTATTTAACTATTTCGATTTCAAAAACCGAACCGAATAAACCGAAATATTTCGGTTCGATTTACGGTTCAGTTTATATATATCAACTCGGTTCGGTTTAGTTTCAAAAAAATAGTAATTCGATTTTTGGTTAATTTGGTTCGGTTCGGTTCCTGACCGAACCGGCCGAATACTCAGCCCTATGTAAGCCAAAGAGTATGCTCAAACTGGAATCGAGTTTTTCTTCCATCTCTTCACCTTCAAGCTCTTGCTTTAATTCCTCATTTTTTTACGAAACTTTCATTGCTTTGCGTAGATTCCTCGTCTTTTTTTGATAGAACTTCCATTGTTTTGAGTTGATTCCTCGTCTTTTTTGATGAAACTTACATTTGGCAAGGTCCTCTTCTAGATTTTAGAAACATCTAATTATGAGGTTCAACCGCAAAGGCCCAAGGCTCATCCGTAATCGCAGGACTTCACGGATTAAGCAACCTTTTGATAAGAACAATATTCTGCTACCAGCTATTTCCTTTAATTATGAATGCAGGAATATCCACAGTTCACCTCAAGTATCAGACGCATCCTTAGTTTGTGAGTGCACGGTGCAGAATAACTCCAAAGTTTTTCAAGATCAGGCATACTTCTGGAATTACTTTTGGAGAGAGCTTCCTCTATTAGAGTAGCGTCATACCTCGAAAAGGGCATTTACCATTGGAGAGAACTTCCTCTATTAGAGGAGTGTCATACCTTGATAAGGGCGTTAACCATCGGAGATAACTTCCTTTATTAGAAGAGCGTCATACCTCGACAAGGGCGTTTACCGTTAGAAAGATTTTCCTCTGTTAGAGGAGCGTCATACCTCAACAACGGCGTTTACCATTGGAGAGAGCTTCCTCTATTAGAGGAGCGTCATACCTCGATAAGGGAAACATTGAAGAGATCTTCCTCTATTAAAGGAGCGTCATACCTCGACAACAGTGTTTATCATTGGAGAGAGCTTCCTCTGTAAGGGGAGCATCATAACTCGACTAGGGCGTTTATCCGTCAAAAAGTATATCCAAGCGATTGTTCAAATGAGAAAATCCTTCTCGCTTCTTCCGGAGCTTCGTGTCGCTGAATTGAATTTCCCTTTGAAAGCGTGCCCACGCCTTTAATAGAGTGGAACATCTAATTATATTTGTGATCCTATATGAGATTCTCTACCTGCGAAAGTTCGAGTAAAATAGAACCTTAAATGTTACCTGGGGGATACTGTAATAACCCCAATTTTTGAGAAATTTTGAAACCCTTATAAATAGTGTTTTTGCTGAACGAGAAAACTTTTCATGCCACGCTATGTAGGGGTTCTGTTATTGATCTTATTGGATATTATTAGTACTCTATGTGGTATATAAGTGTATGTAAAGATCGTCAGAATCCAATTCCGAACACTTTGATTTTTCCCGGAAATCCACAAGATACGGAGAGAATTGAGTATAAGGTAACAGGATAAAAAGGATTTAAATTAAAGGATTATAAGAGAGGATCATAGAAGGAATACAATATATTGAGAAAGGTTAAGGGAACCTAAGTAATAAGATCCCGGGTATAATCCCTCAAACGATAAACGAGAACGAAAGATAAGCGAACCGTAAAACAAATAAGTGACCAAGAGACAAGCTTGTACAAGAAGCCAGGGATTGTGACATCATCAAACCACAAGGTGTGGACAAGTGGGAGCATTATGACATGTGCAAGGTGACATAGGCATGACAAAAAAAGGAAGGAGGTGTGGTGGATTTGTAACCACACAAATTCAAGGGCAACAAGGTAATTAACTAAATCAAACACAAAAACAAGCCAACCAAGCCAAGAAAAAACATTTTTCATCAAAATCAAAAAGCAACCAAGGCATGGTTCATCATGCTCTCGGCTTTTTACTATTGCAAATGGGCAAGAATTCAAAAACTCAAGATCCAAGCCTCCTAAATTGGTGAGTTAATTCCCTAATCATCTTCATGCTTAGTTAGGGCTATATCATGAGTTTAAGCCATCAATTCCTTCTCCATCTTCTCCATTTAATCAAAGAAGAAGACTATGAATAGTGTTTTCAAGTTTTTAACTTGAAGTTTTTCTTGTTTTTCTTGAAGATCCAAGCATTCTTAAGACTTCTCAAAGCTTCTTAAGGCTTCCTAGCTCCTCCCACCACTCAAAGGAAGGTATACCATCTCCAAACCCTAGATTCCTATATATTATAAGATGATTTTGATTAGTAGGATGATATTGTAGCTTGTTGTTGTGATTAGAGTTTGGGATTTGAAATGGTAGTGAAATGGAATGGTAAATGTTGAGGTTTTGATGAAAAGAACTTAAATATGATTAAAGTTAAGCTTAGGCATAAGTATGAATGATTAAATTGAATTGGTTGGGGTTGTTATGATGTGATGAGGATGGATGTTGGTTGTATGTTGGATTCGAGGTTGATTTGGAATGGGTTTTGAATGGTTTAAAATATTGGAAATCGCGTAAACATAGCCGTCGTAACGTCCGATTTTCTTTGGACTGTTTTTGTGCATAGCATTAGGACCCGAGAACCCCCTGCTAGATTATGACCACTGCCATGTTTAGATAGCTCATGTTACGAGCTTCGTTTTGATATGTAGTTCGTTCGATTCCGATGCACGGTTTAGGAGAAACGACCGTTTCAAGTAACGGCGTTTCGCGAACAAAACTTTTCCCCTCGCCTTACTTTGAAACATAGGTTAAAGACCAAAAAGGGTTAATTAATGTATGAAACATTTATGGTAAGTGTGTTAGGCAGTTGGTAAGACACTCGCAAAGGAATCACTTTAAAACTCATAAAGGTTAAATTATTAAAAATGGTGGAGCCGAGGGTACCCGAGTGACTTAAGCGAATCAGTGAGCGCAAAACAAGCGTTAGAGTCTAAGTTAGTTAAGGTATAGATTTACAAGTGACTTTGGTTTAATTCCAACTTACTTGTTGTTTATAGGTTACCAGACTCGTCCCGAGCCATTCGTAACCCCAAGTCGCTCAGGCAGGTTTTCTACCCGATATACTGTTGTTGTGATGTAAATATATGTATATGCATTATCTTGTGATAGTGCATGATTGTTATTAGAAAATTTTGCGATATATTGGAGCATGCTGATATGGTATATATGCATGTCTGTTTCATAATCTGGTTATCTATCTGTTGATTTCAATGCTTATAGTTGCATAATACCTATGCTAGAAATAAGCAAGTAGTTGCGTATACCCTTAGTATAGGGGATAAAAGGTGAACATATTTCTAAACCGGGAGTCGATGTTTCCGAGTATATTATATATATATATATATATATATATATTTATATATATATGGATATAGTTTTTAAAACTATGGATCGAATAAGGTTTATTCGATACCTTTATTTTACTTAATTGAATATTAATTTGAATATTATTCGAGGGCTTATGACTCAGTTTATATTATTATTGAATATTACTTGGATATTCATTTGAGGATGTATGACTCCTTTATTTTATGAATATTATTTATAGTATTCATTCGAGGTATTATGACTCCGCTTATTACTTAATAATATTCTTTATTGTATTAAAGAATAAGGTGTCGATAATCAAACTTACTTTTGATTATTCAAATAAAGATATTACTTTCGTATAAGTATATCTTTGATTATTTGCTATTCATTTCAAGTATAAGTTTTAATACTTCTACTTCAATTATTTTATAAAGATTATTCTTTATGGGAATATTATTTAAATAATAATATTCAGACATTTTCTAAATATTCTGGGGACTGATTTACTTCATTAAATCAGCTTCACTCCAAACATTCTTAAAAATGTTTTGCGAGTCTTCAAAATGATTTTTTTTAAAAGTTAGAGCGGATCCCAAAACTCATTTTTTTTAAGATCCTCCTTTCGAAGGGGATTTAAATACTCGCTCAAAACCTGAGGGATCCGGCTCTGTGGTGTGTTTTATATTCGCAACAAGGTTGCTGTTTTGATAAATGAATTGATTACTTACCCAACACTCGGGAAGTAAAATTCTTGGAACAAGTTAATCCATTAACAGGCATCGCCTGGGAAATATCGGTGAGTTCTCCTTTCCAAATAGATACGACTTCTTGGTGGAGCCGTATCAACAAGTTTCTACTTGAGGAAAGTGGGGACAAGCTTTACGTTTCAGAGTCATGGATTTCATCAGAACTAGGAGTGGCGTAAGTGGCCGAGTAGCGCCGGCCCAGCCTTATTATATTGGCCCAAATGGCCTGGAAGTTCCGCTAAGGCGGTCCATTCCTTAGGAGTTCAGTGTTCGGTTGACAAGTAAATCCGACAGGTTCTCCTCTACATGTAGAAAATGGTGGGGTTGTACTACTACGACTGATCATCGTAAGTGGTCTTCCTGGCGCGGCAAACTCCCGTAATGAGTTCATCATCCAATTGGATAATTTCTGCAACACTACCCAGAGCACTTCGATAGAAAGGCTACGGTTGGGCGATTGTTGAGTGTTGGCAGGGTCAAGTTTTCAAAATGATGTTTACATCAAATGAAGTATCTCGTAACTTCATTTTATTTTGATAATATTTTAAAGATTTAATCTATTCAAATCTTGCCTTATAGTCTCATCTATGTGATGAACTTTTGAAGCTAATTATAACTTGAACGGTGGTAGTTCAAGTAGTATTTGGGAAAGATATAAGTATATTGGGGTATCTTATAACTTCATCTTTTAAACTTATATCTAATTAATAATTGTCTTATGAATGACAAAGATTTTCAGAAAAACGTTGAGACAAGGTTAGATATATGAGATCACCTTGCAACGATATTTTTTTTTATATACAGTTATACACTGGGACTTTGTGTATATTGTGCATGGAAGAGGACTTCCAATATTTTGAAAAGTATATATGTATATATATATACTGAATATTTTGCGACTTCATCGCATTAAGATATCAACTTGGTTCATTTCTTTTGACCAAGACTTTCATGAGTACTATGAGAAGGCTCATATATTGTTAATCAGTATACATATTATTTTGGTGGGCTTGCTGCTCACCCTTGCTTTCTTCTTTCATCACACAACATCAGATAGACAAGATGAACCGGACCAAGCTCCCGATTCGCAAGAGGTTAGGAGATGTTCCGCAGTTTTCTAGAAGCACTGATGCCGCCATAGCTGAGGTAGGAACTACCAATAGGCTAGGCTTTCAACTTTTGATGTATCAGATTATGTATATTTATGAATTGTAATAATGGCAAAGAAATGTAAATTTATTCAGAAACCTGTTTAAGGTGTATTGGCATATAATTGTGGAATAAAACGACTTGTGATTATTTTTGGATATTCATCTCTGAGACTATAACTTGTGGTGTGTGTGTTTATTGTGGGGTCACAGTACAGAGTAGTTGATTATTTATTAAGATTGGGTGTTGTTAAGGGAAATGGAACTCGTGACAACCCGGATCCCCGACCCCGGATTTGGGGGTGTTACAGAAATGGTATCAGAGCTAAGTGTTATAAACCTCAGAGATGATGGGACGTTAAGATAATAAGTTATCTAAGATAATAAGAACTCTTGCCAAGTTCATAGTCGGGCTACCTAACGTAGCACTGACAGTTAAAACCCTTATGGGAACCCTTATAAATATCATGATAGGAGCGTAGTTCGTTATCGTATATGGTAGCGGGACTCCGAACCCTGAGGTTGAGGAGCAACATCGCGATGATATTTTATTAATAATTGGAGATCGGATTGTGGATCCGATAGAGTGTCCTAATGCAGGACCGGATGATGTTGATATTGAGGATGTAGCGGTTGAGGATGTTGTCCTAGAAGGGATAGTTGTTGAGGAGGATCCCATGGAGGATCCTGACAGGATTGGATAAAGGACCACTGATGAATTGATGACCATGGTTTGGTCGACTACCAGAGGTAGGATTGGCCGGTCACTACCGGAGGTTCGTTCAAGTTGTAAAGATAGTAGCCCCTTTAACGCGGCTTACTCGTAAGACTGAGAAGTTCGAATGGACAGAGAAATGCGAGAACAACTTTTAAGAATCGAAGCAAAGGTTGGTGACGTTCCCTATGTTGGCGTTGCCGGATGGAAAATGAGATTTTGTGATTTGTAAGTGACGCTTCGCATAAGGAATTAGGGTGCTTCTTATATAGCACAGCAAGATAATCGCGTCTGCGTCAAGACAATTAAGGGAATTTAAAATTCGATATCCCCACCCATGAGCTTGGGCTCGTGGCAATAGTTTTGCCCTAAAGATTTGAGGCACTACTTGTATGGAGAGAAGTGTGAGATTCACAAACCATAGGAGCTCTAGTACATTCTTACGTAGAAAGAGCTCAACATACGCCAGAGGAGGCGGTTAGAGCTAATCAAGAATTATGATTGGGAGATTCTTTATCATTCGGGGAAAGCCAATATGGTGGCTGATGCCCTTAGTAAAAAGGAGAGACTCAAGATGATAATGTCTTTTGGAGAGTTTATAAGAGATTTTGAGAAAATGGAAATAGTAGTGAAGGTAACCGAAGCCGGTACCGAAAAGCTGTTTGAGATAGCAATACAGCCCGAAGTATTGGAAAAGAACATATTGTGCCAGTAAAAGTGATGAATGAAGGCAGAGAGCCAACAAATAGGTATGAGATTAATACCGAGAGTGATGATAAGGGAATAATGAGGTATTCCTATAGAATTTGGGTTCCAAAGGTTTAAGAGCTTAAAGATGAAATCTTAGATGAAAGCTAGTTTGAGGAATAAGAGTTAGAGCAAACCCTGAACGTGATAGTCAGGGAGGTTGCCACCAAGAAAAAAGGAACCCATAACATGATAAAGTGGAAAATGAGGATTTAAATTATGTAAGATGACCCCAATTATGGGGAGTAGGAAGAAATATTTAGACTGAGGAAACAAAAGTCGAGTAAGGACAGGAGACCCGAGATGGTACCCCTATACGGCAATTCATGGACCTGTCTAAAGAGAACTTAGACTATTATCCCCAACCACCACCCTGAGGAGACAGTGCGGTGGGAAATTCTTTCATGACCTTTAAGTCGCTAAGCTCTCAGAGTTCCAAGGAACAAGCTGACCCAGTCGAGGCAAGAGCCTGGCTAAAGGAAATAGATGAATCATTTGAGATTCTAAATGATTGACGAACCACAAAAGACTGTTTTGTCACTTACCCTCCTAAGAGAGAGACCACCCGCTGGTGAAAGGCCAAGGAAGGCACGGAGCAAGAGATTATAATAAACTGATTTAAGTTCAGTCAATTGTTTTCAGGAAAGTACTTCCCAAGGTTATGGAGATAGTGTAAAAGCTTAAGAGCCAGAACAAAGGCAGAAGAGTATGATGAATTATGAATCTAAGTTGTAAAAGTTATCAAGATTCATTCTGAAGACACGAATCCAGAATGACGGGATGTTTGAAATCAATGCTTATGTTGTGTTGGTTCATGAAATAACGATAAGAGAAAGGAATATAAAGGCAAGAGAGTTTGAGGAATGATAAGGGAGTTGGGTATGAGGAAACCCTAAAGACTCGTAGAAATAGAAATAGAAAAGTAGGTAATCGTCCGGATGAGAGTGATTCACCATGAGTTAAATTGATGGTTGAAGGTATAAGAGATACATATATTTTATCCCCTGTAAGTTGAGAAGATTCGAGGAAACCTTGAGATAATTCGAAGAATAAATAATGAGACGCGGATAGACTGAGGAGACAAGAAAGTAAGAAATTAAGAAAATTGGGTGAAGGAAGTGACCTTCAAGAAGGTAAAGTGTAAGACCAGTGGCATGATACCCAGAAAGGGAGACGCCAGATATGAAAGATATCCCAACATTGAGATGACTGTTGAGATAAACAACAAAAGTAAATAAGGAATTATTAAAAAGAAGTTCACGTTGAACATGACCAATATCTTCCAGAACATCCATGTTATCATTACCAAATCAAGAAAGAAAAGTGGATGACCATTGTTATCTTTTGGAGGCCATATGGATTGACCTCAATTTGAATAAGGATGCTATTATGAAGTTAGGTATAGACTATCGAGGTGGGAATGATTGAATAAGACACCCTTATCAGGGATATATGACTTGATTTATCCATGGAAGGATGCAGGTACCTTTTAAAGGTGGAATTAAGGATAGAACATCGGTAACTTAAAATGAATCATAGGGGAATGCATAAAGGTTGGAATTTCACCCTTAATAGGGACAATATGAGTTTTGACAGTATGATTTGGAAATGGTTAATGTAGCAACAACCTTTAAGAATCAGTGGAGAAATTTTTCAGAAGTATATAGATAATGGTTCTAGTAATAGTAAATGGTATTTTAATATGCCCTGTATCTAGGGAATACAGGAGGAACGATTGAAGGATAACCTTAGAGGTTTTACAAGGAGAAAGGTAATATTCAAAATTTTCAAGAATAGAAATGTTGATAAAGGAAATATGACGTAATTATAATGTTGCCAAGTGGGGCACGTGTTAAACCACGAGAAAGTATGGATCGAACCAGTAATGGTCGAAATTGTTCAGGGCAATTAGGACTTAAGATAAAAAAAAAATGTTCTAAGTATGATTGAGAGTCAGTCTTGACAGTGATTAGCCTCTAAAGAATGAGGCAATAACTTATGGAAAAATGGTGATATTTTTTTTTCTCTTTTCTTTCCCATCTGATTTTAAGGAAAACATCTTCACTCAAGCAGTGATCGGAAATAAGGTAGAAAATTTATTTGGAGGTGGTTAAAATGACATTGACTGTAAGGAAATTTTACTATCAGGAAAGGCCAAAGAGGTGGCCGACACTTTAAAGGTAAGAGGATAATTATAGGCGCGTGTGCCAAAAGAATACAGTGATGATGGTTAAAAATTTGAAGGTTGAATTATGGTTTGGAAGATTGACATTCCTTCTGATGACTGTGCAATATCCAACCGTAATAGTAGTTGGTAAAAGTTTAATTCGTGTAATCGCCATGAACGGGCTATCTATCTTAGAAGGTCCTATCTTGAGATAAGCCAGGACCATGTTTCAAAAAGGACTAGATGAACCCTTGAGTTAATTCTTCTATTTAGGGCGTATAATTAAGAATGGTATTAACCTGCTATCGTTGCTTTGATTGAAACTCTTCTGCACTTTTATCTGCTTCATGTCATGTATGTATGTCAGGATCAGGAGTGTTCTTCATGAATCAGGAATGGTGATTATGTTACCTCCTTAGAAGGATTTGATACGAGATGTATGGACTCTGTATGGTTTGCTATTAAGACTTCAGGAAAAATGAATGACTACAGTGGGTCAGTGGTGGACCATAGTAAGGCAGCAATGATTCTGCGAGTAGTGAGCTGATTACAACCATGAGAGTTGTATTGGAATGGGTGTTGAGATTGAGTACCACTAATCGGGTCGTGGTAGTGTATAAGTTATCATTGATAGACTAATTAAGTAGAGTATCTACCTGGTGAATAATTATTCTTTCTTATCAATAGAGAGTCGTATTATTATACGAGGAAGGTTGCGGTGCGAGCATAGAATCCTAGTAACGGTGATATATAGAATGAGATCCCAGATTCGATTTTCGATGTCGAGGGAGTTTCAAAGGTGATTATGTATAAGCTCGAGGAAGAGCATGGGTCCATAGAATGATGGACGGGATAGCGAAAATATTTAGGCACGTGAAATGCGATGCTATAATACTTGATATTGATATAAATACATATATGTTTTGTTCTTCTATGACAAACCTCTATAGTTCAGAGGTAGGTTCCAAGCCAGATATTTTGTGGCAGTATATTTTTTTTTCATATATACAATTCTCTTCAATTCGTTCTTTTCTCTTCTTTTCATTTCATGTAAGCTGAGAAGAAAAACCCTTCCAGAAAGGGGAGGTATTGCCGAATGACTATCTATCTGTGTGATAGAAGCCTAGTAGGATACCAGCTATTATTTAATTGCTTGTCAAGTACTAAAGGCTGGCCACCTTCTGTACTAACTAAGCGATATAACAAGTGTTCATGATCATAGTGATCTCTCAACAAATTCCTTTACTTCTATATGAAGGATTAAGCTTCCAAAGAGAGAAGCAGCTGAAAAAGGAGTAGTAAAGTTATGGTGGTATTCAGAATGGAAACACGTTCATGATACTAAGGTTGACGTGGTTATTAAAAGGTTATAGAACACTAACGAGCAAAAGTGTAACCAGTATAATATTATGTACGGAAGATAGTAACGACTACGAACTGGAAAAGGATGGGTAGTGAGAAGTAAAAGATATAATGCTAGAAGCTATGATGAGAGCCGGTGCAATAGACTTGAAAGAATTTGGAATGATCACTTAACGCAGATTAAGTTATCTCACGATAATCGATCGTATGTTAGTATCGAGGTATCGCCTTATGAGATCCTTGAGGGAAGACAATGTCGATCTCCCTTATGTTAGGATTAAGTTGTAGAGCGCAAGATGCTCGGACCCGCAGTTGTCCAAAGGACCAGGGATATGATAGATCTAATCAGAGGATGGCTGGTAGTAGCCCAAGATGGACATGATAAGTATGTTGATTTGACATAAAAGGATAAAGAGTATGAAATAGGGGACCTAGTAATGTTATAGGTATCCCTTGGAAAGGATTGATGAGGTTCGGAAAGAAAGGAAAGCTAAGTCTACAATTTGTTGGACCCTTGGATATATTAAGACATTTGGGAAGTTAGCATATGAGCTAGCCCTAACCCCGAACATGTAGCAGGTCGTAACGTGTTTCACGTATCAATGTTAAGGAAGTGTAATTCAGATGCCAGATAAATAGAGGCATATGAGCGCATAGATATGCAACCCGACGTAACCTGTATGGAGCAACCAGGAAGGGTTATAGAGTGAAAAGGAACAAGTGCTAAGGAGAAGGATTATCAAACTAGGCAGAGTTTGGTGGTAGAACCACAATGTGGGAAAATTGACTCGAGAGTTAGAAAGTGTAATGCTAAGAAAGTATCCCCATTTGTTTTCTATCTGATTCCGGGACGGAATCCTTTTAAGGAGGGGAGATTGTAATAACCCCAATTTTTGAGAAATTTTGAAACCCTTATGAATAGTGTTTTTGCTGAACGAGAAAACTTTTCATGCCACGCTATGTAGGGGTTCTGTTATTGATCTTATTGGATATTATTAGTACTCTATGTGGTATATAAGTGTATGTAAAGATCGTCAGAATCCAATTCCGAACACTTTGATTTTTCCCGGAAATCCACAAGATACGGAGAGAATTGAGTATAAGGTAACAGGATAAAAAGGATTTAAATTAAAGGATTATAAGAGAGGATCATAGAAGGAATACAATATATTGAGAGAGGTTAAGGGAACCTAAGTAATAAGATCCCGGGTATGATCCCTCAAACGATAAACGAGAACGAAAGATAAGCGAACCGTAAAACAAATAAGTGACCAAGAGACAAGCTTGTACAAGAAGCCAGGGATTGTGACATCATCAAACCACAAGGTGTGGACAAGTGGGAGCATTATGACATGTGCAAGGTGACATAGGCATGACAAAAAAAGGAAGGAGGTGTGGTGGCTTTGTAACCACACAAATTCAAGGGCAACAAGGTAATTAACTAAATCAAACACAAAAACAAGCCAACCAAGCCAAGAAAAAACATTTTTCATCAAAATCAAAAAGCAACCAAGGCATGGTTCATCATGCTCTCGGCTTTTTACTATTGCAAATGGGCAAGAATTCAAAAACTCAAGATCCAAGCCTCCTAAATTGGTGAGTTAATTCCCTAATCATCTTCATGCTTAGTTAGGGCTATATCATGAGTTTAAGCCATCAATTCCTTCTCCATCTTCTCCATTTAATCAAAGAAGAAGACTATGAATAGTGTTTTCAAGTTTTTAACTTGAAGTTTTTCTTGTTTTTCTTGAAGATCCAAGCATTCTTAAGACTTCTCAAAGCTTCTTAAGGCTTCCTAGCTCCTCCCACCACTCAAAGGAAGGTATACCATCTCCAAACCCTAGATTCCTATATATTATAAGATGATTTTGATTAGTAGGATGATATTGTAGCTTGTTGTTGTGATTAGAGTTTGGGATTTGAAATGGTAGTGAAATGGAATGGTAAATGTTGAGGTTTTGATGAAAAGAACTTAAATATGATTAAAGTTAAGCTTAGGCATAAGTATGAATGATTAAATTGAATTGGTTGGGGTTGTTATGATGTGATGAGGATGGATGTTGGTTGTATGTTGGATTCGAGGTTGATTTGGAATGGGTTTTGAATGGTTTAAAATATTGGAAATCGCGTAAACATAGCCGTCGTAACGTCCGATTTTCTTTGGACTGTTTTTGTGCATAGCATTAGGACCCGAGAACCCCCTGCTAGATTATGACCACTGCCATGTTTAGATAGCTCATGTTACGAGCTTCGTTTTGATATGTAGTTCGTTCGATTCCGATGCACGGTTTAGGAGAAACGACCGTTTCAAGTAACGGCGTTTCGCGAACAAAACTTTTCCCCTCGCCTTACTTTGAAACATAGGTTAAAGACCAAAAAGGGTTAATTAATGTATGAAACATTTATGGTAAGTGTGTTAGGCAGTTGGTAAGACACTCGCAAAGGAATCGCTTTAAAACTCATAAAGGTTAAATTATTAAAAATGGTGGAGCCGAGGGTACCCAAGTGACTTAAGCGAATCAGTGAGCGCAAAACAAGCGTTAGAGTCTAAGTTAGTTAAGGTATAGATTTACAAGTGACTTTGGTTTAATTCCAACTTACTTGTTGTTTATAGGTTATCAGGCAAGTTTTCTACCCGATATACTGTTGTTGTGATGTAAATATATGTATATGCATTATCTTGTGATAGTGCATGATTGTTATTAGAAAATTTTGCGATATATTGGAGCATGCTGATATGGTATATATGCATGTCTGTTTCATAATCTGGTTATCTATCTGTTGATTTCAATGCTTATAGTTGCATAATACCTATGCTAGAAATAAGCAAGTAGTTGCGTATACCCTTAGTATAGGGGATAAAAGGTGAACATATTTCTAAACCGGGAGTCGATGTTCCCGAGTATATTATATATATATATATATTTATATATATGTGGATATAGTTTTTAAAACTATGGATCGAATAAGGTTTATTCGATACCTTTATTTTACTTAATTGAATATTAATTTGAATATTCATTCGAGGGCTTATGACTCAGTTTATATTATTATTGAATATTACTTGGATATTCATTTGAGGATGTATGACTCCTTTATTTTATGAATATTATTTATAGTATTCATTCGAGGTATTATGACTCCGCTTATTACTTAATAATATTCTTTATTGTATTAAAGAATAAGGTGTCGATAATCAAACTTACTTTTGATTATTCAAATAAAGATATTACTTTCGTATAAGTATATCTTTGATTATTTGCTATTCATTTCAAGTATAAGTTTTAATACTTCTACTTCAATTATTTTATAAAGATTATTCTTTATGGGAATATTATTTAAATAATAATATTCAGACATTTTCTAAATATTCTGGGGACTGATTTACTTCATTAAATCAGCTTCACTCCAAACATTCTTAAAAATGTTTTGCGAGTCTTCAAAATGATTTTTTTAAAAGTTAGAGCGGATCCCAAAACTCATTTTTTTTAAGATCCTCCTTTCGAAGGGGATTTAAATACTCGCTCAAAACCTGAGGGATCCGGCTCTGTGGTGTGTTTTATATTCGCAACAAGGTTGCTGTTTTGATAAATGAATTGATTACTTACCCAACACTCGGGAAGTAAAATTCTTGGAACAAGTTAATCCATTAACAGGCATCGCCTGGGAAATATCGGTGAGTTCTCCTTTCCAAATAGATACGACTTCTTGGTGGAGCCGTATCAACAAGTTTCTACTTGAGGAAAGTGGGGACAAGCTTTACGTTTCAGAGTCATGGATTTCATCTGAACTAGGAGTGGCGTAAGTGGCCGAGTAGTGCCGGCCCAGCCTTATTATATTGGCCCAAATGGCCTGGAAGTTCCGCTAAGGCGGTCCATTCCTTAGGAGTTCAGTGTTCGGTTGACAAGTAAATCCGACAGGTTCTCCTCTACATGTAGAAAATGGTGGGGTTGTACTACTACGACTGATCATCGTAAGTGGTCTTCCTGGCGCGGCAAACTCCCGTAATGAGTTCATCATCCAATTGGATAATTTCTGCAACACTACCCAGAGCACTTCGATAGAAAGGCTACGGTTGGGCGATTGTTGAGTGTTGGCAGGGTCAAGTTTTCAAAATGATGTTTACATCAAATGAAGTATCTCGTAACTTCATTTTATTTTGATAATATTTTAAAGATTTAATCTATTCAAATCTTGCCTTATAGTCTCATCTATGTGATGAACTTTTGAAGCTAATTATAACTTGAACGGTGGTAGTTCAAGTAGTATTTGGGAAAGATATAAGTATATTGGGGTATCTTGTAACTTCATCTTTTAAACTTATATCTAATTAATAATTGTCTTATGAATGACAAAGATTTTCAGAAAAACGTTGAGACAAGGTTAGATATATGAGATCACCTTGCAACGATATTTTTTTTTATATACAGTTATACACTGGGACTTTGTGTATATTGTGCATGGAAGAGGACTTCCAATATTTTGAAAAGTATATATGTATATATATATACTGAATATTTTGCGACTTCATCGCATTAAGATATCAACTTGGTTCATTTCTTTTGACCAAGACTTTCATGAGTACTATGAGAAGGCTCATATATTGTTAATCAGTATACATATTATTTTGGTGGGCTTGCTGCTCACCCTTGCTTTCTTCTTTCATCACACAACATCAGATAGACAAGATGAACCGGACCAAGCTCCCGATTCGCAAGAGGTTAGGAGACGTTCCGCAGTTTTCTAGAAGCACTGATGCCGCCATAGCTGAGGTAGGAACTACCAATAGGCTAGGCTTTCAACTTTTGATGTATCAGATTATGTATATTTATGAATTGTAATAATGGCAAAGAAATGTAAATTTATTCAGAAACCTGTTTAAGGTGTATTGGCATATAATTGTGGAATAAAACGACTTGTGATTATTTTTGGATATTCATCTCTGAGACTATAACTTGTGGTGTGTGTGTTTATTGTGGGGTCACAGTACAGAGTAGTTGATTATTTATTAAGATTGGGTGTTGTTAAGGGAAATGGAACTCGTGACAACCCGGATCCCCGACCCCGGATTTAGGGGTGTTACAGATACGTCCAAGATATACGAACATGTCCTATCAACGAATCTCTTGAAAATTGTTGGAAGTGATCTGGGCCTCGGATATCCTTGTCAAGGCAGTTTGAGGGGATTTCCTTGAGGGATCTTCTTAAAGACGATGATTAGCTCCCGGTTTTCTTGGGGTGTTCTCCTCCTAATCGTCCCTGGATTTGCCTCTGGTTCAATCTTCTAGATTGAATGGAATTCTTAAATATTCTAACCCAAATAAAGGGTATGTTTAGGTTTTCCTCGAGGATATGGATTCCCAATGTAACTGAGCTAAGGAATGAGATATTACGGGAAGCTCATAATTCCAAGTTTTCCATTCACCCGGGAAGCACTAAAATGTATCAAGATTTGAAGATGCACTTTTGGTGGCCAGGAATGAAAAAGGAAATTGCAAGTTGGGTTAACAAATGCCATGTATGCCAGACAGTGAAGGCGGAACATCAAAGACCAAGTGGATTGTTACAACCGTTGGATATTCCACAGTGGAAATGGGAAGAAATCGCGATGGATTTTGTAGTAGGACTACCAAAGACGAAATCGAACCATGATGCAATTTGGGTAATTATTGATAGATTGATCAAGTCTGCACATTTTCTCCCGATCAATGAAAAGTATTCTTTGGACATGCTAGTTAAATTATATTTGGATGAAATTGTTACCAAGCATGGACTTCCTGTTTCAATCGTATCGGATCGAGATCCAAGATTTAATTCCAGATTTTGGATGAAATTCCAGGAATGTTTAGGGACTAAATTGAAAATGAGTACCGCCTACCATCCCCAGACAGATGGCCAAAGTGAAAGAACCATTCAGACGATATAAGACATGTTAAGGGTTTGTGCTTTATATTTTAAAGGAAATTGGAACGAGCACTTGCCGCTGATTGAGTTTTCTTATAATAACAGTTATCATGCCAGTATAGGAATGCCGCCCTACGAAGCCTTGTATGGACGTAAGTGTAGGTCCCCTCTTTATTGGGATGAAGTAGGAGAAAAGAAATTATTAGGCACTGAGTTGGTTCAACAGACCAAGGACGCAATTATATTGATTCGAAAAAGGTTAGAAGCAGCTCAAGATAGACAGAAAAAGAACGCGGATCTTCATCGAAAAGACGTGGAGATGGAAATAGGATCGTTGGTGTTGCTAAAGGTGTCGCCCTGGAAAGGGTTGGTTAGATTTGGACAGAAAGGCAAGTTAAGTCCTAGATATATCGGACCTTTTGAAATATTGAGAAAAGTTGGTAAGGTTGCCTATGAATTGGCATTGCCACCGCAATTACAACATATCCACAATGTATTCCATGTGTCCATGTTGAAGAGTTATATCCCTGATTCAAATTAAGTTATTGAATATGAACCAATCGATCTTCATCCAGATTTATCCTACGAGGAACGGCCGATCCAGATCCTAGATCGTAAAGAGCGAATTCTTAGAAATAAGTCTATTTCCATAGTTAAAGTACTGTGGCGGAATCCTCGAGTAGAAGAGTCCACTTGAGAATTAGAGTCAGATATGCTTGACAAATATCAGGCACGGCAATCGAGATGATGTCAGGCGGCGGCGAATCGCAGAAAGGGGGAGGACCGCGCGTCGAACACGCGCGTGTGGGGCTCACGCGCTGGCGTGCCACGCGCGGCGCGTGGTAGACACACGCTGGTGACGCCATGCTGACGTCATCAGATGACGTCATGCTGACGTCAGCGTAGGGTTCTGGGCGCGTGAAGCGCGTGGGCGGGTGGGCGCGTGTGGGCGGAGTTCTAACACGCGCCTGGCAGCGCGTGTGCGCGTGGCCGCGCGTGGGGGACCTTGTTTCGGCGCGTGAGGGCGCGTACTAGCTCAGATTTGGGCGATTTTGGTGCCGTTGGATTCGTCTTTTCGAGACGCTTCTAATGGTATATTATATGATATTTTATGAAATTATTTCGAACTGTTTATAGCTAACAGAAGTGTTTTAAAACTGTTTTTGATCGTTTGAATTACTTTTAAGTGCTTTATGTGATACATAGAGATGTATATTGCTTAGACTAATATACTAGATGATATAACATGCGTACCTTGATGTTTATTCATGTTTATATATGTGATATATGCTTAGTTTATCATGCGATGATAGATTTAGGTGAACTTAAATGAACTTAAGGCGCTTGTTAGACAATCTAGTATAGTGAAATTGTTTCATAACCTTAATAATAATATTATGAATACAATCATGAGATTCTTATATTTATGAAACACGTAATTGAATATGAATTTTCAATATGAGAGAAAGGATGATTCTGTCAACAACAGATTTCTATCTGTAAGAAAGGGTTATTAAGTGACGCCTCTTGACAATGCTCCACCCGATCTGGGAATCATCTGATTATTGATTATTGATTTGAAATATTTATTTTAAAAGGAAGAATCTCTTTATAATATGATTATGATTGTAACGTAATATAATTCCTCTAAAATTAAATAATATCAAGTAGTAATTGGCCAATGACACAACGGGCTTGTGTCGGTCATAGCCTTCCAATATGATAGAAAGTAGTTCTTATTTTTAAATCATTGTCGTTTCGTGCCACAGCCGAGGGATTTGATTTCGAAACAAGAAATACTTGTCTATTACATAGAGATGTGTACATTGAATAAGAATCTAAAGGTCGTTACGTGCCACAGCCGTGGGCCTTTGGGGACTGATTCAGTTGTACGGAATGTTGGGTTAGACTTGACTTAGAATATTGAGTTTGTCGTGCCACACCCGTGACTCAATTATTTAAGAGGCTAAAGTTTGATTAGGGAATAACATAAGATGTAATTGACAAGAGTTGTCTGCCTATTGAACATTACATGGCGGTTCGTTCTACAGCCGGGGTTGTGTAATGGAATGTAGGATCCCTATTCCAACTAGCATTATGAATGCTTAATTTTTCACGTAGGGGGTTGAATAAATTAGATAAACTAGTGGGAGCCACTTATGAATAAAGACCTGATTCATATAGTGTTTTGAAATGAAATTGAATATTTGCTAACTGTTGTTATGTGTTTATCATTTACAGATTTACAATATACATTATGTCTTCTGCACTATCACTCAGGAGCATACTAGATGCTCACAAGTTGACTGGTCCTAATTATGCTGACTGGCTTCGAAACTTGAGAATTGTTCTCAGGATTGAGAAGCTGGAATATGTGATTGACTCACCTAAGCCTACTGAACCTGCTAGCGATGCGCATAACGATGAACATGTTGTGTATCGTAAGTGGATAAATGATGCAAATGTTGCTCAATACATCATGCTAGCTTCCATGAACATTGAGCTACAGAAGCAACATGAGCATATGGATGCTCACACTATCCTCATGCATCTACAAGAGTTATATGATGTGGCGGGGAGGACAGCTCGATATGAGATATCGAAGGAGCTGTTCAGTTGTAGGATGTCTGAGGGATCATCTGTGAATGACCATGTACTTAAGATGATCAATTTGATTGAACGTCTTGGACAACTTGGTTTTGCCATGGATGGGGAGCTGAGCCAAGACTTGGTCTTGCAATCACTTCCGAGTTTGTTCTCGCAGTTTGTTGTGAACTTTCACATGAATAAGTTGGATGTCAGCCTGCCTGAACTCCACAACATGTTGAAGACTGCGGAATCAAAATTTCCCCCTAAGAAGAGTTCTGTTCTTCTAATTGGTGAAGGTTCCAATCCTAAGAAAAGGAAGAGGAACCCTTCCAAGAAGAAGAAAGTAGGTGAAGAAAAGCCGGTTCCACCAAAAGCTGAAGACCCCAAGAGCAAAGTTGTTTGCTTTCACTGTAACAAGGTGGGGCACTGGAAGAGGAACTGCAAGGTTTACCTTGCAGAATTGAAGAAGAAGAAAGGTAGTGAGACTATCGCTTCTGATTCAGGTATGTTCATGATAGAAGTGAATATGTCATTAAATCAAATTTCTACTTGGGTATTAGATACCGCCTGTGGTTCTCATATCTGCAATTTGTTGTAGGGACTAAGGAGAAGTAGGACTCTTGAGGAAGAGGAGGTGATTCTACTGATGGGAAATGGAGCAAGAGTTGCTGCTGAAGATGTAGAATTATTTCATTTACATATGCCTACGGGCAAGACTATCGTTTTTTAAATAATTGTTATTTTGTTCCCTCGATTGTGAGGAATATTATTCCCATATTAGACTTGGCTGGATTTTCATTTATTATTGAGAATAATGAATGTTCTATTCTTAGAGATAATATTCTTTATGGACGTGGTACTTTAAATAATGGTCTGTATAAATGTGACATAATTTACTTCAGATTGAACAAACTAATAAAAGAAAAGGGATGATGAAAATCTCACTTTATAGTGGCACTGCAGTCTCCATTTAGTAGACATGGAGAGAGGACTGCAAATTTGCTAGGATTGGTACACACAGATGTATGTGGACCAATGTCTACGCAAGCCATGGGTGGATTTTCATACTTCATTACTTTCATGGATAATAGATCTAGATTCAGATATGTGTTTGATGAAACACAAGTCTAAAGCCTTTGAAAAGTCCAAAGAGTATAAGTATGAAGTGAAGAAACAAACCAAACATAGTATTATAATTCTTCGATTAGATCGAGGTGGTGAATACTTGAATGAAGAGTTTCTGGATTATCTCAAAGTAAATGGTATAGTCTCCCAGTGGACGCCTCCAGATTGGTATCTGAAAGGAGAAATTGAACTTTGTTAGACATAGTTCGGTCCATGATGAGCTATGCAAATCTTCCAGTATTCCTATGGGGTTACGCATTGGAAACCTCAGCATATTTACTAAATAAGGTGCCTTCCAAATCTGTTCCTCAAACTCCGTATGAGATATGGAAAGAAAGGAAACCGAGTCTTAAACACGTTAAGATTTGGGGATGTCCAGCTTATGTCAAATAAGTTGACCCAGATAAGCTGGAAAATCGATCCGTAAAATGTAGTTTTGTGGGATATCCTAAAGAGACTTTAGGGTATTACTTTTACACCGATCATCGAGTGTTTGTCTCCAGACATGCTACCTTCTTGGAAAAGGAGTTTATCCTTGAAGGAAACAGTGGGAGCAAAATTGAACTTGATGAAGTTCAAGAAGCACAAACTACTACGGATCAAGTGGAAACACCTGTTCTGACTGAACAGCCTTTTGTGGAACAACCCATTCATAGGTCAGGGAGAGTGTCTCGCCAACCTGAGAGGTAATATGGCCTTGTCATTGAGAATGACAATGAGTTGTCGATCATTGATAATGACGACTCTGTGACCTATAATGAGGCTATGAGTAGTGTTGACTCAGAGAAATGGCATAGTGCCATGAAATCCGAAAAGGAATCTATGTATACGGTATACAAAAGAATGATCAGAGCAGATGGCCAGGTGGAGACCTATAAGGCCAGGCTTGTGGCAAAAGGATTCAAACAAAGGCAATGGATTGACTTTGATGAAACCTTTTACCTGTAGCCCCGTTAAAATCAGTTCGGATTTTGCTTGCGATTGCTGCTTACTACGACTATGAGATCTGGCAAATGGCCAGATGGTTTTCTTTCCAAGGGAAATGAAAACCTAGTGTGTAAGCTGCTGCGAACCATATGTGGTTTAAAGCAAGCTTCTCGTAGATAGAACATCCGTTTTGATGAGACAATCAAAGAGTTTGGTTTTATCAAAAACGTAGATGAACCATGTGTCTACAAAAGGGTTAGTGGGAGCGCGGTAACATTTCTTGTATTGTATTGAAATAGAATTGACACACATAACAACATAGCAGACCCACTCACAAAGCTACTTTCTGAAAGTCACTTTGATCGTCATAAAGACTAGATGGGTATTAGATACCAGAGTGATTGGCTTTAGTACAAGTGGGAGATTGAAAGGAATATGTCCTAAGTCCAATCATGTATTAGGATTTAGGAATAACTTTTATGTAATCTGTTTTGATTTCATTGATATTAATAAAAGACTTTTTTTGTTTTTATTACGGGCTCTATCTATTTAAGTGTTTAAATCAGATATACCATAGTTTAGAGTAAAGCTTTTACGGATTATGATGAGATCATAATAGTGAGACCTAAAAGATGATAACTCTAAACTTAAATAGTTCTTGGTCATAGGATTACTAACTGGTAATTAATAATCTGCAAAGATCGGTACATACTATGCTTGCTTCATTTTGAAGGATGTCTGTTCTCATAGATATTTGTGTGGTGACACTATAGCTAGTATGTAGGTGCTTATTATAGAATAAGTTCACTGAACATGACTCGCACAGCTGAACAACTGATGAAGTTCACTCACGTGTCAGCAGTTGTTCACAGAGTGATAGTTGTACAAGTATCCTTAGACTTGAGGTCATCATAGTCATCTTGTGTACGCTGAACTATGCTTTGGTTTAGTTCTTAGTCCCCAGGGACAATTATTAGGGCTCTACTGGGTATAGGAATTTGTACACGAAGATAGTGTATGATCAATAAAGGATCTACCCCTTCCAGTGAAGGAAGAGAATGTTCAAGGTTGATCCACTTATGCTAGTTCGGGAATCTCTGGCCAGAGTGAATGAAATTAGAAAGGAGTTTCTAATTTGCATAGAACTAAGCATAGTAAATGGTAAGCAAGTGATTAAATTAGATAGGCTTGACACAAGATCCATGCCTTGTATTTAATCAGGACATTGTAGGGTAGAAGGAGTTTATTGTACGATAACTATTCACTGAATAGGTTCTTGGTATTCTAAGCAGTGAATTCGTATTATCCGGATAGTCGCGATATGCTGAGAAGTATCCCTCACGATGTAGAATAAATATGATTAATTAATTAATCATATTTAATGAATTGGAGAATTTATATAAATAATGATAAAATAGTTTTATTATTATTTATTTCTACTGCCGGCTTAATATTGAACCTACAGGGTCACACCATAAAAAGAGAATGATTTAATGGTGGAGGAATTAATTAATAATGGCTGATAATTATTTATTTATGAAATAAATAATTAATTGGCAAATTTAATAATTGATTAAATGAGATTTAATTGATTATAAATTAATTAAGAAAAGTTCTTAATATTATTAATTAAGAATTTAATTTTGGAAATTAAATCGAGAGAATTATTTCTAAAGTGTTTAGAAAAAGGATTAATAATTAAAAGGTGTTTTAATTATTAATGAGAATAATAAATGGGTTAATAATAATAATATTTTATGGGAAAATTTCAGCTGAAAATTTTGCCTATAAATATACTATTATAAACCCTATTTTTATTCCAACCCCAAAATTTTATAAAACTTAATTCTCTCCTCCTCCTCCTTAACGTCGTTTTCTTGGTGAATACCGGTGGAGTGCTTCACGTTTGAGGAGCAGCTGCTAAGGATCTCTGATCGTTGCTTTTGGATCGCATATTAAAGGTTAGTAATCGATTCATATGTTTTTACCACGATTTATATGCTTTTATTTGGATTTTATATGTGTAAAAGTGTTTTACCATGCCTCCGCTGCGATTAAAATCCAACAATCTGGGCCTCGGATATCCTTGTCAAGGCAGTTTGAGGGGATTTCCTTGAGGGATCTTCTTAAAGACGATGATTAGCTCCCGGTTTTCTTGGGGTGTTCTCCTCCTAATCGTCCCTGGATTTGCCTCTGGTTCAATCTTCTAGATTGAATGGAATTCTTAAATATTTTAACCCAAATAAAATTTTTCAATCTTCTAATCAAAATAGGTTTTTTATATCCGCTTCCGTGATCTTTAAATATTGTTCGACCCTCATGGACAAAGGTCGTAATATGTGGTCTCCGTCATGGTCTCCCTAACCACGGAGGTGAACGACTGTGTGTTTTGTGCGAACGTAATGACCTTCCCACTTTCCAAGTGTGATAATAGCTTTCCAAAATCATCCACATTTACGTTTACTATTCTAGGTATGTTTTGAATATTAGGTTGTGTTAGGTCTCAATATGTTTGTAGAAGGGGGGTTGAATACAAACAATACCGTTTAATCGAATAAAATGCGGAATAAAAAAGTGAAACAAGATTCAAGTTAAATAAATTATTATTAAACTTGAAAGGTGTTACAACAACGGTATCATTTACAAGGGATTAATCTCAAATCAATTATCACAAATCTAGAATAAATTCGACATGAACTTTTTCTATTTTTGCAATAAAAAGATCAAATGCTAAAAGCGATTTGAGATTAAGTTCTAGGGATTTCGATCCGCTAGATAGTTACACAAGAACAAGAAAGGTATTTCTAGTGGATTAGATTTAACAATAAATACTAGAAATAAATGATCTGTGAATTTGCAATAAATTCTCTGTAGGTTTCTTTTGTTTTGTGTTCTGCTGAATGATATTCAATACTCTGCTATCTGTTGAATGATCTGCTTCTGTTGGTTTTGTAAAACAAAACACTTCTATTGAATCAGTAAGACTTTCAACAAGATAATTCTTTTGGCTCAGCATGACAATCCTTTTAACTGGTAAGACTTTCGGTAGGACTATCAAATGAACTAGCAAGACTATCCTCCTTCCAGTGTAACTTTCGGCAAGACAATTATTTGTACTAGCATGACTTTCGATAGTCATACCGATTGTCATATTAGTATAATCAGATTGACTTGTTGAATTTAAATAGATTTTAATCCAATTTAAATTCTGAAAAACCTTAATATTAATTCTGAATTAATTAATCAATTAATTCAATTAATCAATAAATTAATCTTTGCAGATATAATTTATTTTCTTAATTAAATTATATGACTTATTTAATTAATAGAGAATTAATACTAATCTTGAGCAGCAACCATTCTTCTGAAAATCTTTGTCAATTACGAATCAATTCCATCACTTCAATATTGACACTCGATGTACTGTCTGGTTCATGAGTGACTAACTTCCGTGACGTTTCTTCATGCCTTGACTTTGATACTCTTGATTTTCTTCAGACTAAATCCTTGTAATTAATTGATACCCTGGCGAGATCTCTGTCACTTGATTAAATCCACAATCTTGATTAATATCACTGAGGCTTGATCAATTTCTTGAGCTTCTTCCAGTGAATTAAGTCAACAAGTCTGTACACGAACAATGTTACTTAATCCTTTGACATATGTTACTATGAGAGATCTCTCTGACGATAGAACCACTATTTACTTGTTACATTCTTATTTGAGTTGAGTTAAATCCTCGAATAAACAAATAGGCTATGACATATGCCTTTCAATCTCCCCCTATTTGTTTGTTAGACAATAACAACAAATACCTAGAGGATAACTCAACTAACAAATAAGAAAAAGATATACACAGTAATGCAAAGTAAATAGCAGAAAAGTTCTGGATTATATTTAACATTTTCCAGATTCCAAAAGAAATTTATAAGTGAATACAATATAGATGTTCCTCTAGCCTGAACATATAACTACATTAGTCTATCTTGATTCATAAAGCTCTAATCATATTACATTGAGTTTTGAGCCAATTGAATTCAGTTGTCTTCCCTTCCGAATTCACCTTCTTCCAACTCTTCACCTTCTTCCAAATCTTGAAGCAACTCCATGTCAAAGACACGATCCTTTTCTGAAGTGAAGCTGTCTGGCCTGACTGGTTGAACTTCAACTGTCTTTAGCTTATTCTTTAACTGATTGTACCTTTTAATATTCTTTTCACAATAAGCTTGAATCAGATCAGCTGCTTGAGTTTTCAACATGGATGAATATCCAGCAGTTCTTAAGTGATGTTCCATCCAGACCAGATGCTTAGCTGAGTAGTCTTTAAGAGATTGTGAATCGAGCTGGCAGATTTGAAGACAGTCAGACTTAAGGAATCTTACCTGATGAGGATTGTTGACCACTTGAGGACGAGCCCTGCTGGCAAACTCTTTGAGCCTTTCTCGAAGAACTTCATTCAATTCTGAGCTTCTTTTGACTTTGTTGAGAAGAACCCAAATCTCTGACAAAGAACGATTCTCAAACAGATGAAGTGAAACCTTGAAAGATCCTTCACTCTGATAATATACAAATATGCTCATCTCATTTAGGGATCTGTCAAAGGCAGCTGTGATCCTTGAGACTTCAGTCTTTATAGCATTCATGTACATGTCATTGTTTGGATTAGAGATCTCCAGCTTGTCCAGAAGATGTAGAAACTGCCTATCATTGTTTGTGCTCAGCTGAGGCATATCAAGTACTCTCCTAGCTTCATCCCATTTTTCACCAATCTTCAGTCTAACATCTCTTCTCCTTTCTTGAGCTTTAATGTCATGAAGACGTTGCTTTTGAAGAGTTTCTGTTCTTTGTATGTCTTTCCTCATGTCAATGATCTGGGATACCTTTTTGAGTTCAGCTTCTTTTCTTTTCATCTCTGACTGCTGCTGAAACTCTTTCTCAAACAGAGGATCCACTGGAGCTTCCTCTTCCCATTCTCCAAAATCACTTTCCTCCTCAGCTTCAAAGACACCATCTTTATCTCCCAAGACTGATTCAGTGGGAACATCACAAATATCAAAGTCATCATGTTCTCCACTATAGTAGATATCATCAGGCTTCCTTGTGCCTCCAACAGACGAATCTTTTTCTTTTCCCTTTTCACTTCTCCCTTTCTTCTCCCCCTTAGTTGAGGAATCCTCTACAGACTTTCCCTTAGATCCTCCATGACCTCCATCACCTCCCAAGCCTGAGCCTCCACCAGACGGCCCTTCAAATAAAGTCCTTTGTTCTTCATTGGGACAGTGAGAATTTTTGATCATGAAGTACAAGTGCTTCATCCCTTCATTCAGATGTTCCATACCCGTCTCTATCTTCAGAAATCTGGAGAAATCCAGTGAATGATTCATTTCAACCAAGTCTTCAAGAGAAGTCATTCTTGTATGTAGAGAGCAGAAGTTTGAAATGTCGTTAGCTGATAACGTTGGAGATGCCTGGATTGAGTTAAGCTTTGGTACAACAGATGTCTTCAAATCTGATATTTCAGTCCTGATGAGAGCCAGCTGATTATTGACAGAGGTGGAAGAAGAAGACCGTTCAACCACTTGTGCTTTGAATGATTGAGCTTCAGCCTGACTTTTTGCAAGTTGTTCCTTGAGATCAGCAATTTGAGCTAACAGATTTTCAGTGTTTGTGTCTGTGTGTGCGCTCACCTGAATATCTCTCCTGTTTGATTCACTCAACTCACGTGCTTGTGTATCTCTCAATATAATTGCTCATGAGGAGTCTTCCTGATGCTGATCTTCTGTACCTGCAGTTAAAATCACCCTAGCCTCTTCAAGAGAGGTCAGTGGTGGTGCAATGGGAATTCACGAGTCCCGATCCTCAGTCAAACCTATCATTTCATGTGAAATAGATGTCTGAATTGCTTCAGGGATAGATTGACTGAGTTGCCCTCCACTTTCTCCAGATAAATCTGCGAGTGGAGAATCCCGTGAGGGAGCCAGAGGTGTTGGAAATGGGAGGGGAGAAAATGACTCTATTAAAGGTGGCTGAGAGTCAGATTTTCCCTCAGAAGCATGTGACTGCTCTTCTGCCGTAACTATGGCAGGCACTGTAACCGACTCTATGTGCACTCCTCGCTCCGTGTCCTGAGTATCATCTACTGGTCTGTATGCTTCCATTGTGTGTAATGAAATTGTGCTTGACTCAGTACAGGATGCCATGGCCCTATGGAGAATTTCAATAGATTCATCCTGTTGAGAGAATGTTTCTAGTAACTGTTCAGTGGCCATTTCAAAGTCCATGTCCTGTTGGGAGGACAAGGATGGGCTTTCAGATGCCTCAGTAAATGTTCTCCTTTTCTTGGGTGGAGGAAGAGTTGAGGGTTCATTCACATCCACTAACAAACTACTTCCTACTAACCTTCTAGGCAACATTTTAGACAGTGGGGGAGAGGTTGAGATAGGTTGTGACTCTGTGTTTGGCTCTATGATCTGGGATTGAAGCTGTGGTTCTACAACTTCATGGTCAGTCCTATCAATCACTGAGGGCCTTTCAACAGAAGTAGGAATAGGTTATGTTTGAGGAACTATTACCTGTAGAGGAAGAGCATCTGATGTTTGAGCCTGGGTGGTTTGAACCACTGGAGGTTGAGCTTGCTGTACATGACCGGGAAGATTGAAGATAGGTAATGGAATATAAGTGGCCATGAAAGCAGATACAAGTACTGGAACTTGCATGAATTTGAAAGTTGTGTCTTGGTGGGTGTAAATCTTTTTGCTTACTGGAGGGGGTTCGGTTACTGAGGAGTTAGCAAAAAGGGCTTTATGCTCAGGTGAGAGAATATGTTCTGCTATGAGCATGAGAAAACGAGCATAGTAACACGAGACCCTATGATTTGTAGAATGATCACGTAAAGCAGTAGTGAGACGTCTCAAAAGAATGGGTAAAAGTAGTTTGCCAAAATTGATCCTTTGATTGAAAACAACCGCAAGACCAATATACTGCAGAGTGGAAGTGATGTTGTGAAAGTTGGATTTAGTGCAGTTGGCAAACACTTTAGAAAGAGTATCGAAGAAAATGTCCCATTCAGAAACCAAATTGGATTTTGATAACTTGGTTAAATTAATTACCCCCTGATAGTGAATAGCATGGAAAAAGTTTGAAATATCATTTTCAGAGGGCAAATTACAGAAATTGTCCATAGGAAAGTTTAACGCTCGATTGACGACTGTTTCATCAACCACATACTGTGTGTTTGCCACGGTGAATGAAAAGATTTAAAATCATCGGCCACAGTAGAGGTTGTGCAAATCAGTCTGAGCAGATCAACATTTAAAATCACATTTGATTTAATAGCAGAGCTAACAATCGAATGGTCATTTAAAAATCTAATCCACTGCTTAAAGTATTCTACATCACATTTATCTGGATTAAAATAACCAACAAGATTATGCGAAACAATTTAGAAATTGAGAGCCAATTTAAAAATAATAATAAGACACACACTTTCAGAATTTTAAGAGTAATATTAAGAAAATTCGAATTAATTAAATTAATTTAACAATTCGAATTAAATCAATTATATTCGAAAAATTTAGAAAGAAATGTATCTCGTTAAAGTTCTTAACTCACAAAAGCAGATTTGAAAAACGCACAAGACACCAAACAAAATTAAAATAAAAATACCCAAAATCAAACAAACACAAACTGTTTTTTTTTAAAAAAAAATCGACAGCACTTCTGTATGTATACACGTGTATTTATATATCACAGGAGTGATGTTTTAGTTTGCTGAGTAAAAACTCGAGCAAGGAAGACAATGGAGATGGTTTTGAGTTTGATCGAATAGAGAGAGAGAGGGAAAAAACGAGAGAGAAAAAATGAAGTCTGTTGAAATTTTGAAGAAAAACCGAACTGAATGATTTATAAAACAAAAAAAACGTTTAAGAAGACAACTGGTATGACAATCGAGGAAAGTCATACCGATTGTCTTCCCGATTGTCATACCAGGCAATTTGAGAAGACAAAAATAAAACAAAAACAAAAAAACAAAAACAATAACAAAAAACAAACATAGTAATAATATATAACTTGTATGACAATCTGATAGTCATACCGATTGTCATACCAGTACAAAATAAAATATAAAATATCTGATATTAATTTTATGACTGGCATGACAATCAATAGTCATACCGATTGTCTTGCCAGTTATAAAATTAAACTGAATTAAAAACAAACACGTATTTGTACTGGAATGACTTTCAGCAAGACAATTACAATTGTCTTGCCGATTGTCATTCTAGTATAAAATAAATTAAGTATTTATATAAATATACTGAATAATTAAAAATAAAAACTGTCAAACTGGAATGACTTTCAGCAAGAAAATTGTAATAGTCTTGCCGATTGTCATTTCAGTTAAAAACACATAAAAATACAGAATATAGAAAATATTACAATTACAGAAAACTAAAATGAATATGGCAGAAAATATTTACATAATTAAAATATTTCAGAGATAATTATATTTTCAGTCCAAAAATAGATTTCTTTTGAATTTTAGCAAATAAAATTCATAGAAAAATATTTTTAGAGAAAATAAAATATTCTGAGACATTAAAATTAACAAATTGAGTAAATAAATAAGATAAGATAATAAAAATTATATAGAAATAAGCAAGAAATTTTGGAAAATGATAAAATAAATTTACAAATGAATTTTTCTTTGTAAATTCACTCAAGAACATATTTAAGATATTCACACATTTAATCACTAAAGCTATTCAACATACCCAATTTACCAACTAATTTGGTAAATATGGATTTATCAAGAGGTTTAGTGAAAATATCTGCTATTTGTTCTTCTGTTGGAACAAAAAATAGTTCAACAGTACCATTCATGACGTGCTCTCTAACAAAATGATACCTGATGTCAATGTGCTTGATCCTTGTATGCTGCACAGGGTTGTTGGTAATGGCTATTGCACTTGTATTGTCACATAGAATAGGTATTTTGTTCAATACAGAGCCATAGTCCCGTAGCTGATTCCTAATCCACAAGATCTGAGCACAGCAGCTTCCAGCAGCAATATATTTAGCCTCGGCCGTTGAATTTGAAACTGTTTGCTGTTTCTTGCTGTACCATGAGACTAGTCTGCTACCTAGGAATTGACAACTCCCTGAGGTACTTTTCCTATCAACAACACTTCCTGCGTAATCTGAATCTGTATATCCAACAAGGTTAAAACCAGATTCTTTAGGGTACCAAATACCTAGATTTGGTGTTCCCTTAAGATATCTTAAGATTCGTTTAACAGCAACGAGATGAATATCTCTAGGATCCGCTTGGAACCTTGCACATAAACATGTAGCATACATAATATCTGGTCTACTTGCAGTAAGATAGAGTAACGAGCCAATCATACCTCTGTAGCTTGTGACATCTACCTTAATGGAGTTTTCACATGGTCCAAGCTTGACAGCTGTAGTTGACGGAGTCCTTGCTGATGCAGAATCCTCTAGATTGTATTTTTTGAGAAGTTCCTTGAGATACTTGGATTGACAAATAAAAGTTCCATCTAACCTTTGATTTACTTGTAATCCAAGAAAGAACTTCAGCTCTCCCATCATGCTCATTTCAAATTTGCTGTGCATTAACTTAGCAAATCTCTTACAGAGATTATCATTAGTAGACCCAAATATTATATCATCCACATAGACTTGGACTAATATTGTATCATTCTTATGCTTTTTAGAAAAGAGAGTTTTGTCTATGACACCTCTAATAAAGCTATTTTTAATAAGAAATTCAGAGAGAGTGTCATACCGTTTTCTCGGAGACTGTTTGAGTCCATAGATAGCCTTGAAAAGAAAGTAGACAAAATCCAAATGATCTGGATTTTCAAAACCAGGAGGTTGCTCTACATATACCTCTTCATCCAGCTTTCCATTCAGAAAGGCACTCTTGACATCCATTTGATAAACTTTAAAGTTAGAGAATGCTGCAAATGCCAGAAATATCCTGATGGCCTCTAGTCTAGCCACTGGAGCATAGGTTTCATCATAATTAATGCCTTCAGCTTGAGAATACCCTTTATCTACCAGTCTTGCTTTGTTTCTTGTAACCACACCATCTTCATCTAGTTTATTCCTGAATACCCACCGAGTACCAACAACTTTCTTGTATGTAGGTCTAGGTACCAGTTTCCAGACTTGTTGATGTTCAAACTGATTGAGTTCATCTTGCATAGCAATCACCCAATCTGGATCAGTCAGTGCTTCCTCAATCTTCTTAGGTTCCATCTCAGAAAGAAATCCTGAGAACAGACACTCATTTTGAGTAGCACGTCTAGTTCTGACTCCAACATCTGGATCACCAATAATTAACTCAAAAAGGATGAGCTTTATTCCAGACAGTCTGTCTTGGAAGATTTGATCTTGATGATTCGCCTTGAAATTCATTGGGATGTTGTGTCCTACTAGTTGATCCTTGAGCATCTCCCCCTGAGTTGTTGCCATGTTGACTTGAAGATTCTCCGTCAGTAGCAGTGGTATCTCCATTGTTTCCAAAGTTTCCATCACCATTACCTTGAGTATCATCATGATTAACAGGTTCTTCACCAACAACAATCTCAGGTTCTTGACCATGTTCTGATTCTGAATCTGACATATCATCAAACTTCAGTTTCTCAGAAGGATCTTCAGTTTGGATACTAGGGAGTTTAGTGTCATCAAATGTAATATTGACACTTTCAGTTACTTTGTGTTGATCAATGATATACACTCTGTATGATCTTCTTCCATATCCAACAAAAATACCCTCATATGCCTTTGCCTCGAATTTACCACGACGATCATCTCCATCCTTGAGCACGAAGCATCTGGCACCAAATACATGAAAGTATTTGATAGAAGGTTTCTGTTCATTCAAAATCTCATAAGGAGTTTTCATGAAGTCTTTGTTGATTAGAGTTCGATTCTGAGTATAACATGCAGTATTGACAGCTTCCGCCCAAAAGTACATTGGAAGACCTGATTCACTTAACATCGTTCTTGCAGCTTCAATCAATGTACGATTCTTCCTTTCTACCACTCCATTTTGCTGAGGGGTTCTAGGAGCTGAAAATTGTCTGGTAATCCCTTTGTCTGTACATAATCCATTGAGAAGTGAATTCTTGAATTCTGTTCCATTATCTGACCTTATTACTCTAACAGGGACATTAGAATCTAACTCGATCAACTTGATATGATCAATCACAACTTGTGGTGTTTCATCCTTAGAGTGAAGGAATAAAACCCACGTATACTTGGAATAGTCATCAACTATCACAAGACAGTAACACTTCTTTGACATCGAAAGGACATTAACTGGTCCAAATAAATCCATGTGCAATAATTGCAGAACACCAGTTATGGAGGATGTGTCAGTGCCTCTGTGACTTGCTTTCTTTGACTTTCCTTTTTGGAAAGCCTCACATAGTCCTTCTGGGGAGAATTCCAGCTGAGGCAGACCTCTGACCAATTCTCTTTTGACAAGAGAATTCATTGTTTTGAAATTGAGATGAGAAAGTCCCTTGTGCCATAGCCAACTCTCATCTGACAATGCCTTTGCATAGAAACAATTGACTTCATGATTGCTTCCAGAGTTCATGTCAGCTACGAACAGATTTCCTTTCCGGATTCCCATCAAGGAGGGTTTTTCATTTTTCTTGTGCAGAATCTGACACTTCAGCTTGTCGAATAAAACATTGTAGCCGTTGTCACAGAACTGACTAATGCTAAGCAGATTGTGTTCAAGTCCTTGCACAACATACACATTTTCAATGATAACATTTCCAGCTAGCAAACAACCATATCCCTCCGTTAAACCTTTGCTGTTATCTCCAAAGGTAACCACTGGGCCAACTTTCTCAAACACATTTGATAGCAGGGCTCTATCTCCGGTCATATGTCTTGACGATCCGCTGTCAAGAATCCACACTACCGGTTGTACCTGTTTAATGCCCTGCAATACAAATGGATTAGACCTTCTTCGGAACCCAAGCTTGGCTGGGTCCGACATACTTGTAAAACTGGCCTTTATCAGGCAAAACAACATTCTTAATTTTAATGTTCTCAACTTTCTCAATGACTGGACATTTGACCTTGTGAACAGCCTTGACAAATTTCTGTTTAGGCTTAGGCACAAATGTCTCCTTTCTAGCTTTAGGAGGACTAGCAGTCTTAGACCTATCATGCTTCCTATTATTCACATGCTCTTTTCTTGATGATGATGTGTTTGCATCACTAGCCATGAGAGCAAGATTCCCAACTTCTTCATCTTTACTGTCAGTATCATCCTAGCTTCTTCCCTTTGCCAGGTCAGCCCTTTCAGATTTACTCTTCTGATTAGAATCGTAAGAGTTCTTCCTAACTTGTTTTGGCTTCCTGCATTCTGTGGCAAAGTGTCCCAACTCATTGCAGTTGAAACATCGAATGGTGCTTCGATCAACCATCCCTGTTTTGTACCCACCACTGCTGGTGTTAGAGGATGAAGATCCACCTTTCTGGAATCTGTTGTAGTTGGACTTGTACTTGAACTTGGGATTCCTTTTGAATCTGACATTTGAGAATCTCTTGACAATCAGGGCCATTGACTCATCCTCCAATTGCTCCAGTTCTTCCAAGGAATAAAAATCATCTCCTGATTGATTTGTAGTAGGAGGATCAAATTCCGCTACTATCACATTTTCTTCAACCTTGGAAGACTGTACCATTCTTTCTGACTGTTGAGATTGTTGTTGATATTGTGGTTGTTGTTGTTGTTGTTCATCAGCTACTAGAGCAGTAGACGTGCTGACCACTCTTCCTTTCCCGTAAACTTCCTTCTGCTGAATCTGCTCCAACTCATAAGTCTTTAACACACCATAGAGCATTTCCAAAGAAATCTCACTCAGATCTCTTGCTTCTCTAATGACAGTGATTCTATGTTCGAGATGAGTTGGCAGTGTTAAAAGGAACTTTTTGTTGACCTCCCTGATGGAATAGTATTTACCATTCATGTTCAGGTTGTTGATCAATGCATTGTACCTCTCAAACACTTCAGTGATTCCTTCTCCTGGATTGGATTTAAAGTATTCATACTCAGAGGTTAGGATTTCTAACTTGTTCTCCCTAACTTCCTCTGTGCCTTCATTAATAACCTCAATAGTTTCCCAGATATGTTTGGAATCTTTACAGTTCATCACATGTCTATTCATCAATGGATCAAGGGAATCTACTAAAATTAATTGAAGGCTAGCATCCAGGGAGGCTTCTTCTTTTTCAGCAGGAGAAAAATCCTCAGGATCTTTCACATAAGTTCTTGCTTTGGTAATCACCACATCATTTTCTATTACCTCTGGTTCAATAACCATCGGAATTTTGGGACCCTTCTTTAACACTTCCAGATATTTGGAATTTGCAACTTGTAAAAACAATAACATCTTCTTCTTCCACATAACATAATTTTCTTTATCGAATAGTGGAATTTTAACGGTTCCAACTTTTTGTGTAGTCATTATGAATTTTTGAGTAAATAAAAATTCAAGAAGTGAAAGAAACACAAAAGTCTAGGATCTTGATTTGTTCATTAATCAGAAGGCTCTGATACTAATTGTTAGGTCTCAATATGTTTGTAGAAGGGGGTTGAATACAAACAATACCGTTTAATCGAATAAAATGCGGAATAAAAAAGTGAAACAAGATTAAAGTTAAATAAATTATTATTAAACTTGAAAGGTGTTACAACAACGGTATCGTTTACAAGGGATTAATCTCAAATCAATTATCACAAATCTAGAATAAATTCGACATGAACTTTTTCTATTTTTGCAATAAAAAGATCAAATGCTAAAAGCGATTTGAGATTAAGTTCTAGGGATTTCGATCCGCTAGATAGTTACACAAGAACAAGAAAGGTATTTCTAGTGGATTGGATTTAACAATAAATACTAGAAATAAATGATCTGTGAATTTGCAATAAATTCTCTACAGGTTTCTTTTGTTCTGTGTTCTGCTGAATGATATTCAATACTCTGCTATCTGTTGAATGATCTGCTTCTGTTGGTTTTGTAAAACAAAACACTTCTATTGAATCAGTAAGACTTTCGGCAAGATAATTCTTTTGGCTCAGCATGACAATCCTTTTAACTGGTAAGACTTTCGGTAGGACTATCAAATGAACTAGCAAGACTATCCTCCTCCCAGTGTAACTTTCGGCAAGACAATTATTTGTACTAGCATGACTTTCGGTATGACTATCAATTGTCATACCGATTGTCATATTAGTACAATCAGATTGACTTGTTGAATTTAAATAGATTTTAATCCATTAAATTCTGAAAAACCTTAATATTAATTCTGAATTAATTAATCAATTAATTCAATTAATCAATAAATTAATCTTTGCAGATATAATTTATTTTCTTAATTAAATTATATGACTTAATTAATTAATAGAGAATTAATACTAATCTTGAGCAGCAACCATTCTTCTGAAAATCTCTGTCAATTACGAATCAATTCCATCACTTCAATGTTGACACTCGATGTATTGTCTGGTTCATGAGTGACTAACTTCCGTGACATTTCTTCATGCCTTGACTTTGATACTCTTGAATTTCTTCAGACTAAATCCTTGTAATTAATTGATACCCTGACGAGATCTCTGTCACTTGATTAAATCCACAATCTTGATTAATATCTGTTAGGAATATATGTGCATTAGTTTGATGATATGTTTAACAAAACACTTAAGTAGAAATTCAGTGTCTGTAGCCTCAACGGATAAGACCACTTTGGCTATCCGTTGATGGTGTAGCTTTACTTAGAAATAAGTCTAGTGTTGTAGCATATTTCAGTCTCTGTATTTAAGATGTAATTCTTAGAAGTTGAGAGAAACTATGAGTCATGTTGACTACTAGAAGATATGCAGATAGGAAGGCCAATTGTAAATATTTCATGCCTTGTAATTTTGTATAAATGAAGTGGTATCAACGGATGACTTAAAGACCTTCAACGGATGAGAAGCTAAGCTTCAACGGATGTCTCTAAAGCTTCAACGGATAACATCCTTCAACGGATGAGTGCATCAACGGATGAAAGCTTCAACGGATGTTCTGTTGATTAACCGTTGATAAGTGGTAGTTGTACCTACAAACAGAGGCACGTGGGTGAACAGAGATAACTGAAATGTGGCAGCCTAATTTCAGGAACATCAGAAAAAGCAGCCGTTCTACTCTAGTATAAAGAGACATTAAGTCAACAAAGTACTGGAGTGAACTGGAGAAGAAACAAGTGGAGATCTTACTTTATTATTTTATATATCCTTGTCTTCACTTGTAAACTTGGTAATATATATACCAAGTAGTAGCTAGTAATTAGATAAGAATTTTTCCAGAGCTGTTTAGAAAAATCTTGAGAGAAAAATTATCTAGTTTGTACTAGGATGCAGCTGTGATCAAATTCTTAGATCACAGAATTTCTGAAATACCATCTCTGGTGGAACAACAAATCCACCAGAAAAGTTTTTAAAGGTTTATTGTGTTCTTTACATTTGTGTTTGAATATATATCTGTCTGTATCAGCTTAAAGCAATTCACACACTTGTTCATCTTGAACACACAGTCTTTATAAACTGCTCAAAACTTGAAAAAGTTTTGAGATTTACATTCAACCCCCCTTCTGTAAATCTCATTGTTAGTTCTCTAGAAATAACAATTGGTATCAGAGCAGGCTCTTGACAAACAAAGAGTTTAAAGATCTTGGAATCTAACAAAGATGAGTAAGAAGGATATTGGAGTAAAAATCCCAGTTCTTGACAGAGACAGTTATCACCACTGGAAGGTGAAAATGCACCTTCATCTACTCTCCCAAGATGAAGGTTATGTAAACTGTATTGAGAATGGTCCTCACATTCCCCACAAAGTAGCCACAGTTGCTACGGCCACAATTGCTGTTGGTCAATCCATTCCAAAACCTAGAGCAGAATGGACAATGGAAGACACAGAAGAAGTCCACAAGGATAAGAAGGCTATGAACATTTTGTTTAATGGTCTTGACAAGGATATGTTTGATAATGTGATAAATTGCTCAACTGCCAAAGAGGTTTGGGACACAGTTCAGCTGCTGTGTGAAGGTACAGAACAAGTAAAAGAGAACAAGATGCAGCTTCTCATTCAACAGTATGAGTATTTTCATTTTGAAGAAAATGAATCTTTAAATGACACATTTAACAGATTCCAAAAGCTGTTGAATGGATTGAAGCTGTATGGTAGAGTGTACCAGGTGAAGGATTCAAATCTTAAATTCTTAAGATCCTTGCCAAAGGAATGGAAACCCATGACTGTCTCCTTAAGAAACTCTCAGGATTATAAGGACTTCACTCTTGAAAGATTATATGGAATCTTGAAGACTTATGAACTAGAGTTGGAACAGGATGAGGTATTGGAGAAGGGGAGAAAGAAAGGAAGTTCAGTTGCATTGGTAGCTGAAAATGAGAGGGAATGCAGACAAGAAACTGTGAGATCTACATCAAACTCCAAAGATGGTACAAGATATCAGGAATCAAGCAAAGGAAAAGAGCAAGTTGCTGAGAATGAAGACAACTCCAGTCAAGATGACTCTGATAGTGTTGATGAGCATCTTGCATTTCTGTCCAGGAGATTTGCAAAGATGAAGTTTAAGAAAAACACTAGAGCCACTAAACCTCATAAGAACATGGTGGACAAATCAAAGTTCAAGTGTTTCAATTGTGGTATAAGTGGACACTTTGCAAGTGAGTGCAGAAAGCCAACTTCTGAAAAGAAGAAATTTGACCAAGTAGATTACAAGAAGAAATATTTTGATCTGCTCAAGCAAAAGGAAAGGGCTTTCATTACTCAAGAAAAAGATTGGGCAGCTGATGGAGAGGAAGAGAATGAAGATGTGGAGTATGTCAACTTAGCTCTCATGGCTGATTCTGAGGAAAATGAAGTTAGTTCATCAAGCAATCAGGTAACAACTCAGGTAATCACTACTGATGTAACACAACTTACTAAAGAAGAGTGCAATGATGCTTTTAATGACATGTCTACTGAATTGTATCATTTGCGTGTGTCTCTTAAATCTCTTGCTAAAGAAAATAGTAGGATTAAAGAGAACAATCTGTTTTTAAGTAATAGAAATGCTATGTTAGAAGATAAGTTGATTGACCTAGAGAAAACCAAGCTGCATTGTATATCTGTTGAGAATGAACTAGCTGAATCTATTAAGAAAGTAGAAATACTTTCTAATCAATTAAAGAGAGAGCAAGAGGTGATTAAAGCCTGGAAAACATCTAGGGATGTTAGTGCTCAAATTGCCAAGGTCCAAGGAATTGAATCATTCTGTGAAACTGCCTGGGATAAAAACAAAAAGAAACTGGAATTAATTGATGGGCTGTCAACGGATGTGGAATCAACGGATGATGAAGGTTATCCGTTGAAGGAAGAAAATGAGCATCCGTTGAAGGTTCCTCAATTAAAACAGGCAGATGTTTCTAATAGTGAAAATCTAAAGAAACTCAACAAAAAGTTTGGTTCAACTTCCAAGAACTTTGTTAAAGAAGAAGCAAGCACATCCAAAGATGTCAGTAAGGTGAATATAGGGCACATGACCTTAGAACAGTTAAATAATAGGCTCAAGATGGTTGAGGATAAAAAGGAAACTAAAAGAAAATCTAACAGAAATGGGAAGGTAGGTGTTAACAAACATAACAATTACACACCTGATAGGTATGCTCCTAGAAAAAGCTGTGTGCATTGTAGTAGTGTTAATCATCTATCTGCTAATTGCAAATCTATTAAGAAAACCCCCATAACTGTACCCTCTTCCATGCCTAACATGTCTGCATCATCTCTACATGCTATGCCTACTATGTCTCAACAGAATCCTTATGCACATTTTGCAAACATGCCATATTTTAACAATCCTTATCTTGCTGCATTTAGTATGCCTCAAATGCCATACAATATGCCTATGTGGAATAACATGTATGCACAATCCATGCCTTATCATATTCCAAATGTGCTAAATGATTCTGTGACTAACCCTACACCTCAACCAACTACATCCAAGACCAAGGTTGACTCAAAGTTACCTAAGTCTAGAGATGCAGGAGGAATGAAGTCTAGGAGAAAGGCTAACAAGAATGGACCCAAGGAAACTTGGGTACCAAAATCAAATTGATTGATTTTATGGTGTGCAGGGAAATAGAAGAAATCTATGGTACTTGGACAGTGGCTGTTCAAGACACATGACAGGAGATTTCTCCCTGCTCACAGAGTTTAAGGAAAGAGCTGGCCCTAGCATAACCTTTGGAGATGACAGCAAAGGGTTTACTATGGGATATGGCTTGATTTCAACAAGGAATGTCATCATTGATGAAGTTGCATTAGTTGATGGTCTCAAACATAACTTACTGAGCATCAGTCAACTATGTGATAAAGGGAATACAGTTTCCTTCAATTCTGAAGCCTGTGTTGTCACTAGTAAGAAAGACAACAAAGTGGTTCTAACTGGAGTTAGAAAAGGAAATGTGTACTTAGCTGACTTCAACTCTGCAAATGCAGAATCTATTACTTGTCTCTTCAGCAAAGCAAGTTCAGTTGAGAGTTGGCTATGGCACAAGAAGCTATCCCATTTGAATTTCAAGACAATGAATGATCTAGTCAAAAAGGACCTAGTAAGAGGAATTCCTCTTGTTGAATTCTCAAGGGATGGTTTGTGTGATGCTTGTCAGAAAGGCAAACAAAGGAAAGCATCATTCAAAAAGAAGCTTGAAACAACAATTGATGAACCATTACAGCTGCTACATATGGATTTGTTTGGACCAGTCAATGTATTGTCAATTGCAAGAAAAAGATATTGCTTAGTGATTGTAGATGATTTCTCAAAGTTTTCATGGGTCTATTTTCTTGGATCAAAGAATGAAGCAAGTGAAATCATTATCAATCACATCAGGCAAGTCAATAATCATCCTGACCTGAAGGTTAGGAATATCAGGAGTGACAATGGAACTGAGTTCAAGAATTTATCAATGAGGCTGTTCTGTGAAGAAAATGGAATCATGCATGAGTTCTCAGCTCCAAGAACACCTCAGCAAAATGGGGTAGTTGAAAGAAAGAACAGATCTTTAATTGAGGCTGCCAGAACAATGCTTGAAGAATCAAAGTTACCAACATATTTCTGGGCTGAAGCTGTTAATTGTGCCTGTTTCACTCAAAATATCTCTTTGATCAATCAAGCTAAAGGCATGACTCCTTATCAGTTGTTCAAGAGAAGAAAACCAACTCTAAACTTTCTTCATGTCTTTGGATGTAAATGCTTTATACTAAGGAATCAATCTGACCATAAAGGGAAGTTTGATGCAAAGGCTGATGAAGGGATATTTGTTGGTTATTCAGCTGGAAAATCTTATAGGGTCTACAATCTAAGAACCAACATTGTTATGGAATCTGTGCATGTTGTGTTTGATGATAAAAAGATTGATGGACTAACAGATGAGGGACAATATGAGAGACTCAAATTTGACAACATTGAGATATATTGTGATGATAGTGAAGAGGAGACTGATGGAGATAACACTTCAAAAGGGATTCAAAACATGCCCTTGGATAATGCACAAAATACTGCATCCGTTGAAAGTCAGAATTCTGCATCCGTTGATAGAGGCAATGCAGTATCCGTTGAAAGACATGGTGTATCATCCGTTGAAGTACTAAATGAAGCATCCGTTGATCATAGTTTATCAACGGATAATCGATTTACATCATCAGTTGATAGAACTCCAAGTTCCCTGCAAAGGACCAACAACTCAGGGGGAGTTTCAACTAGTCAACACTCTGTCTCACATCATGACAATACTGAGGCCACCTCATCTAGAGCACATCTTCCACTTCAAAGGAAATGGACCAAGAATCATCCCTTTGAACTGATCATTGGTGATGCATCATCTAAAGTGCAAACAAGAAGAGCTACTCAAGATGAATGTCTGTATAGTAGTTTTCTATCTCAGGAGGAACCTAAGAAAGTGGAAGAAGCCTTATTGGATCCAGATTGGATATTAGCTATGCAGGAAGAGCTAAACCAATTTGAGAGAAACCAAGTTTGGAAGCTGGTACCCAAACCAAAGAACAAGAGTCCTATTGACACAAAATGGGTATTCAGAAACAAGATGGATGAAAATGGCATTATCATAAGGAATAAAGCCAGATTGGTTGCTAAAGGCTATTCTCAGCAAGAGGGAATAGATTTTGATGAGACATATGCTCCTGTTGCAAGACTTGAAGCCATCAGAATTTTTCTAGCCTATGCAGCTCATGCCAATTTCAAAGTCTATCAAATGGATGTCAAGAGTGCATTTCTAAATGGGAAATTAGAGGAAGAAGTCTATGTAAGTCAACCTCCAGGATTTGAAGATCCAAATTTTCCAGACTATGTATATTATCTGTTGAAAGCACTCTATGGACTGAAGCAAGCACCTAGAGCCTGGTATGAAACCTTATCAAAATTTCTTTTGGAGAATCACTTCACTAGAGGTACTGTTGATAAAACTCTCTTCTTTAGGAATGTTAATGGCTCTAGTATACTTGTTCAAATTTATGTAGACTGACATAATATTTGGTTCTAAAGATGATAAACTTTGTAAAAAGTTTGCTAAGCTAATGCAAAGTAATTATGAAATGAGCCTTATGGGAGAACTAACCTATTTTCTTGGTTTACAAATTAAACAAGTTAGTAATGGAATTTTCATTAGTCAAACTAAATATATTCATGATCTTTTAAAGAAGTTTGACTTAATGGAATGTTCATCTGCAAAAACTCCCATGGCCACTGCCACCAAACTTGAATTAAATAAGACTGAAAGGTCTGTGGACATTACAAGTTATAGAGGCATGGTTGGTTCACTTTTATATTTAACTGCTAGCAGACCAGATATAATGTTTGCTACATGTCTGTGTGCTAGATTTCAAGCTGATCCTAGGGAGTCTCACTTAATAGCTATCAAAAGGATTTTCAGATATCTCAAGGGTACACCAAATTTAGGTATTTGGTATCCTAGAGAATCTGGCTTTGATCTAATTGGTTATTCAGATGCAGACTATGCAGGTTGCAAAATAGACAGGAAAAGTACAACAGGCTCCTGCCAATTCCTGGGAAACAAGCTTGTATCATGGTTTAGCAAAAAGCAAAATTCAGTCTCTACTTCTACAGCTGAGGCTGAATACATTGCTGCTGGAAGTTGCTGCTCTCAAGTGTTATGGATGAGAAATCAACTCCTTGACTATGGACTTCATGTTGATAGAATTCCTATCTTTTGTGACAACACAAGTGCCATAGCCATAACAGAGAATCCTGTACAGCACTCAAGAACCAAGCACATTGATATCAAGTACCACTTCATTAGGGAGCATGTCATGAATGGTACAGTGGAACTACATTTTGTTCCAAGTGAACAACAAATTGCAGACATATTTACCAAGCCACTTGATGAATCAACATTCACAAGATTAGTAAGTGAGCTAGGTATGCTTAATTACTCTTAAAATTCATGTCCTTATTGCAATTTGAATTGAAGCCTGAAATATATTAGTTGCTAGAACAAATTTGACTTTTAACAAAGTTTATACCATCAACGGATGTTTCCTATCCGTTGAAAGTCAAAATTGCTCTATCAACGGATATTCATTATCCGTTGAAAGACAAATACATTTCTGGAATTTTTATCCGTCAACGGATAAAACTGAAGTACCTTTCAACGGATGACAATTTGCCTTATCCGTTGAAATGTCACATCAGTCGATTCAGGTGTTTCACAGCCGTTGATTCTATTTTCTTAACCGTTGATACTCATACATACATCTGTATGTATTGGTTTTAAAGGTAGTTGTTAGAATACTTACAGTTTATTCTTAAACGGCTGAAATTCACTAACATATACTTATTGATTAATCTTTTACTAATTTTTTTTTTTGAAAGCATATAAGCCCTTCTGATTTTTCATTTTTACTTTACGCTTTCTTAAAATTTCAAGCATTTACCATTTTCTCTCTGCAAAACCTTCAAGTTATTCTCTGCAATTTCTACTCACAACAATGGCACCAGTCGTGAAAATTATGTCTCAATCTGGGTTCATCTATGAGAAGAACAATTTCATAGCTTTGGTAGAAAAGAATGAAGCCCATTCAGACTATCACAAAATGATGGACTTCATCAAAAACTGTAAACTTAGCTATGCAATGCTGGAAGCCCCAACGATTTACTGTGAAGTAGTTGAGGAGATTTGGACAACTGCTGAGTTCAACTCCATAGATATGACTATCTCCTTCACTCTCAAAGGTAAAAATCACTGTATTAACTGTGATGATTTACAAGCATGTTTTAAATTACCTGAGAACAATGCCATGACACCACACACTGATAATGATGTATCCAGCATGTTAGATTCCATAGGTTATTCTCTTAACTCTGCTAGTTTAGGGAGTATTAGAAGAAAAGGCCTTAGGAAAGAATGGAGTTTTCTTGGGGATGCCTTTATAAAGGTTTTCTCTGGGAAAATTAGTAATTTTGATGCCATAACTTCATCTCTTGTTAATATGCTCTATATGCTTGTTTCTGATAGGTATTTTAACCTTAGCAACTATGTGATGCTAGAATTGGGTACTAGATTAGGTAACAAAGCTAATAGACCTAATAACATCTATTATGCTAGATTCTTTATGTTATTGGCTAACCATGTTGCTGAAGGTTTGGTCATAATCAATGAGAATAATAAACTCAAGTGCTGGGCACAAGAGAAAAGAGTTCTTGCAGATTTATTGAGAATGGATCTCAACAGCAGTGTGCCATTGGTATATTTACCAATCATGAATGCACCTCAGGTAGGTGAGGTAATTGCTTCTACAACTCCTACTTCTTCCAACCCCTCTATTTCTTTATCTTCTAGTGTGGCCATGAAATCTGTGACAATGCCCCAACAGATTTCTACCAAGGTCACCAAAACTAAACTTTCAAAATCAAAGACAAAGAAAACCACCTCTGTTGTTTCTCAAAAGACAACAGTTGTAACACCAACCATTAACCCTGAGGGGAGTGAACAGGGTGTGAGTGGTGAGGGGAGGGGTGAACATCAAAGAAACCCCCAGGATAAGGAAGGAGAGTTAAGTGCTTCCCAAGCTAGCCAAGCCACAGTTTCTCAAAAAGCTGTGGTGGTTGAAAAGGTATCTAGCACATCCCTAGTTGCATCCTCCCAAAAGGATGTTACTATTGAAAATAGTTCCCAACCAGGAACACAGAACAAACGAGGGAGGGACACTGAAGCCAAACACTCACCAACAAAAGCTTTTATTAGAAGAAAGAAGGCTAGAACCCAATCTTCTACACAGGGTGCACACACTGCACAGATACATCCATCTGTATCTATGCCTTCTCAAACTCAGTTTGATGTGGCTCCAATAAATGTGGAGTCACAAGCCCCATTCTCTCACAATAATCACACATCAATCACCAAACACTTCATCACCATCTCTGGATGTGGATATGTTATTCCCATCAATTCCTGATTCTCCCTCTTTACAACTCAGGGAGGAGCCCCACTCAAATACAGGTGATCATCATCTCTTAGATGATTTGTTGGATCACCCGCAAATTCTTTCAGATATAATTGAAGGATCTGTGTCACCACATCTCAAATCAATCTACACAGATTCAACAGTTATATCACTTTCAATTTCAACTTCTTTTCCTTCTTCAACGGATATCACTCATCCGTTGACAAGTGGTTGCTCTTCAACGGATAAGCTTAACAGCAGTTATCCGTTGATAACATCAGTTTCACCTTCAACGGATATTCCACATCCGTTGATAGTCTCTCCACACATAACTGAATCAATTCCAAGTGTAGAAGACATGAATACTGTGCAATCACTCTTAGGATTGAGGGAAGGGAGTGAAAATTTGAGTGAGAGGCTGGGTTGCTCCCAGGCAAAAGGAGAGATTGAGAGCTCAAAAATGCATGCTATTTCTTCCAGCATGGCAAAAGTAAGTGAGAGGAGTACCACCTTAGTAGGTGAAGGTGAGGGAGTGAGTTGTGTGAGCCAGGGGGAGCCCCTGATGCAAGAAAATAGAGAAAAAGAGAGAAAGGCAGGTACAGTAGATATAAGGGTGGAACCAGCCATTGCTAGTGAGTCAATGATTGTGGATGATGCTGAAAAGGAAAGACAATTTCAGCAACATTACAAAGCTTGTAATTGATAACATTTCCTTGGATGCTGACACTTTTACTCATCCTGTGTCAGCCTATCAAATGTTGGCTGCTCAGGGCAATGAGGAGGCAGAAAAGACACTACATCTAGTACACACAACAGAATCTCTTCAAAGGGATAAAGCTGCTATTAACAAGATGCCTTCTACAGCTGGTGAGCCATCTGAGGAATTTGGAGTAAATTCTGATGATGATGACTCTGTTTCTTTTGATGGAAGCATGAACTTAGGGGGAGATGAAGGCCCTAGTTCAATTCCAAATCTACCTGAATGGGCTTTGACAAAGGAGTATAGATCAGGGGAATTCAATGTCTCCTTAGTCAAACAAATCAACACTATTCAACAGGCCATTCAGAACACTTCACATGCAAGTATCAAGGCTATCCTTCAAGCTCACCTGGACTCACTGCATCTCATGAAGTTGCAGCAAGTAAAGCAGAATCTGAGTATGGATGATCTCAGGAAGGATATTGCTGACTTGAAATCCTACAGTTCTGAAAAATTGGATTCAGTCATGCCCTATGGTACATTGCAGGACTTGGTTTTGAGATTGAAAAAGGAATCAGTTACTGAGAAAAGGCTGGCCAAGTTGGAAGACAGAGTTCAAGTTATTGAAGATTCTGTGGCCACCATTCTTCACAACCAACAATCTCAAACCAGTCTCCTAATGCAGCTGGCAAAAGCACAAGGCTTGACCCCTCTCCTTGATGATAACAAAAAGGGGGAGAGTAAAAGGGAAGGGGAAGGAGAGCCATCTACAAAAATCAAAATATCTAAAGTGCTAGTTCCTGCCATCACTACTTCTCCAATCATTCAAATCAAAGGAAAGCCTGATGGAATTGATTTGATTCAGCTAGCAGCAGCTGAAATTCAAGTGAAAGAGCAAAGGAGGAGAATTGATGAAAGGTTGCAACTGTTGTTTGGCTCTACACAAGATAAATCAACATCTGTGAAATATAGCACAAAGATTGAACCAATCAACATGGAGCTCAAGCCAGTAGGGAGACATAAGGATGGAGAAGCTTCTTCCAAAGAACTACAAGCTATAATTCTCAAGCCCAATAAAAGATCCAATAAGGACTCTACAAAGAATCCTTTAAAAGAAGTGGACTTTCCTCCTCCAAAAGCTGATGAGAACAAGCTTTTAGGTAGGAGTATTGCTTATCTCAAAGAGACCATGGATGAGGCTGTAAGGAGAAATAGGGCTATTATCTCTAGAGAGGGAAAGAGCATATGTGTGATGCAAGGACATCCCAAATTCTCAATAGCCAAGAAGGAAGAATTCAAGCAACTAAAGGCTGACAAAAGAGCACAAGCAAAGCTTGAACAACAGCTAAAGTCAAGTCAAGTTGAAGAAGAGAAAGGAATTGAAGTCAGGGGTGAAGACAAGATTGCAAACCTAGATGAGGTTTTTGGGAGTATATTTGGTGAGAGTATGGAAGAAAGAGAGGAATGGCAGAAGGGAAACAGAAGAAAGGCCAAGGCACATAGAAGGAGTGAAGATAATACTGAAGTAACCAAATCTATATCTAAACCACTACCTTCCATACCTGAACCTCTTGTTGCTAATCCCACTATAAACATCCATGGTGAACCAATCATTCCAAAAGAGGAACCTATTGATTGGGACACCATCAAATTGCCTACCTTTCTAACCACTCTTCCACTACCAAAGAAACAGAAAAGAAAACCCAAATCTACACCTCCCATAACCTCTAAGAAATTCACTCAAAAACAAAAGCCTAAGCCTAAGCCATCCATTTCTAAAGATGATTATGTTCACATCTGTGACATAAAAGAAATTTCAGACATTGAACTCTATCTGGATGAGCTGGAGGATGTAAGAGGAATAGTTGCTTACAGACAGCTACCAGAGAGATTAGTGTTCAGATACAAAGGAGCTGGGGAAAGAACATGGCCTCTCCACAGGATTCTGAATGAAGGCTACTCTACCTTGATTAGAGTCTTTTCAGCTATACAAAAGGATTCTGGCTTTACCAGAACTGCCAAGACTGAAATTCTCAACAAGATTGCCAATATAAGGAAAACTTGGAGGGAGCCCAATGCTTTACCCAGGACTTTACTCATTCAAGAAAGGGGAATTACAATTCACAAATCACCTCATTGGTTGATGGAATTTAGAGATGATAAAGGAGTCAGAAGATTTTTCAGACTTGAAGACCAACTCAAGATTGCCAGCAATGAAACTCTCAAGGAAATGCAATCTAAGTTGGATATCAGTGTTGAAGATGAAGCTGAATTCTTCAGACAACTCCAACTCCAAATTGAGGAAAATGACAAAGGGCTAGGAAAGAAAACCAGGGAACAAAGAAGAAAAAGATGATTTGCTCAGGCTAAAGGAGTATCCTTGGAAATACTGTAAATCTTCAATTTCCTCCTAGTACATACATTTTTGCAGCATTTTCAAATTTCTACTTAGTTTCAATTCATATATCTGTTAAGTGTTTTGTTATCATCAAGTTAACCCTGAATTTATGCCTACAATTCTTATAGACATAAATAGGGGGAGATTGTTAGGAATATATGTGCATTAGTTTGATGATATGTTTAACAAAACACTTAAGTAGAAATTCAGTGTCTGTAGCCTCAACGGATAAGACCACTTTGGCTATCCGTTGATGGTGTAGCTTTACTTAGAAATAAGTCTAGTGTTGTAGCATATTTCAGTCTCTGTATTTAAGATGTAATTCTTAGAAGTTGAGAGAAACTATGAGTCATGTTGACTACTAGAAGATATGCAGATATGAAGGCCAATTATAAATATTTCATGCCTTGTAATTTTGTATAAATGAAGTGGTATCAACGGATGACTTAAAGACCTTCAACGGATGAGAAGCTAAGCTTCAATGGATGTCTCTAAAGCTTCAACGGATAACATCCTTCAACGGATGAGTGCATCAACGGATGAAAGCTTCAACGGATGTTCTGTTGATTAACCGTTGATAAGTGGTAGTTGTACCTACAAACAGAGGCACGTGGGTGAACAGAGATAACTGAAATGTGGCAGCCTAATTTCAGGAACATCAGAAAAAGCAGCCGTTCTACTCTAGTATAAAGAGACATTAAGTCAACAAAGTACTGGAGTGAACTGGAGAAGAAACAAGTGGAGATCTTACTTTATTATTTTATATATCCTTGTCTTCACTTGTAAACTTGGTAATATATATACCAAGTAGTAGCTAGTAATTAGATAAGAATTTTTCCAGAGCTGTTTACAAAAATCTTGAGAGAAAAATTATCTAGTTTGTACTAGGATGCAGCTGTGATCAAATTCTTAGATCACAGAATTTCTGAAATACCATCTCTGGTGGAACAACAAATCCACCAGAAAAGTTTTTAAAGGTTTATTGTGTTCTTTACATTTGTGTTTGAATATATATCTGTCTGTATCAGCTTAAAGCAATTCACACACTTGTTCATCTTGAACACACAGTCTTTATAAACTGCTCAAAACTTGAAAAAGTTTTGAGATTTACATTCAACCCCCCTTCTGTAAATCTCATTGTTAGTTCTCTAGAAATAACAATATCACTGAGGTTTGATCAATTTCTTGAGCTTCTTCCAGTGAATTAAGTCATCAAGTCTGTAGACGAACAATGTTACTTAATCCTTTGACATATGTTACTATGAGAGATTTCTATGACGATAGAACCACTATTTACTTGTTACATTCTTATTTGAGTTGAGTTAAATCCTCGAATAAACAAATAGGCTATGACATATGCCTTTCAGGTTACAGCAAGACTGCGGGTGTTGCTGCGATCTGAGTTTGAGTTTGCATCACAACCTGCGATTGTGATGGTGCAACAATTTTTGGCTGAGGCATGACTCCTTGCGGCTGCGTCTGTGCAACATCTTGCGGCTGCGGTGGCGCAACACCTTGTGGCTGCGGTGGTACTACTACTTGTGATTGTTGCCGTATAAAATTATGAGCATTGATCCTTTGTTGGCTTGGTGACTCTTGATATTCCTCTTGTGGCCTTCTTCAACCATTAACTCTTGGGGTGTGTGTATCTCTACCCCTCCATCATTGTCGATATGAGCCACTCTGAATATCGCATCTACTTTCCCAGCTATGGCTCCCACAACCGACGTCTTCAGGTTCTTTTCCTTTTCTTCTATATTCTTAGCTTCTTTTCTTTTTTTTCGGATGAGGGCATTCACTGTCGTGAAGACTTTCTTCCCTTTTGAGGGGAGTATTTGTACGCTTATGAAGCCCTACTTCATCTTGATTTTCATTCTTTTGTGTTTCCAGAATTAGCGTCTTCAAATCTTCATCGCTTAATTGGATGCCAAGACACTCCTTCAAACGAGATAACGTCCTTCGTTGTTTCTCAATCTCTAGATCATCGCGACAGATTTCACTATCAGTATGTCCAGAGCGATGTGCATGTGGGACTATCCTTTGCTCTTGATTGACTCTCGTTGAAGCCTTTGTTCATAATATGAGATATCTACAATCAGAACATCTTCAGTATATTGCAAGCGACGGAGTGTTACCCCCCGAAAGCATTTATCGTGGGATACACGATCTTCCTTATTTTATTTTTCACAATTTTCCTTAGATTTTTCATCAGTTGTGTTCTCCTTAGAATGGTACCTTCGAGGGTGATGATGGATTTCCTCGGCCTCGATTAGACCTAAGCTTCTCCTGAAGTGATTTCAAGAATCTTTCACCTGATGGAGTGGTTCCAATTAATCACCATTATTTAAGCGTAACAGTGGTTTATCCTCATGCTTCTTGAAGCATCTATCTTCCCGTCGTTGAAAGCGTCCATCTTCTTGTCGCTTGAAGCATCCATCTTCATGTTGCTTAAAGCGCACATCTTTATTTCGCTTAAAGCCTACATCTTCCTACCGCTTAAAGCATCCATCTCCTTATTGCTTGTTGCGTCCATCTTCATGTCGCTTAAAGCGTACATCTCCATGTTGCTTGTTGCGTCCATCTTCATGTCGCTTAAAACATACATCTCCATGTTGTTTTTTGCGCCCATATGTATCTTCACCCACGAGTTTAGTGATCAGAGCAGTATCCTCAGAATAATTCAATCATCACGGAGTGATTGGTACATGTCTAACCTTAGCTTGTCCACGACAATTCGGGGTACCTCCCTCTATCATCGGAGCTTTCCTACGTGTCTGACCAGATTGGTTTTGCGACCACCTCTTCTTGTCTTCCTCCGTCACATAGTACTCAATCTTAAATCAAAACTATTTAATGCATCACCCATCCGAAAATGTTGCTCCGTCAGATCCGCGTTGCTGATGAGAATCGACAACGCTCCCCTAACTAACGGAGTTCTGCATTCTTCATAGCGTTTATCTTCATTAGAGTTGTAACCGTTGTCATGAGAATTTCCGCAATTGTTAGACATCTTTTTATTTCAAAATTCGATTTGGTTCAAGCCTTCCTTCTAGCGCCAATTGGTTAACGGAGGAATTTGGTTAACAAAGATTTAAGGTTCGCGACCAGAATCAAGATCTGCAGCGGTGGTCCTTTCTTGTGAGAGTCATGAAATTGTGGTGATTCTGATGAATCGGGGGTTGAGATCGTAAGGGTGTTTGGTGGTGGAGTATAAAGTTATCGCTTCCGATCCCCTACAATTTGCCTACGTACCTCCTTTTATAGAGGATCAAGCCCTACGTAGTTCTGGGAGAACAAAAAACCTAGATGGACTTGGCTTCTCATTCCGTGACCCAATCGGAGTTGTCGAACCAACTTCCTATTATAACTCGAACATTGATTTGCTTTAGGAGTGCCCAACGATATGGCCTAGTCACAAAGACCCAAGGCTCGGTTACGACTTCAGAACTTCACGGATAAGGAAACTCCCCAGCCGGTGGATATCCCATCTGCTACCGCTATTTTCGTCGATCGTAACCGCAAGCATAACTATGACTTACCGCAAATGCTCAAGCGCATCCTTGCCCCCTGATGAGAATAACCCACCAAACTACAGGACAAGTGATCCCAAGCGTATAAGTTCAAAGTGCGAGATAACCCTATAGTCATCCGACGAGGACAACCCGACGAATGCAGAGACAGGGCTCCCAAAGCACAAATAAGCGTTTACGATCGTTCCCCAACGACGATAACCCGCAAGACTACATAAGGACGCCTTCAATACATTTTCCGTGACGTTGGGCTCCCGGAGGCCCTGTTCCTTACTCAGGGAGAGGTTTTGGTGCCCTTCGGAGGCCCCCTTTCATGCTTGGGGCGAGCCCTAAACATGATTGGGCTCCCCTGGGGGTTCCTCCAGCTTACTTGCGTACTTTTCAAATTCTATTCACTTCCCAGTTTAGTTATGAGAGCAACCTCCTTACTAGTTTACTAGAGTTATTCATTTTACATTGCGGAGCGGCTACCCTGTGCGACAGTATAGCACGGGGCGTGCCCGAAGAGGGATTCTCTAGCACGGGGCGCGCCCAAAGCGGGATTCTCCCTAAGGGGTCTGGGGTTATTTTCTTGGAGTCCGGATCATTCCTTGCTTCTTGATAACTTTATTCTTTCTCCCTTAGCTTTAAAACACATTTATTAAACTTTTTTTTACCAATACTTGTTCTTAGTCGTCATCGTCTACTATAGTGGTCGTCATAACACTCTTGTCGTAGCGGCCATCATAACATTCTTGCCGTAGCGGTCGTCGCACACCTCATTCAATTGAATCATTATATTCTTTCAATGTAATGTTCGTCGTAAGTCTTACTGTAGAACTTTACTAATCATCGCCGTAACTCCTTATTGTCGATAGTCATTGCAAACGAATCCCAGTAAGAGCTAACCCCGTATTGAGCGCTCGACCTTCTTCTTTCTTGACGATGATCCAACTCATTTACTCGAAGATCCGATAAAATACCCATGACAATTTTATGGCATAACAATTACCAAGTTCCCAAGTTCAAATCCCGCCAACAACAATGAATTATATTATTATTTATATTTATAATGATACAAATAAGCTCTCACAAGTTCGAATCTCACCAATAACAAATATGTTTATTGTTATTCATAAACATATTATAAACATACTAATAAGGCTAATGATTCAAATCACATCAATCATACATTTTGTTATGCTAATTAATTTAAACTAGAATTATACATATTTAAATTAAAATTCTCATAATAAGTCTATAATTCTATACTAATTAATTTTAATATTGTGTTAGTATATATTATTTTTTATTAAAATTCTAAATATTATATAACATAAAATATTGTAGTAGACCCATGCTAGTACATATAAAATATAAAATATGTTGATTAATACATATAAATTACTAATATCAAGTTAAATTAATAGAATTTAATAAATAAATATGTATATTTTATTTCATAAATACTATACTTTACAATAATAACCGGATGAGGTATAATTTGGTTCAACGGTTATTCCCAAATTTTGTTTATTAAAATAATAATAAATAATGTTATATGTCCGTTAAACTACTAGACATAATCTACTTATCCTACTAAATTACGACAATAATTTATCCTATTATTAAAAAATAAATAAATAATGTTATATATACGCTAAACTACTAAACTCTTAAACTAAAACTACTAGACATATACTAAACTCTTAAACTACTAGACATATTTTCATTATCTTACTAAACTACGACCACAAATTATTTTATAATTTTAATTATATTTATATATTTATATAAATATTTTAAAATTATAATATAACGGAATTAAAAAAATTATAACATATAAACAACAAATTACGGTCCCCCTCCAAAAACAAATTAAAAAACAAAAGAAATGTGTAAATCGGGTATCATTTGTTTGTCGGGTAAAATCTGAAATAACAAATTAGGGTAAATATAAGAAGATGATTTGGGGCAAATCCACAAAATCTCGATCTTCAATCACTCTTTCACAAACATAGATTCAACTTCATCCATTCTCTATAGCTCCTACTAATCTCAATTTCAGGTATGTAGCCTATATTTCCGCTTCCATTTCTTATTATTGCCATAATTAGAATGATTTTATTGATAATTTCCCAAAATTTAAATTTGAATTCTGAAATTTGTATGAGAATTTATAATTGTTTTATATAATTTGTCTAATTACTGTTTTTAATTAAAGTGAAAATTAATATTAAGTTGTAGAGAGTAAGATGTTTCTATGTGCTTAGAATTGTGGTGATACCTTACTGTAACGATAGAAAGTTGTTTAGGTAGTAGGCACCGATGAAGTGTCTACACACGTGCGTTTTTAGTATCGCGGTTTTTTCGTGTTACCTTGTGTGTTCCGGTGCCATGTGCCTGAATTGAGTACTTGCTTAAGCTGCATTAGTGAAATGATGGTGAATTTAGAGAAATGTTTTAGGTATTAAGGCGAAAACTACATTAGAATGCTACTCGTAATTTATTAACATTTCAGGTCAAATACTGAGATGAAAACAGCAGAGTATAACATTAGAATACTACTCGTAATTTATTAAACATATGAGGTCGAACACTGAGATGAAAACAGCAGAGTATATCACGAGTACATAGAGTTTATTTATGTGCGGATTTTTAAAATTTGAAAGAGTATCTTGTAAATTATCAAGTGCCATTATACTTGAGAAAACATAGTAGAGCAAATTAAAAGAATATATCGTGCATATTATGCCATAGCTGTTATATATATAAAAAGTATGAACTTAAAAAGTATTGATGTAACGACTTGTCAAAAGATTTGTCTTATGTTATGTAGACGCACATCACTATGTTTTTAAGCTTTTCTGGTTATGTATCCTTTTTCCGCTTACACTTGCTATCATGCTGTATATGTTTTTAGTTTCTTTATGATACTCTACCTTTTATGGACTGCAATTGCTATAGCAACCATTCCATTTCCAGATTATCATATTGCGATTTGCAGGGAAAGCAATATGCTGAATTTGGCTCTGTATTAAATGCAAATAGAGAACTTGCATTTTTTATTATCTTTCACACCAAATACTTCGGAAATTCTCTTAAGATTGAGCTGTTGATTTGGATGTATGTTTAAAGTCACTAACGCAGTAAGATGGAAGAAATCTCAGACCCTAAAGCAAATGCATTAGAGCGAGTACTTCCTACTGTCCCAAATGGTAAATTTACTGCATCAGTGCAAATGGAAAGTTTTGCGGCTGTTGATGCTCAAAAAGTATCAGGTGAAGCAAAGGTTGAGGGATATGTTTCTGTTGGTGCTAGGATAGTACGTTCTCTAGAAGATTTAACTAAACTTGTACCTTGTAATGATTTTGCAGAAGATATAGAATTGTTTGATTCTGGTCCCATGCAACTACAAGCTGAAAGCTCCATTGGAATATCAATGATTCCTAAAAAAGTTACAACGTCCCATACCCATGACCATGAATCTGGTTCTGAAATGGTCAGTAATGAAGTAATGCAAGAAAACCATGTAATTGCCACAGAAAATACTTACCAAAAATCTGAATTTGACCGTATAAATATGGAACAAAAAGAAAGCATTCCAGAAGAAGTGATCCATAAGTCTTTCATGGAATCCTCAACTTCCTCGATAGATATTCAATTAAATAATCATAACAGTTATCAATCAGGACTACCACCTGAGAATGCAGCAACAGATTGCATGCAAGTCCAATTGGGACACCGAAGTGATGATGCTATAAAGAATTCTGGTCTTGAGGAATTGGTAATAGGTCAGAAAAAAGTTTCCAAGAGTCCTATCCAGTTGGTAGACATGGGGAAAAGAGGACGTGGTCGGCCCAGGAAAGTACAAACTGGTCTTGAGCAATTGGTACTAGGTCAGAAAACTGCTGCCAAGAGCTCTAGCCAGTTAGGTGACACAGGAAAAAGATCTCGTGGTCGGCCCAAAAAAGTACAAAATTCTCCAACTTCTTTTTTGGAGAATATAAATATGGAACAAAAAGAAACAATGCCAGAACAAGTGACCCAGAATTCTTTCTTGGAGTCCTTGACTATTCCGATAGACAGTCAGTCAAGAACTTATAACAGTGATCAATCAGGACTGCCAACAGAGAATGCAGCAAACGATTGCAAGCACATTCAGTTTGGACATCAAAGTGATGATGCTACAAAGATTTCTGGACTGGAGGAATTGGTAATAGGTCAGGATACAGTTTTCAAGAGTCCTAGCCAGTTGGTAGACGCAGGGAAGAGAGGTCGTGGTCGGCCCAGAAAAGTACAAACTGGTCTTGAGCAATTGGGACCAGTTAAGGAAACTGCTGCCAAGAGCTCTAGCCAGTTGGAAGACACAGGGAAAAGATCTCGCGGCCGGCCCAGAAAAGTACAAGATTCTCCAACTTCTTTAGGGTGTAATGTCAAAGTGTTACCAGAGAAAGGAAAAGATTCTCAGGAATTTTGTGTAAACAGCAGCAGATCATTGCGCTCAAGGTCACAAGAGAAATCTATCGAACATAACTTCAGTAATACTGTGGAAGAAGGTGGTGACAGAGAGAAACCAAGGAAGAAGAGAAAAACTCGAATGGAGGAAAATAGGGTTGACGAATTCGGTAGAATAAGGACACACCTAAGGTACTTACTACACAGAATAAAATATGAGAAGAATTTCCTTGATGCTTACTCTGGGGAGGGATGGAAAGGACAAAGGTTTGTACTTTATTAAATCATCTATCTTTGTTCAAATTCTTTTATCATGTGGCATCGTTAACTGTATATTGCATGCTAAAATCTTATATATTGGGCTTTAATTCGTCTTGAAAATACCTTGCATGCATTGATGAACACAATTGTTGCTGATGGGCGTTTTAGTCAAGTGAGTAAGTGACCATTTTGGGAATGGTGAAATTAAAATATACTGAGATGAACACAGCTTTATATATTATCAGAATAAGAAGCAAGTATGATCTATCAAAGAATATTAATTTTCTGAAGTGTTAAAGTATAAAAGAAAAATGGAAGATTTTTATATTAATTTGGTGATTTGACCCCAATGAAATAAAGCTTAATCATTTTTTGTAGGAGAGGGAAGTGAATATTATTGAAATTTAATTGTAGTACTTTCTGTGTGGTATCATACTATTAGGTAGTCCATCTGTTCAACACAATGATTCTGAAAAACAAACTTACCCTCTATAGGGTTAACATTACATGCTATTAGTTTGTCATTTTGTTACCGGGCCTTTTGCAAACTGTTGATTGTGTTAAATAGTTATACCGGACATATTCATCTAGCTGGGAATAACGTAAAAATAAAAAGAGAAAATATTCAGTATGATAAGTCACAATAGGCATCAGGATCGAGCTGGCGAGTCACGTAATACATGAATATTCTTAGTTCAAGAGAATCAAATGTACATATGGAACTTGTGTTGTGTGTGTTCGTGCACAATTTAAACACTCATAAACAGGCAAAAGAACAATTATTAAAATTTGTAAACTAGAACTAGGCATTTTGATACCAAACTCCTCAAGTGCACAGAGTTTTTATTCAAATAGGGTGCCCTTCTAATATATGATTCTGGTAATGTTCTGATACAATATGGATATCTGTTAAGCATTACATGTCCAAGATATTCAGTGCACACCTTATGGCAAATTTTTATATTGCATAGACTATAATTAGCAGAACTTATATGATCTATCTGTGCCTGTACCTCTTCTTTATATATTGTGCACACATATGTGATTGTTGACATGGATATAATCACATGAGTTGAAAGAGAACCGAGAACAAATATGTATGCAAAATCTCAGATGTCCTACGTTTTTGTTTCTCGGAGGGGAAGGGGGGGTAATGTGTCGAGTGAAATATTTATGGAAAATATTTTGTTGGACAAGTCGAACCGAGATGGAGTTTTGACCTTCTGTCAGAGAAAAACGAACGAGTAGATCTCGTAGGATTCCCAAGAATATCCATTTACATTTTTATTATATCTTGAAACCTAGTAAAATAAAATTTCTTATTTCAAATCTTTTGATGTATATAGAGTTTTCTGATTTCTACTTAATTCTACTGCTTAGAATTTGCTTAATGTGTAATTATTCAGCCTAGACAAAATAAAACCTGAGAAGGAGCTTAAACGTGCAAAAGCTGAAATTTTCGGACGCAAATTGAAAATTAGAGATCTATTTCAACGCTTGGATTTAGCACGTTCCAAGGGAAGGCTTCCAGAAATTCTTTTTGATTCTCGAGGAGAAATTGACAGTGAGGATGTAAGTTGTGCTCTTTGCCTATGCGCCATGTTCCTCCTTTGATTTTGTTGACACTATAAACTGTGCATATATTAATCTTTTTAATAAGTTATTTATGTTGCGGTAGATATTCTGCGCGAAATGTGGATCCAAGGATGTGACACTCAGTAATGACATCATCCTTTGTGATGGTGCATGTGATCGTGGATTTCACCAATTTTGTTTGGACCCACCATTGCTGAAAGAATATAGTAATATCTAAAATTCTAAATCACTGATTTTAAAATTATGCTTTAAACTTTTGTTTCTTGTTCTTATATCTCCTTTTATTCCTCATGTTTGCCCTCGTGTTTTGAATGTAAATGCTTTAGTTCCTTCTGACGACGAGGGTTGGCTTTGCCCGGGATGCGAGTGCAAAATTGACTGTATCAAGTTACTTAATGATTCTCAAGAAACAAATATTCAACTCGGTGACAGCTGGGAGGTCTAGTACAGAAACTTTACTTGGCCATTTGCAATTGTAAATGTATGCATTTGATTTTGATATATTATACTCGTTATATCTGCAGAAAGTTTTTGCTGAGGAGGCAGCAGCAGCAGTTTCTGGGAAAAATCTAGATGATAATTCTGGACTGCCGTCAGATGATTCTGAGGATGATGATTATGATCCTGGTGGGCCTGATTTGGATGAGAAGGTGCAGGGAGATGATTCGAGTACAGATGAATCTGATTATCTGTCGGAATCAGATAATATGCAAGTTTTACCTCAAAAAAATTCGTGCGGGCTTCCTCCAGATGATTCCGAAGATGATGAATATGATCCTAGTGCCTTAGTTATTGATCAGATGTTCAAGGACAGCTCATGTTCTGATTTCACATCTGATTCTGAGGATTTTACAGGTGTGATTGATGATTGTGAGGATACTGGTAAAGCTCAAGGGCAACTGGCGTCAACCCCAGATCATGTCAAGAACAATGAGGAAGGGTGTGGGCATCCCGAGCAATGTGATACTGCCCCTCTGTATCCGAGAAGACAAGTAGAGAGTTTGGACTACAAAAAGCTACATGACGTAAGCTACTTCAGTTACATTTTGTAAATATTGCTATTTTTTTCTGTATGTTTAAAGATTTCACGCAAATTTGTTTGACCTTGAGTCGTAGGGGAAACTGTACACGTGATTTATGTTGTCTGATGAGACAAAAGTAATATGGAGGAACTGTTTAATTTTGACATCATTGTACTTACTCTTTGATAATTTCTCCTATGCACTAAAAAGAATGTTGCAAGGAGTTCCCCTCTGAGATCAATGCACTTCTCAAAGATCACTCTTTTCTGATAGGTCACCCGTACAGGGGACTTGGGTTAGTATATGATATTATAGTGCTAACATATTTTCTTAAATATTTGTCAAGTGTACGTTTACAACTATGGCATTATTTAGAGGAAAAGAACACGAGATATGTTGCATTTGTATCTGAGTTGGCATTCTACAAATCGGAATATTTAGAATGAAATGATGATAGTGTTTCCACACTTTGTAGATTGAGTTCTATAAAATGTATGACATCCTTGCTATTCTTTCAAGTCAACTTGATCTAATTATTTGTACTGATACAAACCAGGTAATTCTAGGTACATCTAAATTTTACATTCCATTGTTTATTTTTTTCCCTAATAGGATGATATTTAATATTATACTTATCCTTGCCTGAATTGGTTATTTGGTTACTAAATCTCTTGTTTTTGTAGGAAGAGTATGGGAACACATCTTCTGATTCAAGTGATGAAGATTATATGGCTACTTCATCACCAGATAAAAATAATTCTGATAAAGAAGCTACAGCAACGGAGCATGGAAAAGAGAGCGGTGATTTGGAGCTAGACCAAAAAGTTAGCGAATCCACTCATAATAGGAGATATGTAAAGAAGTTTGCTGTTGAAGGCACAGATTCTTTGCTTTCTAGATCGTGTGAAGACTCTGCAGTACCTGTCGCTAGTAGTAAAAGTACTTCAAGAGCATTGTACGGGGAACATGCAACTCAGGTATTGTAGTCCTCAATTTTTAAATTTTGCATAGGATCCTTGTTGTTAAGTGGAGTCAGGTCGTATGTTATGCTTGCCACAAGCAAAAGTATCTTCTTTCGTTCGGTGGTTTGTATGTCCAAGAGTTTGTTTTGACTTGAGCGGTGAAGATTGATTACAGAATGTAATGCACATGTTGCTTCAATAGATGCTTTTTTTGAAGATATATATATAGGCGTACAAGGGGAGGGGTGAGGAATTGAACCATGATCGTTGTCATTAGCAGGGCTGCCTTTGCTTTAGACTGAACCCTCAACCATTGATGCAGTTTTATTTGCAAGGGAATTAATTTTTTGCAAACCCTTTTAACTGCAAGGACAACAATTAAATGGTAGTTAACATGCAAAGCTTGTTTTATGTCATACATGCATTATGATGTTATATTATAGTGCTTTGTTATATTTAAGTAGAAGCATGTTCTGTATACTAGTGTGTGCAACCAGCAGTACAGTTTTGCATATATCAATGCCAAATAGGAAATGCCGTCTATCAAATATTATCCACTTTTTATACATTTCCACTGTGCATTAACACCTTGATATATATTTTGATGTGCAGAGACTCCTCCAATCCTTCAAGGAAAATCAATACCCTAAACGAGCTGTGAAAGAGAGTTTGGCTGCAGAATTAGCACTTTCAGTCCGACAGGTAAATAATAAATTTCAAGGAGTTATTTGTTTATCAGTCTTTTTTCTCCTCGTTCTCTGCAAGACTTTGTTTGTTAAAACAGGTTAGCAACTGGTTTAATAATAGACGTTGGAGCTTTCGCCACTCGTCAAGTTTTGGATCGTCTGTAGCTGAATTTAAGTCAAACGAAGGTACTCCCCTTCAGAGAAGCATTGACATGTCTGGATCCAGCTTGAATACAGTCTTGGACAATGCTACTTGCAGTGAAATTGAAAAGAAGGAACAAGATATGGGAAGCCTTGGTTTGACAGAAGGTTGCGACACATACATGACGCCTAAAGTTCGTAGTATTACGAAAACTTGGGAAGAAAGAACCAAAGTTAGTAGTGACGCCACAGCAGAACCCACTATAAGTTTGGAGACTCCTAAACTGAATTTGGAAGATGGTTCAGCAAACCCTGAAAGTGGGGAAAAGTAGAGTATCTAGTTAGGAAGTGTGATATTTATCTCCTGAGTTTAAATCTTGATGGGCCCTTCAGAAGCCTTAACAATCAGGAGCAAGGAGCACTAAGAAAAATTCCTAGGGCGCTGGAAGAATGCGTTCCTTTGTTTGTAGTCACTATAACAATCCTTGCATTCTGCAAAAGTGAAAACAAACTTGGTGTAAAAGCAAACTTTCTGACTTGCATAATAGGTTGTCGACGATTTTCTCATTCAGGTTTGTGTTGTTTAGCCCCAGCAAGGATGCTCAGGAAAAGGTAATAAACTATTGGACAGAGTTTAGAAGAGTTGGTAATAATTTTCAATCTATCTCCTCGTTCAAATGAATGGTTATACCTTGTGAAGATAATCAAAGATTTGTCATCATACTATCTGCTTGATGATATGATCAAGAATTGCATTTGGAATGAAGGTTTTGTTTGGTGCCACATGTGTTGCAACTAGAAGCGCCATTTTCAGGCACTCAAGTTGTGCAATCGGCAGCTTTAATAAACTCCCGAATACAAGTTTGTATTCAGAACCTGTCAAATACATTATTTCGACCTACTTTCAATATATTCATAAACATCTTCTGTACCTTTAGATATTAAACTGAATTGGTTAAATTTTCTTGAAATTCCATTTTTGGGTGAAATGTGGCGTGCAGTATTAACTTGGTACATTTTTTCTGGCGGACAATACCCACTTCATAATTTTTAAACTTACATATATATTTTAAATTGTTTAACCATAATGCTTGTAGTTTATGGCCAGCAAAACAAACAAATGTAAAAAAGAAAATATAATGATCTTCATATTCTTCAACAATTTGTTCCTGAACTGTTACAATTTTTCCGAGTTTAAACGAGAACACACCAAAATAATTTCTAAACCAGCCACCAATCCACTAAAGAATGGTAGATGGCTTTAATTTTGGATCATGATTGAACCTTGAACATACTTCATATATGCAAAAGTTCTAGAATGGTTGCATTAGTTATCCATTATATATTACAAATACCACAGAAATTTACTAAATTTACTAATGCTTACTAGACCTGCTTCAAAGATTAATTTAAAAATCTCAGCAAATCTGTTATACCCAAAATTTGGCATTGAATTGACTCGGGCCAAACGCGGGCTAGTTACGGTCAAACTCGATATTGCATTGTGGAAGTGAGGACGCGTCCAAGTCTACGGGACGCGTCTACTTGTAAGAAGATATGTTAGTCTAATAATGAGGGAGTATGGGAGTGCATGATCAGGGAAGGACGCGCCCAAGCTATATAGACGTGTCAATCATGGTAAAAGTACCTTGCTAGTGTGATCTTGTGGCAATGGAAATTGGAGGACGCGCCTATTTCTATCAGGACGCGTCTTGTGGATGTGGCGTGTTGTAAGGAACGGTTGATGAAGAAATAAGGATTGGTTTTATAAAGGTGAGGACGCGCCCAGATCCTTAGGACGCGTCCTGGGTTTTGTTAATACACTTTTGATGGTGACTTCAGGGCAAATCTTGCATGGAGAGGAGCAATGGAGGTTATTTTTTACTAATGTATTTGTTGCATGTACTCTTTGTAGAATTCCCTCCTTGAGACGGTAAGGGGGGATGTCCGTGAACAGCTTGAAGGCCTCCAGGGGTATGCCTGATGATTGAAGGTCTCCTCCTGTATTCAACGGGTGTCCTAGTTGGGGATGTGGGGTTAACTTTGGTGTGTGCTTTGGGAACCCTGTTCTTGCATTCAACGGGTGTCCTCGTTGGAGAACTTTAGAGTCATCCTGCACTTTGCACCCAAGAGCTTGGGATCACCTGTCCTGTTATCTGGTGGGTTATCCTCATTCAGGGGACAAGGATGCGTTCGGCACTTGGGGTGAACCGTGGCTATACCTGCGTCCGTACATCAAGGAAAATAGCTGTAGCGGAGTGTTATCCTTGCGCAGGAAGATGCATTATCCGTGAAGTCCTGCGATTACGGACGAGGCTTGGGCCTTCGCGGTTGGGCCTCATAGTTGGACATTCCTAAAGCTAGCGGAAGACGGACTTTGGATGGGCTTCTACTGGACCTAGGAATAAGAAGTCTAAGCCCATTAGATTTCTTGTTCTACGAGAACTACGTCAGGCTTGATCCCTATAAAAAGGGTACGTAGGCACATTGAGAGGGTAAGAAGTTGAGAGCTGATAAGAGAGCCACCACTTACTCTGATCAATCTCAGCCTAAAACAACCACAAACCACCACACACCGCTTGATTTTCCGTGAAAGAACCACCGTCACAGATCTTAGTTCCGGCGAGAAACCTCAATCTTTGTTGTTACCAGATTCCTCCGTCAACAAAATATAAGGAGTAAAAGCTGTCCTGGTACAATTTACGAGCAGAACAACACATTCTTTTCCATTATTCTAGTCAAAGAGGCTGCCTGAATTTTCACTCGCATCCGTATTATATTTATAATTTATATAATTAACAAGAAAATTACAATAATAATAATAATAAATAGTAAAATGAAAGAATGAAAATTATGGCTCAGAGAGCTTATTGTGCTCGATGAAAAGCTTAAGCTTTTCTCGTACAAAAGGTGTCATTAATATTAGCATCTCGGAAATATCCAGTGAGGAGTAGGTGGGACATAAAATAAATCTTTTAATATCAAAATTTTGAAAAATTTATGAAAGTGCCCCCAAGTCCCAACGATTCAAAAATTCAAAATATAAGGATTTAGTAACAAAATATAATCGATGTTTCTCGGTAATTAGCTTTTGGATCCATTTTATTAGCCAAGAAAATAATGGAGAGAAACACAGAAATAATATTTTTTCTGTCCTGTTTTTGTTATCCATCAATCTAAATTCATCTTTTATTCAACCATATCAAATATAATGATAATTATTCATAATGTATAACTAGAAAAATCATTTTTTCCTTCTATTTACCTTTGATTTACCATTTATTCAACTTTTACTTATCATATTTATCAAATTGGACAACTATTTCGGGATAACTGAAAATGATAATATTGGACAATAAAATCGCGAGTAGGGAGTACAATAAAATCGGGACGGAGGGAATACAATTGATAAAGAGGCTGGGCTTTATTTTTTGTCAGGAAAGAGACGGGACTTTGATTAAGAATTTTAATAGAAAAATACTCCAAAGTATGTACTTAGCTGCTTAAATGAGTACATTAAAACTAAGTAGTTTTGTGTCAAATTCTAAAAAACAATGTTTTAATTCATAAAAACTAAATTTTAATAAAAATTGCAATGCTTCTTCTTTGTTTAACGTGCCAACATTTGTTGTTCTCGATCTGGTTTGGCAGCAAGAGCTTTTCATCAAGTACATTAATAGAATTTAGGTAATTTCAACCAACTATCATCAGGTAAAGAGGGCACAAACACGTGACCTCAATTCTGGAAAAAAATCGGAGTAACTAATGGTTATCATGATTTTTTAGTAACTAAGAATTTGCTGAATGAAATTTCATGTACATGAGGAATATTTTAAGAAGTTGATATACTGACTCATATTTAGCATCTAACTCTAATTGCAGCACATCAAGCATATCAAACAAATCACACTGCAAGTGATTAGACATAAAATACTATCAAGTTCAATACCAGAAAACACACTGTTGAGCCATTTCACCAGTAAAGAAACTAATAAAAACATCTCTACATATATTATCTAAAAATCCACGAGTAATCCAAATGATGATTGCGATGACATATATTAAACCAATATGATGCAACAACTTTGTAACAACTTCGAATAAAATAAAGATGTTATCCCAGACCCAGTTCATTTAGCTATGTGCTAACTTTTAAGTTACTTTATAAATGTACCACAGGGAAGCTTAAAATCTACCAGAACTCCATAAGAAATCAGACCAGAGAGCCTAAAACAAATTGCAAGAATAGTGTGGATATAGATTAATGATCTTTTTGTCAATAAAAGCTGAAAATCCAAAATCATGGTAAAAATCACAATTAAAAGCTAAAAATTTCTTTGACATAATCTAACATAGCTCTGGACTTAAATCCAAAATTAAAGAGGCATTGCACAATTATATATTTCAATGCGAAAACTAGAAAATACAAGAAGATAAATGTCTGTAAATACAACTAAGATGAACTAATTTAAAAGACAAGTCTTTGCATTATAACCGGTGCCATCACATTTTTTACAGGTTTATTTCTTTGATGTACTTTGAGACTGTGCAACATGTATGTCCGAAGGAACCCTTGTAACTTTCTTTGAGCGTCCTTTTGTTTTACATTTTGAGGGATCTCGAATAGTAATATTGGACATTATTGTAGATGCCTGAGAAGATTGGACAGGTGGACCGGTTTGTTGGAGGAATATCTCTGTAGCTACAGTTTTTTTTTGTGCATCACTGACATCATATTTCTTTAATAGATCATGTAAACAATTTGAAGCCATTTTTAAATTTGATTTGCAATTTACTGCTTTTTCGTACACTTGATTTGTGAATGTGCGAAAACTCTAAACTTCCAACGCACTAACTTGTTCATTACTTGATAGAAACGGAACTCCACATCTTTTGTCAATAGTTGATGCAAATAGATCATGTAGTTTTATATTTAACATTCAACGTCCACCTCTTCAAAATATATCTTTTTTGAAAAGATTGTAGATCAAATTTTTGTTTCATAAGGTATAAAATATGTCTTGTTACATATTGAATTCTCAATGATCAGAAAAAGCTCAGGATCTGGCTGTTTGGATGTCATCAGGATCTGATGTACCGTCATGATTTGGTATGTCATCAGGATTTGCATGACATCAGTATTTAAAGACAGTCAACATTAGAGGATTTGTTCTGTTCCTTATAATGTGGAGCAGATATCTATTACGTCTGAGAGATAGGACTTTATCTGTTTAGTTTAAGATATGTATCAGTTTCAGTTAGTTTTTGATAATGCATATCTTAGATTAATCTGTTGTAGCTGGGTAGTTTATAAATACATTTTAGGTCATCACTTAGAATATATCACTCGAGGATCATTCGACCTAGAAGCTCTCAAGAACACCATTATTTTTTGAGAGGATTTTGTAACAGTTTTTATCAGATATATAAAAAGCTGTTATATTTTATTACTTGTTCGAAATATTTATAAAATTATATCCAACTCCCCTTAAATAATTGTATCTTTACTGGGCAACAATTGGTATCAGAGCACACTGATAAATTTACAATCAGAAATGATCTAAACATGTCTCTGAACAAGTATGAAAGCATTAAAATTCCCATTCTGAAAAAGACTGAATATCCAACATGGAAGGTGAAGATGCTCATGTATCTGGAAGCTACAGATCCAGATTATCTAGACATAATCAATGATGGACCCTTCATGCCAACAAAACTGGTGCCTGCAACTCCTACTGTTGCTGAACACTATCAACTGAAGGAGAAGACAGAATGGACACCAGAAGAGAAAGTAGCTGTGCTGAAAGATGCAAAGGTAAGAAACATTGTGCATAACAGTCTTGATTTTATGATGTCAAACAGGGTCATAACCTACAAGACTGCCAAAAAAATCCGGGATGCTCTTGAAACTCAATGTCAAGAAACCATGGCCATCAAGAAGAATAGAAGGGCTGTTCTGATTCAAGAATATGAACAATTTGAGGCCAAGCCTGATGAAAGTCTCACTGACATCTATGACAGATTTCTGACTCTGCTAAACAATCTATCTTTGGCGGGAAAGGTGTATGATCGAGAGGATTCAAACACCAAGTTTTTGAGAGCTTTGAGTGAAGAATGTGAGACTCAGACTTCAATCATACGACATCAGTATGATCTGGACGTAATTACTCTGGATGAAGTCTATGGCATACTGAGAACTCATGATTTGGAGGTTCAGCAAAGGAGAGAGGAAAAGCAGCAAAGGAAAATCTGTTGCTTTGAAAGTTAATGATAAAGCTTCAAAAGAAAAGTCTGTTGGAGCTGTATGAAAGAAGAACAATTTGCCAGAATCAAATACTGATGATTCATCATCAAATCCTGATGATGATACTGATTCTGAAACTGATGAGAATATGACAGATTCTGATATCATGCAAATGGCCGCATTGCTGGTTAAGGGCTTCAGGAGAATGCAATTCAGGAAGTCTAGGAACAACAGAAGCTTCAGGAAGAAGTTCACTGGAGGTGAAAAGAAGTCAACTGGGAGAAAAGATGGAAATGACTCTAAAGCTGGGAAGCTAGACAGGACAAAGATCAAGTGCTACAACTGTGATGAACCTGGTCACTTTGCCTCAGAGCGCAAGAAAATAAAGCATGATAAAGGGAAGAGCAAAGCCCTGATCACTTCAAGCAAGAATTGGATGAACTCCTCAGACTCTGAAGATGAAAACACATGCTATGCACTAATGGCCAGTCTTGATGATCCTGCTGCTTCTGAGCCTAAGGTACAAACTCCTTTATTCTCTTTTGATACTGAAAATATATCTGAATTGATATTTATTCTTAAATCATTGCATGGTAGTTTTAAGAATAAGACTTTAGAAAATGATAGACTTATAACTGAAATTAACACCTTAAAATTTAGGAATGATCAGTTAGAGTCTGACTTAATTCATCAGATAGAGTTGAAGAAGGAATGTAAGAGAGCTAAGCATACAATTAAGATTCTTGAGGCTAGATACAGTATGCTATAAAAGGATCTAGAAAATGAAAGAAAAACCCTTAAAGCCTGGACTGATTCAGGCTAAAAGGTTCATGAGATGATCTCAAAGAAAAACTGGAAAGAATGCCTAGGCTATAAAGATGGAATTAAGGATGTTGACACTGAAAATAAAATTTCCCTTAAAACTCCTGTTAAGTTTATTTCATCAGAAACTGATGAACCCAAATCCACTTTTGAAAAGGGTTTAACATCAGTATCACAAGAAAAACTGGTAAGTGATAAAACTCGGAGAAAGAAAAGAAAGGAAACGATTAAGTCTGTTAAGAAAGAAAAGAACATAGGACTTTTGACAGCAAGACAATTGAAAAAGAAAATATCCGAGGTTACTGACAAACCTCAAGTAAAAAGTCCAAAAAGAAACAGGAATGGTAAGAAAGGTATCTCTAAGGATTCAAATTATAAGGTTGTTCCCAATGCTCCTAGGAAAACTTGTTTTAACTGTGGAAATACTAATAATCTTGCTATTGATTGCAGGAGGAATAAGAAAAGGAAAACTGCTATTCCTGAGTCTGATGTTAGGGGTAGATCAGTATTTTATAAACCAAAAAATACTTATTTTCATTGTGGTAATAGTTGGCATTCGATTTATACTTGTAGTTCTTATCACAAGTTGTATCAAAATTACTATGAACCTTTGCCTAAGTTTAATAAAGTTTCTTGTGTGATTAGTTCTATTAATTTTACTAAACTTGCTTCTGACAAGACAAATCCTGACAAAATAAAGACTATCAAAAGTACTCCTTACACACAAAGGCTTAAGTTGTCCAAAAAGAGGACCCAACAAGTGTGGGTCCTTAAAAATCCTTCTAATTAATTATTCTTCTGATTGTAGGGTAATAAGAAAAATACACTTGTCTTGGATAGTGGATGTTCAGGACACATGACTGGAAATAAATCCCTGCTGTCAGAATTTGAGAAGAAGGTTAGCCCATATGTATCTTATGGTGATGGAAATGTAGGACATACTCTGGGATATGGTAACTTGATAATCGGAAAGGTAGCAATATAGATGTAGCTCTGGTGGAAGGACTAAAGCATAATCTTCCGAGCACCAGTCAAATCACTGACAGAGGTTATCATGTTGTATTCTATAACTCATACTACGAAGTTGTTCATAACAAGTCAAAGAAAATTATCTTGATAGGATACAGACATGGTAACATTTATGAAGCAAGGCTACATGAAAGTCTTAAAAAGGAAGCTACTTGCCTTATCTCTAAGGCATCGGTAGATGAGAGCTAGAACTGGCATAAGAAGCTCTCACATCTCAATTTCAACTCAATAAATGAACTTGCCAAGAAGGAGCTTGTAAGAGGATTGCCAAACATGCTATACTCAAGTGATGGTCTTTGTGATGCTTGCCAAAAGTCTAAACAAAGAAGAGTATCTTTCAAAAGCAAAATAGAATTCTCTATCTCTGAGCCATATCACATGCTGCACCTGGACCTTTTTGGACCAGTGAACATAATGTCCATCAACAAGAAAAGGTACACACTTGTAATTGTTGATAATTTCATTAGATATACATGGGTCTATTTTCTATACAGGAAAGATGAAGCTCCATAAATTCTTCTGGACCATATAAGGCAAATTGAAAATGGATCTACCCACAAAGTGAAAATCCTGAGAAGTGATAATGGCACTGAATTCAAGAACTCAAAGATGGAGGAATTCTGCAAGTACAAAGGCATTGAGCAACAATTCTCATCTCCTGTTACACCTCAGCAAAATGGTGTTGTTGAGAGGAAGAACAAAACCTTAATAGAAGCTAGCAGAATTCTGCTAGAAGAAGCAAAACTCCCCACTTACTTCTGGGCTGAAGCAGTTACACAGCATGTTATACTCAGAATGTCACTCTGATAAATAGACATGGTGTTACTCCTTATCAAATGCTAAAAGAAAAGAAGCCCAGTCTCAAACATTTTCATGTATTTGGATGTAAGTGCTTTGTTTTGAGAACTCATACTGATCAGCTTGGAAAGTTTGAATCAAAGGCTGATGAATGAATCTTTGTTTGATACTCACCATCAAAAGCTTACAGAGTGTTCAATCTAAGAACACATACTGTAGTAGTCTCCATCAATGTATCTTTTGATGATAAGAAGATTCCTGGTTTTGAAAAAGACACTCATGAACGTTTAATCTTTGCAAATGAAAAAACATTGTTGGAATCTGGATCAAACTCTAATGAACTGTCAAATCCTGATGATCCAAATCCTGACACTCCTTCAGATTCTGAAGATAATCATTGTGCTAATGAGCCTGCACAAGTTGAGGGAGGGCAACAACAAAGGTCAGCTGATGATACTAACACTGAAGAATCATCTCAAAGTTCATCTCAATCCAATGTTGATTCAACATCTGAAGAACATGAGTCAAGTCCCAATAATTCATCAGGAAATAACCCAACAGATTCAGAGGGAGCCTCAAATGTATTTGATGAGGAATACAATTCAGGGGGAACATCTAGTTCCAGAAGGATACTTCCCCGTGCCAGAAAATGGACTAGGGATCATACTCCTGATCTGATCATTGGAAATCCTGACGATGGTGTAAAGACAAGAAGTGCAACACATAATGAATGTTTATATCATAATCTACTTTTAAAAGAAGAGCCAAAGAAAGTAAAAGATGCACTCAAGGATGCAGATTGAGTCATGGCTATGCAAGAAGAATTGAATGAGTTCGAAAGAAATAAAGTGTGGAAGCTGGTGCCTAGACCTAAGAGCAGGTCAATTATGGGCAGAAAGTGGGTCTTTTGAAATAAGACTGATTCTGATGAAATAATCATCAGAAACAAGGCAATATTGGTGGCAAAAGGATATTCTCAACATGAAGGTATTGACTATGATGAAACATTTGCTCCCGTTGCTAGGTTGGAAGCAATCAGAATCTTCTTGGCATATGCTGCTCATAAAAAGTTCAAAGTCTTCCAGATGGATGTCAAGAGTGCATTTCTCAATGGAAAACTTGAAGAAGAAGTCTATGTTGAACAACCACCAGGATTTGTAGATCCTAAACATCCTGATTATGTTTACAGACTTAATAAAGCACTCTATGGACTAAAGCAAGCACCTAGAGCATGGTATGAAACCCTTGCTCAGTTTCTACTTGAAAGTGGATTCAAAAGAGGTATAATAGATAAAACTCTGTTTTATCTGAATAAAGGTAAATATTTGCTTTTAGTTCAAATTTATGTCGATGATATCATTTTTGGATCAACTAATCAAACACTGTGTAATAAGTTTTCAAAGTTGATGCAATCAAGATATCAAATGAGTATGATGGGAGAGATGAGTTACTTCCTAAGCTTGCAGATTAAACAGACTGATAATGACATCTATATCAATCAGTCCAAGTACACAAGAAATCTACTGAAGAGGTTTAATGTGCAAGAAAGTGCGACTGCAAGTACTCATATGGCAACTGCTACAAAACTTGATCCAAATGAAGGTACAACAGTTGATGTGACAACCTACAGAGGTATGATTGGATCTCTGTTATATCTAACTGCTAACAGGCTAGACATTATGTTTGCCACTTGTTTGTGTGCAAAATTTCAGGCAAATCCAAGGGAGCCAAATCTTATTGCAGTAAAGAGAATTTTCAGATACCTCAAGGGTACTGTTTCTCTTGGACTTTGGTATGCAAGAGAAGCTGATTTTGCATTATGTGGTTATTCAGATGCTGATTTTGCTGGATGCAAAATAGACAGGAAAAGTACATCAGGAAGCTGTCAGTTCTTGGGAGGCAGATTAGTCTCATGGTTCAGCAAGAAGCAGAAATCTATTTCTACATCAACTGCTGAGGCCGAATATATTGCAGCTGGGAGTTGCTGTGCTCAGTTGTTGTGGATGAGAAATCAGCTCATGGACTATAGATTATCATTCTCAAAAATTACAATTTATTGTGATAATCAAAGTGCTATTGCTATGACGGGAAATCCGGTGCAACACTCTCTTACAAAGCACATCAGTATTAGATATCACTTCATAAGAGAGCATGTCATGGAAGGAACCATAGAGCTTCATTTTGTTCCTACTGAACAGCAGCTGGCTGATATCTTCACAAAGCCATTATCTGAAGCAACATTTACAAAGCTTGTGAATGAACTTGGTATGGTTAATTGGGACAAGTAAATTTTTATTTTATCTATTTAATCAAATCCTGATGTATATTGATCAAATCCTGATATGTCCTAAGTACTGTGATTTTCAGATATTACACCAGAAATATTTGATGTATTCTATTTTTATATGCATGAAAAATTAAGTGAATTTATTTGCTAATTGTGCATGTCCGAATAAATATATCCTGTCATCATTACACATCGATCTAGGGAGACGCGCCTCAAAAAGAAAGCCTTTGGTTAATTCATTAAGTTAACTCTACACTTAATCATTAATCAGTCCTCTAGTCCCTTGATATTCCATTGACTATTTAACCGTCATTTCATCTCAGACATATCATCTTCTATTCTCACACAAAACCATTCTCTCTCTTTTAATCCTTATTATTTTCTTCCTTCATAAAAATGGTTCTTGTAAACATGTTTATGAACTATAAAAACTTCAACGTCGAGTTCAGTTGTGGTGACTGGGATGCCATTCCTGATGAGATATAGAACTTGGTTCCATAAGAGGTTTGGACAAATCTCTTATTCTTTGAGATGGACTATCAACTCCATCTTGATCGCTTGAAAGAAGAACGGAGAGAAGCTCTTCTTCAGCAAGAATGAATCATCCATCTTGCAGTGCTAGTTGTCAATAGCAGGAGAAACTAATCGATAGTTTTCCTTCTTAGACCAAGGCTGTTGATGTTCACCATCTTAGACTAGGATTGTTTTGTAATCTTTTGCATGTAATCTACAAATTTCATAAAATGTACTCTTTTGATATATTAATGAAATTTCTTTTGATTGTAAGATTTAGTCTTTGTTTATCTCATATTATGTGCGTATGAATGTTCTTTTTGAAGCCTGTTAATCTTTACTTCATCTAATTGAACTGTAATTCTTGATGAATGTTTTGATTAAAATTATGGTTACTAATAATTTGTGATGCTTTGACAAACAAATGTTGAATTTGAATCGACATATCCTGAGTTAGTCAAATCCTGACAGAAGAAAGGTCTCAAATCCTGATGACAGGTCAGCACGTTCTAATTCAGATTATTAGTGTTAATCAATCTCTGAGTAAGCTTTATTGTTGTAATTAAGTGTCCCACTTAATTAATGATTATTGGTGGATTATCAGATAAACAAATTTCTATAGTTGTGTCTTGATATAACTGTATGTATTTTGTATTTACTTCCGCAATTTCCTTCAACGTTAAAATCAATTACTGAGATATTGTTTCCTGTTCGAAGTCAAATTCGCTAGGTTACCTTCTTCATACAAGTGTGTTAAACATATTTCTGAATAGTGAAGCTATAAAACCAGAAGAAATTTTGTGACACAATTCATCATACACATAGTTTCAATGCACACATCTCACACTTACTCTCTCGCACAAGCTATTCACATCATGACAACTTCTGAAGTTTCACCAATCTTCAGTCAAACCAAAATCATTCATGGAAACACATTTGGCACTAATAATTACTTAGCTCTGCTTACACATTAGCAGCTACCATAATCTTTTCATGATATTCGGGATTTTCTCCTTCTATGTCCAATTGGATATGCTCTCACAAATCATGTTAAGGTGTCATACAGGGCTGTCATGCAGGTCTGGAACACAGCAGTGGTAAATTCAACACATACTGGCTTTTCTTTTGAGTATAAGGACTAAAGATATGAAGTTAATGCTGACATTCTGCTTCAAGCCTTGAGATTTCCCACTCTTGATGGTGCTCCTGATACTCACACCAACGAGCAGCTGTTTGATATGCTAAGGACTTTAGGCTATCAAGGAGAAATCACAACCATTGGAAAAATGGTCAGAACCAAACTGAAAAGAGAGTGAAACTTTTTCTTTGACTGCATCAGTAGATGTTTCTTGAATAAGACAACAAACTTTGATGCTCTTCCATCCACTTCCCTGATAATTGGGTACTCTCTTCTTAACTCTGGTAATTTTGATTATGGTAATACTATATTACAGTTCATAATTGCGAGGATAGCAGATGCTTCAGGAGTAATAGGGTATCCTAGATTTTTACAACTGATTTTCACTTATCTATGCCCTAATGATATATTTGATGATAATGAATTATGTTAGGTCACATAACACTATAGAAGGGGGTTGAATAGAGTGTTTATACAATCAAATCGATTTCAACACAAGTATGTAACAAAGATCAATTACATTCAAATAAACTCTGTTACGATAGAACTGTTGTTCTCTCTCAGTGATGAAAAATATCACTAAGAGCTGCTAGCTTACAATGTATAATCTTCTCGATAATGATAACACATATAGTGTAAACCCTAAGCTGTGTTTATATAATACACAGTTACAAGATATATTCTAATTGATATGGAATATAATTCTGTCTTTTAAAATATATCAATTAGATATCTTCTACAAGTCTTCTAGTCCTCTAACTCTTCATGCATATCTTCTTTTGTTTTAGTCCAGATCTTCTCCTGTAAATCAGCCGCATTCCTTATCTGAAGTCTTCCCGCACTTAAGTACTGATATGTATCTTCTGACGTCTTAAGTTCTGATATTAAGTTCTAACTTCAGTAAGTTCTGATTTCAGTAAGTCCTGATATGTCTTGTTGTTAAGTTCTTATAACTAAACACAAATAAATTAGACATGACATCTCAAATATATCTAACAATCTCCCCCAACTTGTAAATTATGCAAAATATACAAGTTAATAGATTTGATGGTGTCAAAAACATTTTATGTACAAATGCAATGAGAGTATAAATAGACAATTAACTACAACTTACAGTCCTTGTAACTTTTACCAATCTCACTGAGTCAATCTGAATCCAAAGTGATTCTTGACAAAGTTTGATATCAGCTTTTCTTCTTTATTCCTTAGGACTTGAGATAGTGTAGCTTTGACTTGCTTTAATTCTTCATTCTGACTTCCAATCTGGTAGATTGCAGTCCTTAGTGCTGAGATGTGATTTCTTTCTAAACCATCAACAATTCTGATCACCCTTGGGTGAGAAGAGTCTTCATTGTAGCACAGACATTTCTCTTTCAGAATCACTTCAAGTTTAGAAGAATCCTTCTTCATTGGAATTTCACTTCCATCATCTTCAACTATGTTTGGAATGAATTCTGTAACCCTTGAACCAGAAATTCTTGCTTTATCTCTTATGGTCTTCATAATGAAATTTGACCATCTCCTGGTAATCTCAGACTTTATCTCTAAAAGATAATGAAAGAATTGAAGTTCTTTCAGAGATTTGTTCAGCACATCTGATTCTGACATTTGATATGTCCTTCCATCTTCAAGAAATAGAATCAGATTTTCTTTGACATTATGCTTGTCATGAGCATCCAGTACCACTTGAACAGAGATAACCTTATCAAGGTGTTTCTGTGTAACATCTTCAAGAGGTCTGTCAGTCAATAGAAATGGATCTCTAGTAGCTACTTCAACTCATGTCTTGATCTTAGCTTCATCATAACCTAGCCCTGCTCTGTCTCTTGGTTCTCTAGCATTTAACCCAATAGTTATGAAATCAGACAACAATTGGCTTTTCTTTGGATCTGATGGTTTGACATTTTTCCATAGAAGTTTCTTTTTATCAGCAACTTTCATTTTGTCTAAATCAACTTGAGCTATGTCAGAGTTTGATGTCTTAATGACTTTATCAGAACTTGTTGTTTCTTCTGTAGCTTGTTGTTCTTCACTCTGAACAACTTGAGCTTTGTCAGAGGTTGTCTTAGATTCTTCAGTAATCTTTCTTCTTTTCAGAGTTTGAACATATTCATCTTCAGCAAGAGTATCATCATGAACTTGAACCGTTTTGCACACTGGTTTCATCAGGATTTGAGGAATTTTCATCTCCTGTGGCTTTATTGGTTCATCAACTTTTCCTTTCCCTTTATCTTTGGGATCAATCTCATTTTGTGATCTAGTCTTGGGTTTTGACGCCTCAGTATTTGATTTCTCCTTGATCACAATGCCTTTTTCCTTAGGCCTTGGAGGTTTCTTTGCAACAGAAGCTTTTGACTTTAGATTTGTCTTCTCAGCTTTAAATCTAGCTTCTTCCTCCTTGAGATTTTCTAAATCCATTCCAGGATTATGTTTCATAAATAATCTTCTAGCAATCTCTTCATCAAGTGTCTGAATCTTGGGATCCTTGTAGTAGACAGTAGTCTCCTTTCCCTTGAGCTTCAGAGTTTGTAAAAACTTCTGAGAGTCTTTACTTCCTCCTTGAATCAGAACATCAGAACTTGATATTAAGTTTTGATTATCAGCACTTGCTATCAAATTTTGAGTTTGAGCAGCTTCAGAACTTGTCTTCTTTTGAGTATAAGATTTGCTTGCATCAAAAATTAGTTTCCTAGAAGAAACCTTGCTGCTTTTCCCTTGACCTTGACCCTTGCTAGGGTTTCCCTGGTCATCTTTATTATTATCCTTTTTCTTCAGTATCTGACTGGTTGAGCATTTAGACTTAACTACCTTCTCCCCCTTTTTGGCATCATCAGGTAGTAGGAGAGAGAGAAGAAGTTCTACTGAAGATTGAATTTCATCCATTTAAGCTTTTTGAGAAGCTTGATTCTGCAGGACCTCAGTTATTTGGGCCTGTTGCTTCTCCTGAACCTTCTCAATTGCTTCAACTTTTTCATAAATAGGTCTGATAAACCTCTTTTTATCAAGCTTGGTCTCCATATCCAGCTTTTCAGCTTTTTCCAGAAGTTTGTCAACCTTTTCATGAGTTGTAGAGTGTTGATCTTGAAGAGTCTTGACACTTAGAGCTGTGACTTTGAGTTGAGTCTTGAAATCAGAATTTATCATCAGCTCATTAGCTTTAGCAATATGCTCTGTTAGAACTTTAGAGCTTGGAATGAAATCAGATTCATTCCACTTCTTGGTCCACTCAACACCTCTGTGAGTTTCTTCCCAAGGAACATGAGTATCCTTTTCAACAAATTTCTCAATGAGTGCCTTCTTTCCAAGAATAGGAGCTGGAGTATCTACTAAAACACTGTCTCCAGAACTTGAAGAAGACTCATTATCCTCTGACAACACAAGAGTGTGTGAGGCTATAGGAGATTCTGGAACAACTTCATCTAAATTCTGATCTTCAGGTTCCTGATCCAGAATTGGTGTAGATGGTATCTCAGCATTTAAGGTTGGAGAATTAACTATAGATGGCTGAGCTGCTGTTGGAGCTTCAAGATAGAGCACAGTTGGAATGATCATTCTGTGGATGTCAATTTCAGGACTTAATCCTGAATCTTCAACTGTTGTTGCTTTGACTGGAGAGACATGAGGTGTGATCACTATTTCCTAAACAGTGTCTTCAGCCTGAGTTGGAGGTGGCAAAGATTCAATTACTATGGGCTTTGAGATCAGAGATTCCTGATCCCCTTCCTCAGCTTCAGTAGTATCCTCAGATGAAGGTTGTGCCAAATACCTTCCTGCCCTCTGTTTCTTTGATCTCCTTGACAGAGAAGGAGTTTCCTTAGCAGCATCAGAACTTGAGGATCTTTTTCTCTTCAACTTATCTGAACCCTCAGCTTCAATTTCTTTCTGAGAAGATTCCTTTTCAGCTGTTACTTCCTTCTGAAAAATGACATTTTCAGCTTCAACTGTCACATGTTCTGATGCATGAACCTGGACTTGCTCCTCTTCTTCATCAGATTCATCCCTAAGAATCATCCTTCTTCTCCTTGGTGGAGACTTAGGAACAGACTTTTCTCTTTTAGGCCTAGAGGATGAAGTTCTGATGGTAGGTACTGATGGTTTTTGTGAGGATTGAGCTGGTTGGAAGTATGTTCTGATGGTTGGTTGTGGTTGAGGTTGAGAAGTTTGAGCTGTTTGTGTAGTAGTGGTAGGTGCTGATGGAGGTTGAGTTGGTTATGCATCTGGATATATAATACTGTATTTGTGAGGATCAGAGTTTACTAAGACTTGTTTGACAGATATGAGAATTTGGAGGGGTCTTAGTACAGTCTTCTTATTATCAGTAGATAATAAGTCAGTGAAGGCCCTTTTAGCAAGTTTAAAGGGTCAATCAACTCACTAGCTAGTTGGGGTGCATCAGAGCAACAGAAACTGTATATAAGCTGACAGAATCTAGCAAAATAAACTGTGTTTCTATCTTCTGTCATCCTATCACCTATGAATCTTAAAACAACACTTGCATAATCAAAATGTATTTGATTTAAGAGAGCATACCCGATTTACTGACTCAGTATGGGTATAACATCAAAATTGGAGCACTTGTTGGCAAAGGCCTTGGTGATGCAGTTAAAGAAGAAACTCCACTCCCTCCTGATGTGAGGCCTCTTCAATTGTCCAAGTTTTGTCAAACTTTTCTCATAGCCAAGATTGGTCATCATCTGTTGAAGAGCTGGTTCCTCAACTGTTGAATTAAAAGTGCAGTCTTCTGGCAGATGTAGAGCTTGGCGAACTGTAGACACAGTCACCACATATTCATCCTCCCCTGTTGTGAAAATAATACTAGGGGATCCTTTTGAACCACCATCATCATATACACCACTCCTCCAAAACTCCAGTACTTGAGTTCCTGAGAGTACTTCTGGTTGGATTAATGCATACCCAATTTCACTTCGAGATAATAAATCTTGGATGAAGTGAAGTTCTGATAGAGCTTCATCCTTAGAAAGAATAGCCATGTAGTTATTAGGAACAAACTTGGCTCCATCATAAATCAGATCTTTTGGTGCCATTTCTGTAGAGAAATAAGTGATAAAATTGTGTGCAGAGAAGGTGTTTGATAACATGCTTGTGAGAAATAGAGCTTCAGAGAATATTAGTAAGAGAGAGAGAATAATAGAGATAAGAAAAGAATTAGAAAGTACATGCAGTAAGTGATAAGGCTCAAGAATTGAGGATTCAGTTTTGCTCTTGAATGAAGATTTTCTTTGTTTTGTCTTTTAACATGAATCACAAAGGCCATCAGGAGCAAATATTGATTTTGGCAGTCCTCTCACAAGATCTTTCTTTACTAGCTCATTTATGTTATTGAAATTCAAATAAGAGAGTCTCTTGTGCCAATTCCAGCTTTCTTCAATTGATGCTCTACTCAACAGATATATTGCAGAACCATCAGAGTTTGTTGAAAGTTTGGCTTCATAAATGTTACCATGCCTGTAACCTTTCAGAACCACTTTACCTGTAGAATTACTTACAACTTCACAGTGTTCTTCAAAGAAATATACATGATAACCTCTGTCACAAATTTGACTCACACTTAGCAGATTGTGTTTAAGTCATGAGACAAGAGCTACTGTTTCAATGATGACATTCCCAAGATTGATATTGTCATATCTCATAGTTTTTCCCATGTTTCCATCTCCATAAGAAAATCCTGGGCCAACTTTCTCCTCAAAGTCTGATAGCAGGGCTTTATTTTCAGTCATATGTCCTGAACATCCACTATCCAGAACTAGGATGTCTTTCCTGTTGCCCTGCAATCACAAAGACCACTATTGGTTAGTTTTAAGGATCCAGAATTGCTTAGATCCTTTGTCCTTTTTAAGTTTGTTAGCATTTGTAGCGGATTTAATTTCAGAGTTTATGCTAACATGCTGTTTATCAGACTTTATATCAGACTTTGCATCAGAATTTACACTAGAAGGAATTACACTAACTTTCTTTGAAGAAGGTTTTATTTGATAATAATCATAGTACAAACTATGATATTCCTTACAAGTATAAATGGAATGCCATAAACTACCACAATAAAAACAAGGATTTTGTGGTTTAAACCTAACAGACTGACTCTTAACTCCCGATTTAGGAGGTAAAGAGTTTATATCTTTATTTTTCCTGCAAAAAGAAGCAAGATGGTTAGAGTTTCCACAGTTATAACATTTCTTTCTAGGAGCATTAGGAACAGACATATAATTATTGCTTTTATTCACACCTTCATTTCCATTCCTATTTTTCCTAGCTTCCTTTATCTTGTTCACATTTCTTACCTCTTTCAGCTTATGCTTAAGCTGCTTCTTTGTCTTTAAGCCTATGTTAACTTCAGCTGGTTTATCCTATTTTAATTTGTCAGAAGTTGACTTTTCTTTGACTTCTGTCCTAGACTCTTTCATCTTTTCAGAATCAAACTTTACAGTTTTTGCTACAAACTCAACAGGATTTACCTTTGCCTTAGCAGTCTGTTTAACAACGGTTAGCTCAATTTTCACAGTTCCTTTCTCACTTTTATCATCTCCATACCCTAAGCCCACTTTCCAGTTTCCACTACTTAGTATATCCTGAGTTGTTCAGCCAGAGTTAGTCCAAGTTCTGATGATCTCTCTTTCCTTTTCTAAATCAGTTTTTAGAGATTCATTCAATTTTAGTACTTCATCTCTATCATACAAAGCCTCATCTCTTTCTTTCTTAGTTTGATGAAGAAAAACTAACTCCTTTTCTAAATAGTCATTTCTATTTTTAAAAGCACGATTTTCAGATGTTAATCTTTCACAGTTTAAAGTCTGATCTCTATAACTAATGAACATGGTTTTAAGATATAATCTCAACTCAGTAATATCATCAGTATGAAAAGCATAAGTTGTTTGAGGTACCTTCAATTCAGCAGTTTCAGTACTACTATCAGCATTTGCCATCAAGGCATAGTTCACCTCATCTTCAGAATCTGAAGTGTCTGTCCAGCTTTTCTTCTTTGTGACAAGTGCCTTGCCTTTGTCACTTTTTCCTTTCTTGCAGTCAGGAGATATGTGGCCTCTTTTACCACAATTGTAGCATTTGACATTTGAGTTGTCTCCCCTGTCAGACTTTCCTCCTTTGCCTTCAGACTTTCTGAACTCTTTTTTATTAATTCTTCCACCTTTCCTGGAAAACTTCTTGCCCTTTATGAATTTCCTGTAGGCTATCTTTGTGATACCCTTCTCCATAAGAGCACACAATTGCATCATCTCTGCATCAACATCCATTTCAGGTAAACTTTCAGTTTCTAAATCATCATCATCAGAATATGATGACTCTGAATCAGATTTTATGATGAGAGCCTTTCTTTTTCCCCTCTTTGAGGCAACCACTTTAGGAGATTCCTCCTCAGCTTTAAGAGCAACTGTCCTTGACTTTCTTCCATACCTCTTGCTCCTTTGATCCATCTCAAGTTCATAAGTCTTGAGCATGCCAAAAATTTCATCAAGAGTAGTTTCAGTAAGGTCATAGTTGTCTCTTATGGTAGTAGACTTCAAATCCCAATTTTTAAGAAGAGCTAAAAGGAATTTTAGATTTGAATCTTCAAGATCATATTCCTTGTCCACCAGTGACAGATCATTCAAGAGTTTGACAAACCTGTCATATAAGTCAGTTAATGACTCATCAGCTTTTGAGTTAAAGTGCTCATACTCTTAAGTGAGTATAGTCCTCCTGTTCTTTTTGATTGCATCACTTCCTTGGCATCTTATCTCCAAAGCATCCCATATCTCCTTTGCAGTCTTGCATCCAATTACCCTGTTTGACATGACATTATCAATGGCACTATACAGCAAATGCCTTACCCTTGCATCATTGGCAATATATGAGATGTCTTCAGCTGTGTAATCACCTTTCTCCTTTGATATGGACTTTGCTGGTTGATCAACAACTGCAACAGAGAGCTTGGTAGGCTTATATGGTCCTTCATTAATCCTATCAAGGTATTCTGGATCTGTAGCTTCCAAAAATATAGCCATCTTCACTTTCCATATGGGATACTCAGAAGGTCTCAGTATGGGAACCCTAATAGTCTCATATGGATTGTGGGTTTGAGTGTTTTGGGTATCTTGAGTTTTGGTGGGCTTAGTTGGGGTTTGTGTTTCTTCAGACATGATTGTTATTTGGATCTTTACTGTATGTGTGTTAACAAAAAAGCTCTGATACCACTTGTTAGGTCACACAACACTATAGAAAGGGGTTGAATATAGTGTTTATACAATCAAATCGATTTCAACACAAGTATGTAACAAAGATCAAGTATATTCAAATAAACTTTGTTACGATAGAATTGTTGTTCTCTCTTAGTGATGAACAATATCACTAAGAGCTGCTAGGTTACAATGTATAATCTTCTCGATAATGATAACACATATAGTGTAAACCCTAAGCTGTGTTTATATAGTACACAGTTACAAGATATATTATAATTGATATGGAATATAATTCTGCCTCCTAAAATATATCAATTACATATCTTCTACAAGTCTTCTAGTCCTCTAACTCTTCATGCATATCTTCTTTTGTTTTATTCCAGATCTTCTCCTGTAAATCAGCCGCATTCCTTATCTGAAGTCTTCACGTACTTAAGTACTGATATGTATCTTCTGACGTCTTAAGTTCTGATATTAAGTTCTGACTTCCGTAAGTTCTGATTTCAGTAAGTCCTAATATGTCCTGTAGTTAAGTTCTGAAAACTAAACACAAATCAGATTAGACATGACATCTCAAATATATCTAACAAATTACTCCCTGTTTTTCAAATTTCTGAAAACAATCACTGATCATATCAAAAGGGATGAAAAGAATAAATTTTCAGGACCTCCCTTCCTTCTCAGAGAGGTCAAGCAATTTCTGTTGAGAAATAGACCTACTCCTACACAAGTGCCTGCAAATCCTGATGTTGGAACCTCTATCACAGTTCCTGATGCTAAGACTCAAGAAATCACCCATCTTGTTTCTAACCCAAGCATTTCTTCTTCCAAACAGCAAACACAACAAGCCTCTAAATTAGCCTCATCTACTGTCTCTCTAAAGACATCAATTGTAACAAAGAAAAGGCTGTTTAAGAAATCTGTCACATCTGGACAAAAAGCTAAACAAGTCTCACTGAGTGAGAGTGAGAAGAAAGAAGACTGCTTTCCAATCAGGAAAAGAAGACTGATCATTCAAGAAGATTCTGAATCAGATGATCAGTTGCCAATGGAATCCTTATTTACAATTAAGAAATCCATTGATCAAAATCCTGATGACTTGATTGACACTACTGGAATCAAGGATCCAACTACTGATGCTAGTGCTATGCTTGACAAGTTTCCAAAAATTAAAGCAACTGCTGAACACAAGAAAACTGCAAAGAGTCAGTTGAGAAGAAGAAGTGGGATATATCAGAAAGAAGAAGAAGACTCAGCCTCTTGACAAGGATGTTAGTACACAAGAACCTAGGTCTCAAAGGGATTTAGCAACTGCAACACATCCAGTCACACAAGAACCATCTTTTCAAAGGGAAGATGCAGACACTGAGGCTGCACAGATCATTGTTAATATTGCTTAGAGTGAACTTCTTACATACTCTGTTTAACTACTTCCAAAAAAGCATTGCTGAAGTAGCTCACATATCTCAGACTCCACAAGAACCATCAGTTCAAAGTACTGATGCTGGTCTTTCACCTTCTCCTGATAGATCAAATCCTGATGATACAACAGTTCCTACTGAGAATCATCCTTCAACTGCACTAGCTACAATTGATGATCCGTTACTAGTTGCTAGTTTGAAAAAGCATCCTGATGTGCTGTTTATTCATCCACTTTCATCACTTTCACTTGAGGAATCACCTTCAGGTATTGTTAACTTCTCATATATTCTCATGTTTGTATGATTATAAATAGTCTCTTATTTGAGGTTACCTCTATTTATATGACAAGCATACAACTCTTCTCAGCCATCTCTTATTTCTTTGCTATATGTGTGATTGAGCCTTTCTGTGAGACTGTGTGAAAATAAAAAAAATGAAAAATATTTTGAGTGGCAGTCTCCTGTACTGGAAAAAGGAGAGGTAGTTTTGAGACAAAAATCTTATAAGTTTTTTTCTTTACTTATAAAGTTTCTTCTGTGAGAATAATATTACTCTTAAAAGTAATATATTGTGTGAGAAGTGATGAGATCACTTGAAAATAATAGAGAGATTTAGGTGTTACTATGTTTCTGTTTCAGGATCACATCAGCCACAGGCAACTCTTGCAAAGAATCTGGATAAAGCCAAGGAAATTCTGCCTGATTCTGCACATTCTTCTGAAGGCTTGTCTGACTCTGACGATGATAGTGATGAATATGATCATGATACTGCCCAACTTAAGTCTGTGATTGATGCATCTAAGAAGTCAAATGTTGGTTCTTCTTCGCACTTCACTGAAAATCCTTCTTATTACAATCCTGATGCTGAGTATTTCAGACAAACAGAATGGGATTATAAATGGAGACGTGCAAATACTTCTATCTCCTCTGTTGTTGGCCTGTAACATATTCATCGTGCTTATGATGAAATTCAAACTCTTGATCTAAAGTTGGATCTTAAGGCCACATATATTTTTGTTAAAGGATTTCACTCTGAACTTGATGAAATGAAGAAGTCTCATGCTGGTGTCAAAGAGAAAATTGATGGATTTTTGCTTCACACACCTAACTCAGCTGAAATCAAAAGTGTGAAAAATACCATCAAATATGTTGTTAAATCTCAAGACAGCATGGCCTCTAGACTTTTCTCCTTGGAAGACAAGGTTTCTTCTATAAGTGACAAACTTGATGCTTTGTTTTCTCTTCTTTCAAATACTGATGCCAAAAGGGGGAGAAGATAGCTGCTACAAAATATACACCAGATTCTATTCAGACAAAGGAAAAAGATATTGATGATGATGGTGATAAGAATAATCCAGTTACAAATGTTCAAATTGCTTCTACTGCTCAACAACTTCAATATTCCAAGAAAAATGATTCTTCAGGACAAAGGAAGTCTACTGGTGTTTATAAAGCCAAGCACAAGACTACTGCTGGTGCTCCTGAGGATGATGACATTACAATCTCAAATTTAGAAGAAGCTAAAGGAATGTTCTTTCCTTACAAACATAAGAAAACAGGTGAAGAGATTGTCTTGTACTACAAAGACAAAAAGTTTGAGCAAAAGAATGCCAGGAGTGCTCTTGGGTATATAACTGAAGAATTTCCTGATCTAACACCTGAAGAAGCAGTTATGCAACAAAAGGAGCTTTTGGCTTAAATTGAAGCTGAAGCTAAGACTTCTAAAGGAAGAGGAAGAAGATGTGGTAGATCTGCAAGAGCAAGAGGAAGAGGAAGTGGTGGAAGAACTTCTGAATCAAGGCAAGTGACTGCATTTAACTCTACTTTTCTGAATTTTCTATCCAGAGAAGGTTATGTTCCTGTACAAGGAAATGAAGAAGATAAAGAAGTTCAGAAGCCAGAAGAGTTGATTGTACCAAGGAAGAAAAGATCAGCCACTGACATTGATCAAGCTGATACAACAAATTAGAATGTAACTCCTGATGTAGACACAAATCCTGAGATAAAAGCAGATCCTGATGCTGTGAACCTGATAACTGATTTTAACTTTGATGAAAAAGTGATCAAAGCATTAAATGAGTAAGCTCTTTCTCTGGTAATCACTCCTCATATTTTAGAGGTTGATGAAAAAGAAAAGATTAATAGAAGGGAAGCTGATCAAGCATGCAAAGAATATTTGCAGAGAGTTTTAAAATCAAAGAGGGAGCTATGGCATAAAGCAGAAGGAAAGACTGATGATTTGTCTTCAAACTATGCTCCTCTCGGCAAGAAGAATAGAAGATGGAAAGACATCCATGTTCAATTATTCTAAAGGGTTCAAGCATGTTGAATTTGTGTCAGCTGGGTTAAGAGATTCTATCTCAGAATAGGAAGATGTTGATAAGTCCATCAAGAAGCCTTCTTGGGTGGTATACAATAAAAAACTGAAACTTATCAAATCTCGAACCAGAGGAGACATTGGTCATTCCAGCATGGAGATCTTAGAATCTGATCTGCTTGATACAGATACTCTGACAGAAAATCTTGGTCAAAGAATTTCTCCTTCACATCTTGAAAAAGTTGAAGCTGTGAAGATTGTTCATAGAAAGATAAATGATAATGATGTCAGAGAAGAGATTATGTACTTTTTCAGAGATGGTAAAGTAAAAATCTTTACATTGCAGCAACTCTTAATGAAGACTGTGACAGAATTGAAATACATTCACTATCTTCTTAGAGTTGAGAATAAAGTCACCAGAAACTGGTCTTCTATGATACTTGAAATGATCAGAAGAAGAGTCATGACAAAAGATGATAAATACAATGGTGATTATGTTCCTAAGTACAGAACTTATACTGGTCAAGAAATGTAGATGAAAAGGGAGCTGTAGTGCTACAAGTTTTTCTCAATAGTCCTCAGTTATCCTTCAGTCCTGATCATGAAGATGTCAGTTTAAGCTTCATGTTGATTGGTGATCTTGAGATAAACAAAAGTTTAATTTCTAAGTTAAGATCAACTATCTATCAGCTTGGAGAAGACACTGAAGAGAAGAGAGAGTTGAAGAAAAAACTTGTTAAAGTCCTACGAGACAAGGAGGAAGAAAGATTAAAGAACTTTCTTGAAACAACTGTCAGTTATCTGAAGATACTGAAGTAAGCTTTACTCCTTGTACATTTTTTAGATTGGTTTTGGCATCATTGAGAATGGAATTTATGCTTCATTGCATTAAGCATAAATTAGGGGAGATTGTTACATATTGAATTCTCAATGATCAGAAGAAGCTCATGATCTGGATGTTTGGATATCATCAGGATCTGATGTACCGTCAGGATTTGGTATGTCATCAGGATTTGCATGGCATCAGCATTTGAAGACAGTCAGCATTAGAGGATTTGTTCTGTTCCTTATAATGTGGAGCAGATATCTGTTATATCTGAGAGATAGGACTTTATCTGTTTAGTTTAAGATATATATCAGTTTCAGTTAGTTTTTGATAATGCATATCTTAGATTAATCTGTTGTAGCTGTGTAGTTTATAAACACATTTTAGGTCATCACTTAGAATATATCACTCGAGGATCATTCGACCTAGCAGCTCTCAAGAACACCAGTATTTCTTGAGAGGATTTTGTAACAGTTTTTATCAGATATATAAAAAGCTGTTATATTTTATTACTTGTTCGAAACATTTATACAATTGTATCCAACCCCTCTTAAACAATTGTATCTTTACCGGGCAACATATCTATTCAACAACCCCGACATTTTCAAATTTTGCACAACTATACTGATAGATGTTTTCTGACATGATGACATTCAAAATGTGTGAGGCAATTATCCCTTCAAAAGTAAAATTTCCCGATAACTCGAATTATCTATGTCTCTATTTAATTTTTTATAGCGCCAATGTAAAATCAGTTTAAATTCTTTTATGAATTTCTTGAAAACATTTCGTGTAAAGACTTGGCTAGCATGAGCCTCAAGCGGAGATAGCTCTACATAGTTCAGTTTTGTGGTGATGCAAAAGAATTTTCCTCGGTATCACGACACTTTGGAAAACCGATTTACAATAGTCCTCATCGAACTCAAGATTATAATTATAGGATGCATGTAGCAAACGAAGGTACTCAGGTTCACGAAGACTTAAATGTCATTGACAATATCTATGATTAGTATGTGAAAAACTCTTATAATTGCATTGCTAATTGCCCGATCTTGGCCGATTACTATTGCCTGGGGGCTTTATCTTACATACACTTTAGCCCGTGTTTAAACAACCAAATAAATGTATCTTCACGCTCATCAGCAAGGAGTGCACAATCAAATAATATAGATTGCGAAAGATGATTAACACCAGTGAATGGTGCAAATAAAAATGAAAAATTGTTCATTCTATAGGTGACATCGAAAATAAGCACATCGCTAAATAACAAATATGAGTTTTTAGCTCTACCATCAGTCGAAAACATACTTTTACAGACTTGATTCTCATCAACTTCAATATCATATTAAATATGAGAATCTTGAGCTTGTCTCTCAATTTTTTTTGCAAAATAACAGTTAATTCTCTTCTAGTGTTACTTTATCGAATGATTTTCAAATAATCAGTAACTTGTTGTGGTGTGATCTTGACAGAACTATGACTCATAAAATTTATCAAGTGAGAGTAATAATCATCGATTGTAGTTCTGCCGAGTGCTTCATCACAAGCCTTTTCATGAGTCCTCAAATGAACTTTTTTTCGGAAAATTTATCATTGGGTGAGTATGAACATCAACAAAAATTTTGATGCACCAGCTACCGTCATGGAGGTTTACTTGAACAACCATATGAGCTTTACAATTTTCCCGTTTCTCATGATGACATTTTTTTAATTTCCCTCCCCTCTTCGCGTTTATCAACACTATTAACTCTTTCTTTGTTATAAACAAACATTTTTCAATAAAAAACACCACCATTTTTTGGCCTTTGAGATGAATATATACGAATATCAAATCCTTGTCTTAAAGCAAATCTTTTGTAAAATTCATATAGATTTTTGCTATGAGGAAACTCTATACCAATACGCAGTGTAAAAGAGTTGTCCATTATTTCATTCACGTGATTCATTATCATCTTCCGTCTTTACTTCAAAATTTACTTAACGATTGTTTTCATCTATATCTTCTATGCAGTCATATGAAAAAATTGTTTCATTAATTTTATCGCTCTCCAGTGAGTCTCATTCATCCATGAAGATGGGATGCTAATGAACACAGAAAGAATGTTAAAAATAACATTTGTTTGGTGCAAATGGCTGAAAATACCCATTTTGACGGTGGATGGCTGAAAATACCGTTTGAGATATGCATTTATCAATTAGGTATACTATTTTGTGCTAGATATGCATTTGCCAAATTGGTATTAAAAAATATGTTTTATGATACGCATTTGATAGTAGGGTATCTCAAATATAATACCCGAATTATGAATGCGTATCCTTTGTAATATTTTGATATACCCAATTCAGAAATGCGTATTATCGTTAACCAATTGAAAAATACGTAATTGAATGGATATTTTTAGTCATGTACTTTTAAAATCAGTATTTTGATAACTTACATTCAAAAAATAGGTATTTTTCATCTTCACCCATGAACATAAGCTGCTGAAAACAATGATCCTGAAGAAGAACATAAGCACTTTAATATAATGGGCCTTATATTGTTTTTATTAAAATTTTATTTTTATGAATTAAAAGATTATTTTTAAGTTTGACACAAAAATAGTAGTTTTACTAAAACGTACTCATATAAGCCTCTAAGTACTTTGAGGAATTTTTTCTCAAATTTTAATTAGGTATTTTGAGCTCGAACATCTTGTACAAGTTTAGAATGGACTTACTATCCTGTACAATTTATTAATAAATCTAAAAAAAAATATTTTTAAAAATTTACAGGATGAGCTATATACGAATGTTTCGTATTATATTATTTAAAAAACAAGAATTTCAAAGATATCGTGGTATTACATTAAACATTAAACAATTGCACTTGTTTCCGATTCTGATTGTTATTGTACAATCACATTTTGCTATCTATTGCCAGATTCTTTTCCACCTTCTATAATCTATTAATTAGTTTACACCAATATTCTAATCATTATTACATCTAATTTCTTTATTTGCTTACCGACTAGAATAATTTTTAAATAAATAATTTCCTATTAATTAATATTATAATTACGAGTCACAAAGTATTGAATGAAATCAAGTGTAATATATCATTATGCACTCAAAATGAAATTATATCTAGTTCAATCACATAATTTTCCTTGAAATTTCAGTTGCATGAAAATGTCCACTAGCTCTTTTCAAAAAAATATGTCACAAGATTTTTATGGTAATGTTGAATTGTTTATTATTTAATGTAAGATAAAATCCTTTCAACATGAACCAATGATTACTGGTAAGCAGTTAATTGATTTTAAAATAATGTTATTCGATTTAAAATTCACGAACATGTAAATTCATCAAACAGTAACACATGATGCACTACGTAATATAAATACAAGTTCAGTTCACTAATTAATTTAAAATAAAAATATAAAAAGCATTTTTTATATTTTATAACTATAATCTGGTTGTATTTATTATATCTATAATACTGTGTGCTTAAGACAAAGATTTGTAATGTAAAGAAAATGTTATTTGTACTGTTTATTTTCTGTTTTCTTTTCGTAAATTCTAATATTATTTCATTTCGTGACATGTATTCTAGAAACTGGATTGAAGTATGTTTCCCATGTTATGTAATTAATTGGATGACTCTTGAATTACTTAAATTTATGTCAACCTTTGGTTCCCCAAGTATTAAACATGTAGACCTTTGGATTTACAATTCCTTGATAACTTACACTTGTATAGCCTATATAAGCACTCTATGTACTTTGTTGAAAGGTGGGTGAATAAAAGGATGATCTTTTCTCTCTAGTTTTCTCTATTCTCTTTATCTCTTATATATATAATTTATTCTATTGTATCACGTTATCAGCACGAAAGCTAAGAAGATCTGTCATCAACCGGGTATGGCAAAAGAAGAAGTTGGTTTAGCAGAGTACAAGATTTTCTTTATAACATAAGTACTAGGTGATCATTACTTCTGGTCTCTACATAAGGTACCATAACACTCAAGTTTATATAGAAATTGGTTGAGTTGTTTGTATCGTAATTGTATTATCATTATGTGATATCTTTCGAGCTTAAACAATAATATGTACTTGTTTTAATAGTTAAAAGGATATATTGTTCTTGTTCTTGTGCATGCATATTAGTAAAGGCCATGTCATGTTTACTAAGATAGGTGTTTCCTATATTATTTTTAGTTTACTTTGTTTCGGTTGCAATTGGATGATCTTTATGTGCTTGTTATATGCCCGATTCTTGTATATTTTGTATCTGATTCATTATTCATCGGAATTTATTGAGCTTATACTCGTTGTAAAGGTTTTTTTGATTATCTACAATCTTTCTTCTTTGCATTTTTTCAAAATCTGCTTATAAGTATGACAAAATCTGCATTTTGTGTAATCTGATTGTATGATTCAGGATGATATGCAGTGACTTCTAAAATTCATATTAAATTGAATATTAGTTCAAATATTATGAGCCATACCATTCTGGAAATATCTTTTCAATATCTACCTTTTTGTCTTTACATTCCATTACCATATACTGCGATTTCGATGTCTTAAATATCAAAATATTATTATAATTAGGAGCTGATTCTGATTCTACAGTCCACACATATCTGTTTTCTGAATTCGTTACTTGTTCATTTTCAACGAGCCTTACCATTCTAGGAAGGTCCCGAAATTTTCTGCATTTTTCGTGTTTTATACCTTTTCAGATAAAATCATCTTCATAGAGTAAATTGGTATTCTTTTAAACTGATCAGATTTGACTTTATCATAATTAGCCATTTTATACAGTAAATTGCATTCAATATACCATTAGATTGAATTCAATGTACCATCATCATGTTATATTATCATGCATTTTTAAATATTAATGCATATGTGTTTTCCTTGCATATTTTTAAATATTGATTGAATGTGCTTATTATAAAAGTGTTAACGAAGCATGCACACGAAAGAGAACCAATTTGAGATACATCAGAAATTTATGAGCATGAATTTATGCAATGTTCAGGACCTGAGGCTAGAGGTTCAGGGCCCGATGATGTGCTGAAATAAGTTTCTGCAATATTCATGGCCTGAGGTTGGAAGCTCAGGACCTGATGGTGTGCTGAAAAGTTTCTGCAATGTTCAGGGCCTGAGGTTGGAAGCTCGGGATCTGATGGTATGCTGAAAACATTTCTGCAATGTTCAGGGCCTGAGGCTAGATGTTCAGGACCTGAGGTGCTGAAAAGTTTTGGTTTGTTTAGGGCCTGAGGCTTATGCTCAGGGCCTGAACTGGAAGCCAATTGCTAAAATTATATAACATGTACATCCTTAATGATAACATAATTTAGTACTCTTAATTACTTTGATCTCTTAAAAAAATGGAGAATAGATATATTATAGCCTTGTTACTCATGAGTTTTAAAGACATCATTTTCTTGCTTGTTTTCTTTGATCGTATTCTGTGCAAGGTATATTTGCTAATTTTCTAGACTTATACATGTTTATTGGATAATTAATAGAATTTTATTATATATTAGTGATAATATCGAATCTTACAAAACTCGAGTTTACCGCACTTGATGTTACCGGAAAAAATTACTTGACATGGATTTTGGATGCGGAAATCCACCTTAATGCTATGGGCCTCGGTGACACAATAAAGGAAGGAAATAAGGCATCCGAGAAAGATAAAGCAAAAGCCATGATATTTCTCCGCCATCATCTTGATGAATGATTGAAAACAGAATATTTGGTTATTAAAGATCCAACAACCCTTTGGAAAAATCTGAAAGAAATATATGATCACCAGAAAACTATCATACTTCCCAAGGCTCGCTATGATTGGCTACACTTGAGGTTGCAAGATTTTAAAAGTGTAAGCGAGTATAACTATGCAATGTTTAAGATTACTTCTCAGTTGAAATTATGTGGTGAAAATATATCTGATAATGATATGTTGGAAAAGACCTACTCCACTTTCCATGCCAATAATATGCTCCCGCAGCGGCAATATTGTGAACGAGGATTCACAAAATATTCTGAGCTTATATCTGTATTACTTCTTGCTGAGCAAAATAATGAACTTTTGATGAAAAAATATCAAGCTCGTCCAACTGGTTCGACACCATTCCCTGAAGTGAATGTTGTGACTAGTAATGAATTTGGATAAAATAATTAATTTGGGCGTGGACGTGGACGTGGGCGTGGATATGGTTTTGGACGTGGGCGTGCCCGTGGACGTGGACGTGGTCGAGGTCATGATCACCAAAAATTCTCAAATTTTAAGAAAACTCACCACTAGAAGTGGTCAAAAAATGAGGAAAAGTCCAAAGGAAGTACAATGGATAAAAAGGTTGAAAGCACTTGTCATTATTGTGGGATGAAAAGCCATTGGAGTCGTACCTATCGTACCTCCAAACACCTTGTTGATCTTTATCAAGCTTCTTTGAAAGGTGTGGAGACTAATTTTACTGAACAAAGTGATCCTTTTGGCATTGCCCATCTTGAAGCACACCTTGGAGGAGGAAATCAAATTGATACATTCAACTCCACTCACATGGAAGTGGCTGATTTTTTTTGAGATGGAAATGTGGAGATGGTCAAACTTGGTGATGATAACACTAATAATAATTAGAATATTATGGCCTTGTCTTGTTAAGCTTTTATATATTTATTTGAACTCTAAAGCGTTATGTTTAAACTTCTATTATCATTATATGTTTCTTATCTTATCAATAATGAAATATTTGAGATATTGCGTTCCTAATTTTCATATTATTTTTGTGAAGAAATATGGCCAACAGCCTCACTTCATGTGCTATAAAAGATGAAAAGTTACTTTGCTTAGCGGATAGTGCAACAACACACACAATATTAAAAAATCAAAAATATTTTTTACATCTAATACTAGCTAAAGCTAATGTTAACACCATATCTGGTGCATCAGATCTTATTGAGGGCTCCGGAAGAGCAAACATAGTGTTACCTAATGGAACACAATTAACTATCGACGATGTAATGTTTTCTTCCAGATCAAAAAGAAATCTTTTAAGTGTTAAAGATATACGTAAAAATGGTTATCACATTGAAACAACAAATGAAAATGATGAAGAATTTTTATATATTACATCAGTTGTTTCAGGGGTAAAGAAATTAATGGAAAGGCTCCCCTCATATAAATCTGGATTGTATTACACCTTTATAAATCCAGTTGAGTCATATATGGTGATAAACAAGAAATTATCGGACCCGACTAATTTCATTTATGGCATGATCGTTTAGGCCACCCGGGTTCAACAATGATGTGAAGAATTATTGAAAATTTAAATGAACATCCACTCAAAAACAAAATTGTTCCATTGTCCAATGATTTTTCATGTGTTGCTTGTATTCAAGGGAAATTGATAGCAAAACCATCTCCTGTGAAAGTTTTCATTGAATGCCCAAAATTTTTGGAACGAATTCAAGGAGATATATGTGGCCTAATTACCCCATCTAGTGGGCCATTTTAGTATTTTATGGTACTCATTGATGCATCAACAATATGGTCACACGTTAGTTTATTTTCCACTCATAATGTGGCTTTTGCACGACTCCTTGCTCAAATAATTCGATTACGAGCATAATTTCCTGATTATAATATAAAGAAAATTAAATTGGATAATGCATGGGAACTTACATCCCAATCTTTTAAAGATTATTGTATGTCTATTGGGATTGAAGTGGAGCATTCCGTTGCCCACACACACACTCAAAATGGTCTTGCTGAGTCTTTCATTAAAAGGCTACAACTAATTGCGAGACCATTACTTATGAGAACAAATTTACCAACTACCGCATGGGGACATGCAATATTACATGCGGCTTCTTTAGTTCGGTTAAGACCGACTTCTTATCATAAATATTCCCCAATACAACTGGTAAATGGTCAAGAACCAAATATCTCTCACTTGAAAATTTTTGGGTGTGCAGTTTATGTTCCAATATCCCCTCCCCAAAGAACAAAAATGGGACCCCAAAGAAGATTAGGGGTATATATTGGATTTGATTCTCCCTCGATTATTAAATATTTGGAGCCCAAGACTGGTGATTTATTCACGGCAAGATTTGCCGATTGTCAATTTGATGAGACGGTTTTTCCTGCATTAGGGGGAGATAAGATAAAATTTGAAAAAGAAAAGCAAGAAATTTTGTGGAATGCAGTATCCCTGTCTCATTATGATCCTCAAACAAATCAATGTGAACTTGAAGTTTAAAATATTATCCACCTACAAGAAGTCGCAAATAGATTGCCTGATGCATTTACCGATGTCAAGAATGTGACAAAGTCACATATACCAGCTATTAATGTTCCTTGTAAGATTAAACTTCCTGAAGAAGATAATAAAATCATGCTAGCAAATGAGTCTAAAGCACGCTAGAAGCGTGGTAGACCTATTGGATCCAAGGATAAAACTCCAAGAAAAATATAGAAACTTGATAAGAAAGTTGGAATATCAAATGACATCATAAATTTGATCACTGAAGATACGTCTTCCAAGGATGATCAAACACCTAAAATTGTTGATAATGAAGAGATCTTGATAAATTATGTCATTTCAGGAAAGAGGTGGAACAGAAAAGAAATTGTCATGGATGATATATTTGCATATGCAGCTGCACTTGACATTTATGAGGAAATTGAGGATCATGAGCCTAGATCAATCTATGAATGTAAAAGAAGAAATGATTGGCCAAAGTGGAAAGAAGCTATTGAAGCAGAATTGAAATCACTTGAAAAATACCAAGTTTTTGGACCTATTGTCCAAACACCTGCAGGTGTAAAACCTGTTGGATATAGATGGGTATTTGTATGTAAAAGAAATGAGAAAAATGAAATTGTGAGATACAAGGCACGCCTTGTTGCTCAAGGCTTCTCACAAAGACCGGGAATCGATTACGAAGAAACTTATTCCCCAGTAATGGATGCAACAACATGCATATTTTTAATAAGTTTATCAATTTTTAGAAGGGCTCCGAATGAATTTAATGGATGTTGTGACTGCCTACTTGTATGAGTCACTCGATAGTGACATTTACATGAAGATCCCTGATGGATTAAAAATGCCTGAAGCATATAGTTCAAAACCCCGAGAGATTTACTCAATTAAATTAAAAAAGATCATTATATGGATTGAAACAATCGGGTCGTATGTGGTACAATCGTCTCAGTGAATATCTTTTGAAAGATGGATATACTAATAATGTAATATGTCCATGTGTTTTTATTAAAAGGACAAAATTGGGGTTTACTATCATTGATGTCTATGTTGATGATTTAAACATCATTGGAACTCCAGATGAACTCCATGAGACGATTGGATATTTGAAAAGTGAATTTAAAATGAAAGACTTGGGAAAAACAAAGTTATGCCTTGATTTTCAGGTTGAGCATTTATCTAAAGGAATCTTTGTCCACCAGTCCTCATATATTGAAAAGATCGTTAAAAGATTCATTATGGATAAAGCATATCATGTGAGTACACCCATGGTTGTTCGCTCACTTGAAAAGAAAGAGGATCCATTTCGCCCAAAAGAAAAAGGAGAAGAACTTCTTGGTCCCGAAGTACCATATTTGAGTGACATTGGCGCACTAATGTATCTTGCCAATTGTACACGTCCTGATATTTCATTTTCTGTTAATTTATTGGCAAGACATAGTTCTGCTCCAACTCGAAGACATTGGACTGGTGTGAAACAAATATTTAGATATTTTCGAGGAACAATGGATTTGGGTTTGTTTTATCCTAAAGACTCAAGAGTTGAATTAGTTGGTTATGCAGATGCAGGATATCGGTCTAATCCCCACAAAGGAAGATCACAAACATGTTACATATTCACATATGGTGATTCCGCAATATCGTGGCGATCTACAAAACAGTCTCTTACAACAACTTCTTCGAATCATGCTGAGTTGCTAGCACTTCATGAAGCAAGTCGAGAGTGCGTGTGGCTAAGGTCTTTAGTCCACCATATTCGAGAATCTTGTGGCCTTTCAGCTAATAAAGGGAGTCCTACAGTTCTATTCGATGATAACGAAACATGTATCACTCAGACTAGAGAAGGGTATATTAAAGGAGATCGAACAAAGCACATTGATCCAAAGTTCTTCTTTACCCATGAACTTCAGCAAAGAGGTGAAATTGATGTTTGTCAGATTCGATCATGTGAAAATCCAGCAGATTTGTTCACAAAAGCGCTTCCTACATCTTCCTTCGAGAAAATGGTACACAAGATTGGAATATGTAAACTTCGAGATATATTAGAATGAGGGGGAGATATGATATTTCTTTTACATCACATTTCGTACAACACATGTACTGTTTTTCCTTCACCAGGGTTTTTTCACACTGGGTCTTTCCTAGTAAGGTTTTAACGAGGCATGATGTTAGTAAATGTCATCCAAGGGGGAGTGTTATGTAATTAATTGGATGACTCTTGAATTACTTAAATTTATTTCAACCTTTGGTTCCCCAAGTATTAAACATGTTGACCTTTGGATTTACAATTCCTTGATAACTTACACTTGTATAGCCTATATAAGCACTTTATGTACTTTGTTGAAAGGTGGGTGAATAAAAGGATGATCCTTTCTCTCTAGTTTTCTCTATTCTCTTTATATCTTATATATATAATTTATTCTATTGTATTGTCCCAATGATATTTTAAATATTAAGGACCTCAAAATAGTAGATATATAACATCCCGACACTGATGATAAAATGGCGTATAATTACTTTCAGATTTGATCATATTTGGGTATTGTACAAAAAAGATATAAATTATAAAAATGAAAAAAAAAATGAAAAGTAGCATTCATAGAGTTGTTTATGTGCTCAATGAAAATTGAAAAGAGAGGCCTTTCTCGTACAAGAGGTTCCAACCGAAAAAGTCGAACTCATCGATTAATATATAAAAAATCACAATAATAATAAATGGTAAAAATGAAAGAATGAAAAGTACGATTCACAGAGTTGGTTATTGTGCTCAATGAAATGCCGAGGCTTTTCTCCTAAAAGAGGTATCAGAATATAAGCATCAGTCATCGTTGCTCCATTTATATATACAGTTTGAATCTTGACGAAGTAATAATTCATAAATTAATAATTTTGTTAAAATAATATTTAAATGGAAATGAGAGGGTAGAGAATCCGTTGATATTTTTCTCCGGTTTCAACATAATGGACACAATATATATTTATCCTGATAAAGTAATAAACTCGCTAAAGTAATATTTTTTCTTAATCCCAATTATATTACTTAAAGGGATTTAACTTATATCACACATGAAAAGAAAAGAATGTATAGTTTTAATTAGGTACTAGCCTATAACCCGTGCGATGCACGGACTGAATATAACATTTGTAATTTTATTATTTTGATATTTTATAAATATAAACTATGAAAAAAATAATTACATATTATTGAGATTAATAAAGTTAAAATATTTACGTACTAATTTTACATGTATATTATTATTAAAGGATTTAAAATTTAGATAGTTAAGTCCTCCCAGTGCAGCTTATAGGTCGCTTCGTGGACTGATTATAACATTTTTGATTTTATTATTTTAATATTTTATAAAAGTCAATTATAAAAAAATAATGATATATTTTGAGATTAATGAAGTAAATTTTAATCGGACCATCAATATTTGCGTATTATTTTGTATGGATTATATTATTGAAGAATTTAAGATTTAGATATATTGTTAAAATCTTAAAAAGTTAGGGTCGCTTGGCTAGCGGGTGCAGAGCTTATAAGAAAATGGGAATTATAAATATTAACAGTTTACGCGGATGATTTGGTATTGTGTTTTTAATAATTTTTTTTATTTCTATGAGAAGCTTAATCATGGGATTCCATTTCAAATTATGCATTTACTGATCACATTATCTTTCTTCATTCGATGGGGGAGCGTGGAGAAATTGACTCGTGTGGTGCACGGACTGATTATAAGATTTGTAATTTTATAATTTTATATAAATAAATTTATAAAAAAATAATAATTATATATTTTTAAGATTAATGAAGTTAAAATATTTGCGTATTATTTTGTATATATCATATTATTGAAGAATTTAAAATTTAGATAATTAAAATTTTAAAATGTCGTCCTACAGTCTATAGGTCACTTCGCTAAGCGGGTGCAAAACCTATAGGAAAATGGGAGTCTTGAATAGGAGTGGTATATGTGGATGACTTAGTATTTTTTTTTAATATTGTAAAATTTTCTTGATTTATTAATTATTTTATTATATTATAATTTAAATTACCAAAACTAATTTTTGAAAGTATTTGATTCCCTACAAAAGAGGTGATAAAGAAGTTGAGTGCAATTAAAAATTAAGTTGGATAATAATTCATAGAGTTTGTAGTTATATTGGATACATGATTTAATTTTTTTAATAAAATTATATTTGTTTAAATTTTATGTTAGAAGGTATTGAGCTACTTTTTAGGAAGATGTTAACCAACCGACCAAACGAAACCATATTTTGTTTATAATAGTTTAGTATAAATAGATTTGATACATTTGATAAATACAGCTGTTAAAGTGGCCGAACTTTGATTTAGAGTTTTAATCTATTTTCATGATATTACATTCAACAATTGCACTTGGTTCCGATTCCGATTGCTCTTGTACAATTACATTTGTTGTCTTCAAGACAAATCTTTTTCACATTTTATGATCCATTAATTAGTTTATGTCGGGGCTATAAATGAGTCAAATTATTCGTGAGCTACTCGAACTCGGTTTGTAAAAAATTCAAATCTGACTTGAAAATAATTGAGCCGAGCTCGAGTTTTTAAAATTTTTAACCGAGTTGAGTTCGAGCTTCCAATTACGCGACTCGTAAGATTCGCGAGTCTTATCGAGTCTCTATTATTTTTTAATTTGTTATTAAAACATATTATTATTATTTTAGAATTATATATTTAATATTTTATATATTATTTATTTATTATCGAATCAAACTCGAGCTGAACCGATTATATTTTGAGTTTTTACTAAAAATTAGTGAAATTAATTCAAATTTTTTAGCCGAACTCGAGCCTACTGAACTTTTAAGAGTCGAGTTTCGAATTGAAATTAAAGGTTCGGTTGAGTTCGAGCTCGAGTCTGAGTCCAAACTATTTTAATCGAGTTTGAACCGAGCCTGGTAGTGTTCGGCTCGGTTCGACTCGGCTCGATTACACCCGTAGTTTACACCAATATCTCATAATCATTATTACATTTAATCTATTTTTGGGTCGTTTGGTTTGCCACATTTTAGATTCAGGTATGTATTTCAGACATTTCAACCTCATACATGGTGTTTAGTTCTGAAAAATAGAAATTTATACTCATTTCTCAAACCCCGGAGTATGGGTTTTTCATACTCAAGTAAGGTGTGTATGATGGAGGGGTTTGAGTATCAACTTTTATTTAACTATTTTAAGTTTTATTTAAACAATTAATTATAAATGTTTAGTACTAAAAGAAATCTATGAACCTAAAATATAATAAAATAATAATAGAATTAATATATTTAATTAAATTAAAATTATTAACTTAACATATTTTAAATTAAAATATTTATTATAACACTCAACCAAACACATGATAACATATATGATACTTGATCCACATAGCACTCTAACTCGATTCCTGATTTCAACCTGATTTCACATCTTGAACCAAACGACCCCTTATTATTTTCTCTTACAGATTAGAATAGTTTAAAAAAAATCTATTAATTAATATTAGAATTAAGAGTTACAAGGGATTGAATGAAATTATGAGTAATATATCATTACGCACTCGAAAAAAAGTTATATATAGTTTAATCACATAATTTTCCTTGAAATTCCCGTTATATAAAAATATCAACTTGTTCATTTCAAAGGAATATGTCACAAGTTTTATGGTAATGTTGAATTGTTGTATAATATACATACTATTTAATATGAACTAAGGATCCTTTCAACATTAGTAGAAAGTTGTATATGAACTGGGGATAGCAATTAGGAATAGCGGTAAGTAGTTAATTAATTTTACGATTATATTATTGAATTTAAAAATTAACAAACATGTAAATTTGTCAAAGAGCAACGGGTGATGCACTATGAAATACGAATGCGAATTCAGTTTACTGATTATTTCAAAATAAAAATATAAAAAGCATGTTTTATATTTATAATTATAATTTTAATTGTATTTATTATATTTATATTGTGTGGATAAGATAAAGTTCTAATATAAAGTGTTGTGCCCAAAATCTTGCATGAGCTAGATTTAAGGCTCATAATGGGACTGGGCTTGATTGTTATGGAATGATGTAGGTTTTGATGAATTTCTTGGTTCAAAGGATCATGGTTTTGTAGGAACTTGCATCAAGGTGTAGGGATCTTGGTCTAAACAGCAGCTGACCAGGAGATTCAGTTGCTTGTAGGTCTATAGGTTCATGTAAGGTATAGAGGTACCTCAGGAACGGGTCTTTGTATGTTGGTGAGATGTTGGAAGCACCTGGATAGGTAAAAGGATGGTGATGTGCTGATACAGGAGTATCAGGAATATCAGCATACCTCGGTTGGCAGGAATAATGATCCTCGATTGGTAGTAATAGTTGTAAACTAGGATTGTATTTCCTACAATAAAGGAAAACAACCTTTATCTTCATGGAATGGACTATTAATGTGATTTTATCACCATAGAACGTGATAAACCTTAATAATTAAAGGATAAATACATAAATTAATAAAATCATATCTCAGCGATGGATTAAAGTGGGTTTCTAAGTGTCTAGCTGCACCTGGACACCGAACCTCATCTGGAAACAGTTGGATTAACTGTTTGAGCTGGTTTTGTCTTATCAAAATATGGATTATTGGCCAAGGAATGGAGTCCAACCCTAGAGAACTACATTGAACTTGATCTCTATAGATAGGGTATGTAGGCAATTGGCAAGGGGGTTTGAATATTCATTTTATGCACATTGGCATGTGTAACCATTGCAATTATTTTTACAAGTACATTTGACAAGATTCGAGAAGGCATTTCTCAGTCATTTTGCTTGGTTCTTTGCTGACTCAGTTCGTTAATTATCCAAAAATACAGCTTTATTTCCGTTGTTGAACCTCAGTTTAGCAGCTGCATCAGCTTAAAATTACCTGAAAACTACAGGTAATTCAGTTATCAAATCACCGGAATTCAGGGTGTTATAATCAATTTCTATCATAATATTTTTGGCGCTAGAAGGAGGGAACTCCAATATCTTTTTTGAGAGAGAAAGATGTCAGACAATTCTGACGAGGAACGAACACCGAGAAGAGGTCAAAATGGCAACAATGGTGATCCCAGTGAAGAAATTACTAACAAGGATATCCTGAATCACCTGCGACAGATGAGCACTAAGATTGATTCCTTAGATAAGAAGTCCACGAGGCTCAGTAAGCAGATTAGGAAGTAGAAAACCGTGGGGAAGAAAGATGTTACTCTCATTCAACTGGACTTCGAAGGTGAAAAGGAGGAGGATGATGTTGAGCCAAAGAAGCCTACCTTTTTTATGTGGACACTAACCAGGAGAATGCAGATTGGGATCCTGAAAAAAAGCTCGAAGATGAGGCTGAACCTTCAGCTACGCACAACGTAAGTGTCTTTAATCGCGTGGGTAAGAAGCTGACTAATAAAGATCTCAGGTTAGAGCTGGATCAAAAGAAGGAGAAGGTGGCAGACAAGGTGGATGCAAAAGGTTCAGTATCCAAAGGTTCAAAGGGAAAAAAGAAGGAGAAGCAGCCCTCTCAGGTGAAGGCAGGAAAAAGTAAAGCTGCACCTGATGCTCCTGTAGCAAAAGAAGATGGAGGTTCCAGTTTCACTCAAAGCTCAGCACACAATACCAACAGAGGTTCCAGTGTAGAGAAGAAAAGTGATGAGCAGCTGTCTGATGGGGAAGGAGGCACTTATAGGTTTAAGGACCTCCGTAAAAAGCTTTGGAAAAGACGAAAGCAGAAAAGAGGGGCATCTCGAAGCTAGCTGTGGCTTCTCCCTTTACCAAGAAGATTAGAGACTCACCCCTTCCACGGTCATACAGGGGGTAGAAGACTTGAAGTTTGATTGTGCTACTGACCCATTGGAGGTTTACCAGGTTAAGGACTAACCAAATGTAGGTTGCTAGCTGCTACATCGAGGGAGAATGCTCATTAGTGGTTCTAGAGGCTGCTAGAAAACTCTATTCATTCTTGGAGTCAGATTTGTCAGGTCTTTGTCACCCAGTTTCAAACATCAGTTGCCTATGCACCACCAGCTAACACTTTGGCTAACATTAAGCAGCGTGAAGATGAATCATTGAGGGAATACTTTAACCATTTTAATTGTTGTGAATATGTTGAGTACTTGATGATTACCTAAACAAAACATCTAAGTAGATTTTATTTAGTGAAATAATGTAGCACTCGACGGATAAGAATTATAGTCCCGACGGATAACTCATTATAGTCCCGACGGATGATTAACTTATTATCCATCGAGTGAGTAGCTTATGTAATAATAAGTTTGTAGCACAGTGTTGTATGCACCTTTGTATAGAATCTGTAGTAGCATATAAGTCATGTTGACTTTAACTAGATATGCAGAATAGGTTGATCAACTGTACATAAGCAATGTCTTGTAATTCTGTATAAGTGAATTGAAGTCAAGTGCCAAAATAGCTACCAACGGATGCTTAACAAAGCTTCGACGGATGATCAAATGACTATCAACGAATGTTTAACATAGCAGTCGATGGATGATCAATTAAGTCATCGACGGATGATCTGAAAGTCGACAGATGATTATATCAAGATTCAAACATCAGTTGAACAGTGAAAGCTGACACACAGCCGTTGAGTTGGATACAAGTACACTGTGGAAGCTCATTAACTGGGTAATAGAGGACGAAAAACAGCAAAAATCAAGACTGTTAGATTTTATATTTATTCAGTTCTTTTGACTTTGTAATCTTGGTATTATATAAACCAAGAGAGTAGCAAATAGAAAAATAACAGAGAGAGCTAAGAAACAACAACAGAGAAATCTTTGTAATCACTATCTTTAGCATTTCCTGTGTTCTTAGCAGTTCTATTTGTGTAAGCAGCTGTGGGCATTTCTGCACATAGAGTCCTCTCGATATATTAAATATATCTCTGGTGGAATTGTTTAAATCCACCAGAAAGTTTTTAAAGACTCTTATTTTTAATTACTTATGTTTTGATTCATTCAAGTTTATATTCCGCATTGTGCTAATCAAAACAAATATATCCATAATCGAGTTCAACATTTTTATTTTAAGAAAAAGGTTCAAGAATTCCATTCAACCCCCCTTCTGTAATTCTTGCTATATTGTTAAGGGACTAACAATTGGTATCAGAGCAGGCTCTTAATCAACAAAGAGTTTAAAGATCAAAACAATTCAGCAAGATGAACAAGAAAGATGTTGGAGTCAAGATTCCTTTTCTTGATAAAGACAATTACTATCATTGGAAGGTAAAGATGCATCTTCATATGCTTTCTCAAGATAAGGCCTATGTGGACTGCATAGAAAGAGGCCCTCATGTTCCAATGAGAGCTGCAACAGGAAATGAACCATCTGTTCCAAAGCCAAGGCATGAATGGTCTGATCCTGATATTGAACAAGTCAGGAAAGATAAAAAGGCCATGAACATTCTGTTCAATGGTGTTGATGCAGACATGTTTGATAACATCATCAACTGCAAGACTGCCAAGGAAGTTTGGGACACAATACAGATAATCTGTGATGGTACTGAGCAAGTAAGAGAAAATAAAATGCAGCTCCTGATTCAGCAATATGAGCATTTTTACAATGAAGAAAGTGAGTCACTCACTGACATTTTTAGTAGATTTCAAAAGCTACTAAATGCTCTTAAATTGCATGGAAGAGTCTATCAGACTAAAGACTCCAATCTGAAATTTCTCAGATCTCTTCCAAAGGAATGGAAACCAATGACAGTCTCATTGAGAAACTCACAAGATTATAAGGAGTTTACTTTGGAGAGACTGTATGGCATTCTGAAGACCTATGAGCTTGAGATAGAGCAGGATGAAAGAATGGAGAGAGGAAAGAAGAAATGAGGATCCATTGCACTAGTGGCTAAACTGGAAAAGGAGAAGGAAGTGAAGATGGAAGCTGTGGAATCAACTTCAAAGGCCTGTGAAAGCAAGTGTAAAGGGCTAGCTGCAGAAAGTGAAGATTCATTGAGCCAAGATGACATGGAGGACATTGATGAGCACCTAGCATTCCTTTCAAAAAGATTTGCCAAGCTCAAGTTCAAGAAGAACTTTGGAGCTGCCAAGCCAAATAGAAACATGGTGGATAACTCAAAATTCAAGTGTTTCAAATGTGGCTTGGCAGGGCATTTTGCAAATGAGTGTAGAAAGTCAGATTCCAGTAAGAAAAGATTTGAGTCTGTGGATTATAAGCAAAAATACTTTGATCTACTCAAACAGAAGGAAAGGGCTTTTATTACACAAGAGAATGACTGGGCAGCTGATGGTTTGGATGAAGATGAGGATGTCAATTATGTCAATCTAGCCCTTATGGCCAAGTCTGATGAAACAGAGACAAGTTTCTCAAGTAATCAGGTAATCACTACAAACCTTGCACATTTATCTAAAGCTGAGTGTAATGATGCAATAAATGACATGTCTACAGAATTGTATCATTTGCGTGTTACACTTAAGTCCCTCACTAAAGAAAATGCTAAAATCAAAGAAAACAACTTGTTTTTGAGTGAGAGGAATAATGTGCTTGAATCTCAGTTTATTGAGTTTGAGAAACTAAAAATTGAGTGTAGAATTGCCAAGGAGGAATTAACCGAGTCTTTGAAAAAGGAAGAAATTTTAAAGAAGCAGCTCGATCGTGAACAAGAGGTGATTAAAGCATGGAAAATATCCAGAGATGTTCATGCTCAAATCACCAAGGTTCAAGGAATTGAGTCTTTTTGTGATGAAGCCTGGAAAAAGAATAAGGAGAAACTAGAACCTATTTTGGTAGATGGATTGCTGACAGATGTAGACACGACGGACGATGAGATCTATCCGTCGGATAACAAAAAGTGTTATCCGTCGAATGATAAAAATCCTCATCCGTCGGCTGTGAGCAAACCCATTAGCAAAGCCAAATTAACCAAGCTAAATGAAAAGTATGGGTCTGTTTCCAAGAACTTTGTTTCAGGAGAGTCAAGTCAAGCCAAGAAAGGGAAGAAGGCTAATGTTGATCACATGACTATCAAACAGTTAAGTGACAGACTTGAGAAGATAGAGGTAAAAACAGAGACTAAAAGGAAAAACAATAGGAATGGTAAAGTAGGGATTAACAAACATAATAACTACACACCTGACAAATATGCTCCTAGAAAAATCTGTGTCAAATGTGGTAGTGTAAATCATTTGTCTGTTAATTGCAAATCTGCCATGCCTACTCCCATGTCTGTTCAGCCTCAATTCTCTAACATGAATGCCATGCCTCCCATGCCTGTTAATGCTATGCCTACACAGAACATGAATGTACAGTTTGCTAATATGCCATTTGCACCTAATCCATATTATGCTGCATACAATATGCCTCAAATGCCATTTAGCATGCCTTACTGGAATAACATGTTTGCACCAAGCATGCCATTTCCTGTTAGCCATAACATGCATGATAATTCTGTTGCATCTAGTGGTTTCAAAGGCCCTAACCCAAATGACTAAGGAAGAATCTGAAATTCCTAAGTCAAATGAGTTAAGACCTAAGAAACAGAAGAAGAAAGCTAACAAGGCAGGACCCAAGGAAACTTGGGTACCAAAATCAACTTGATTTAATTTTGATGTGTGCAGGGAAATAGAAGAAATCTTTGGTACTTGGATAGTGGTTGTTCAAGACACATGACTGGTGATTCTACCCTGCTCACAGAGTTTGAAGAGAGAGCTGGCCCAAGTATCACTTTTGGAGATGACATCAAAGGTTATACTGTGGGATATGGCTTGATTTCAAAGGACAATGTCATCATTGAAGAGGTTGCCTTAGTGGATGGTCTCAAACACAATCTGTTGAGTATCAGCCAACTTTGTGATAAAGGCAACTCAGTAACCTTCAACAAAGAAACCTGTGTTGTGATTAATAATCTAAACAACAAAGTGGTTCTCACTGGTATGAGAAGAGGAAATATGTATCTTGCTGACTTCAACTCAACTAAAGCAGAATCTGTAACTTGTCTTCTCAGTAAAGCAAGTCAAGATGAAAGTTGGCTATGGCACAAGAAACTATTTCATTTGAACTTCAAGACCATGAATGAGCTGGTAAAGAAAGAGCTAGTTAGAGGCATTCCTATGGTGGAGTTTACAAAGGATGGACTGTGTGATGCCTGCCAAAAAGGGAAGCATATTAAAGCATCATTCAGGAAGAAACTTGATTCAGCAATTGAAGAGCCTCTACAACTGCTTCACATGGATTTGTTTGGACCAGTCAATATATTGTCAATCTCAAAGAAAAGATTTTGCCTAGTAATTGTAGATGATTTCTCAAAGTTCTCTTGGACCTATTTCCTAAAGTCCAAAGATGAGGCTAGTGAAATCATCATCAATCACATAAGGCAAGTTAACAATCATCCTGATTTCAAAGTTAGAAGAATCAGGAGTGATAATGGAACTGAGTTCAAGAACTATGTCATGAGAGCATTTTGTGAGGAAAATGGAATCTTGCATGAGTTTTCAGCAGCAAGGACTCCACAACAGAATGGAGTAGTGGAAAGAAAGAATAGATCTCTTATTGAAGCTACAAGGATAATGCTTGAAGAATCAAAACTACCAACATACTTCTGGGCTGAAGCTGTAAATACTACATGCTACACTCAGAACATCTCTCTGATTAATCAAGCAAGATGCATGACACCTTATCAATTGTTCAAGAACAAGAATCCAACTCTAAACTTTCTTCATGTCTTTGGCTGTAAATGCTATATTCTGAGAAATCAAACTGATCAAAATGGGAAGTTTGATGCTAAAGCAGATGAAGGAATTTTTGTTGGATATGTTGTTGGTAAAGCATATAGAGTCTACAATCTAAGAACCAACATTGTTGTTGAATCTATACATGTTATGTTTGATGATAAAAAGATTGAAGGACTAAAAGATGGAGATTACCATGAGAGTCTCAAATTCGACAATGTTGAGATGGTCAGTGATGAAAGTGATGATGAGAGTGATCAAGAAACAGTGTCTAAGGATAATGCAGATAAATCTACCACAAATGAAGCACAAAACTCAACATCCGTCGAGTTACATAACGCTTCATCCGTCGAAAGGCAATCTGTATTATCCGTCGGAAGACAACCTGCCTCATCCATCGGTACTCAAAATTCACCATCCGTCGGGTTATCAAAAGGAGCAGGAAGTCAAGGCAGATCACCCATAGAAAGCACCCCAATCTCAAATCAAAGATCCACAAACTCAGGGGGAGTTTCTAGCAATCAAAACTCAATCACACATCAAGACAACATTGAGGTCTCTTCATCTAGGGCTAATCTACCTCAACCAAGAAAATGGACAAAAGATCACTCCTTTGAACTGATTATTGGTGATGTTTCTTCCAGAGTTCAAACCAGGAGAGCAACTCAAGAAGAATATCTATACTGCAGCTTCCTGTCTAAGAAAGAACCAAAGAAGGTAGAAGCAGCCTTGTTAGATCCGGATTGGATTGTAGCTATGCAGAAGGAGCTAAACCAATTTGAAAGGAATAAAGTATGGAAGCTGGTACCCAAGCCTACAGGAAAGAATCCAATAGACACCAAATGGGTATTCAGAAACAAGATGGATGAAAATGGCATAGTAGTAAGGAACAAATCAAGATTGGTTGCTAAAGGCTATTGTCAGCAAGAAGGAATAGATTTTGATGAAACATTTGCTCCTGTTGCAAGACTTGAAGCCATCAGAATCTTCTTAGCCTATGCAGCCCATGCCAATTTCAAGGTCTATCAAATGGATGTCAAAAGTGCCTTTCTGAATGAAGATTTGGAGGAAGAAGTGTATGTAAGTCAACCTCCTAGCTTTGAAGATCCAAATTTCCCAGAGTATGTCTATTATCTACTGAAAGCACTTTATGGACTGAAGCAAGCACCTAGAGTCTGGTATAACACTTTATCAAAGTTCCTTTTGGAAAATCACTTCACAAGAGGTACTGTAGATAAAACTTTATTTTTTAGAAATGTGAATGGCTCTAGCATACTTGTTCAAATTTATGTAGATGATATTATTTTTGGCTCTACAGATGAAAAACTTTGTAAAAACTTTGCCAAACTGATGCAAAGCAAGTATGAAATGAGTATGATGGGAGAACTAACTTACTTTCTTGGTTTACAAGTTAAGCAAGTTAGTGATGGAATATTCATTAGTCAAACTAAATATATTTTTGATCTTTTAAAGAAGTTTGATCTAATGGATTGCACATCTGCAAAAACTCCCATGACCACTGCAACTAAGCTTGAACTAAACACTACTGAAAAGTCTGTGGATATTTCAAGTTATAGAGGTATGGTTGGCTCACTTCTGTACTTAACAGCTAGTAGGCCAGATATAATGTTTGCTACATGTTTGTGTGCTAGATTTTAGGCTGATCCTAGAGAGTCTCATTTGATAGCTATTAAGAGAATTTTCAGATATCTCAAAGGAACACCAAACCTTGGCATTTGGTATCCTAGAGATTCTGGTTTTGATCTATCTGGTTATTCAGATGCAGATTATGCAGGTTGCAGAATTGATAGAAAAAGCACAACAGGAACCTGTCAATTTTTAGGAGACAAGCTTGTGTCCTGGTTCAGTAAAAAGCAAAATTCAGTTTCTACTTCTACAGCTGAAGCTGAATATATTGCTGCTGGCAGTTGCTGTGCACAGATTTTATGGATGAAAAATCAATTACTAGACTATGGTTTGCAAGTTGAAAGGATTCCTATTTTCTGTGACAACACAAGTGCAATTGCCATCACTGAAAATCCAGTGCAACATTCAAGGACAAAGTATATAGACATCAAGTACCATTTCATAAGGGAACATATAATGAATGGTACTGTAGAGTTACATTTTGTTCCAAGTGAGAAGCAACTTGCAGATATTTTTACCAAACCACTGGATGAATCCACCTTTTCTAGGTTGGTAAGTGAGTTAGGTATGCTTAATTACTCTTGAATTTATCTGAATTATTTTGCAAGTTGAAAGGTAGCCAGAAATTTAACTGATTTTTAGTCTTGGATGAAAATTTTGGCTAAGTCAAAATTTGCATCTCGACGGATGACCATTATCCATCGAGTTGAGTCATCCGTCGATATACAAATTGTAAATAAAAATCAATTACTTTTCTGGAGTATTTTAAAGCTCGACGGATATCAACTTATCCTCATCCGTCGAAGTGTCTAAATCTTAACCGTTAATTCCCTGAACATTATCCATCGAGTATACTTACAGTTTGTAAGCATTACATGACGGATAATGGGTAGAATTTTTACAGTTTATTTTAAAACGGCTATTTTAGACAATTTCTATTGGGTAATTTACTTCTCTTTATTATTTTTATCAGTTGATTTTGAGAAAAGTATAAAAGCTTATTTCATTTTAATCATTTTCTTTTATCATTCTCAAATTCAACTGTGTTACTTCATTCTCTCTCAAACAAAAATCCTCTTTCTCTTCAAGCTTTTCTTCTCTAATAATGGCACCCGTAGTTAAGATCATGTCACAGACTGGGTTCATCTATGAGAAGAACAACTTCACTACCTTGGTCAATAAGGGGATTCAGCAATCTGAAGACTATCATAAGATGATGGACTTCGTGCACAACTGCAAGTTAAGTTTTGCCATGCTGGAATCACCCACAATTTATTGTGAAGTTGTTGAGGAAATATGGACAACAGCAATTTACAACTCTACTGAAAAAACCATCACTCTAACCATCAAAGGTAATGATTTCTGTATTAATAGTGATGTAATAAAAGCATGTTTCAAGATTCCTGATGATAATGTAACTGCACCACACACTGACACAGATATTGTCCATATGCTCAATTCCATTCACTATGCACTTCCTACTGCAAAACTAAGTGAAATTAGAAGACTAGGTCTTAGGAAGGAATGGAGTTACTTGTGTGATGTAGTAACTAAAGTCTTTTCTGGAAAAATCAGTAATTTTGATTCTGTGAACATTTCCATGCTTAACATGCTATACATGCTAGTTACAGACAAATATTACAATTTCAGTGACCTTGTTGTGTATGAGTTAGGTTTTAAACTAGGTGATTTAGCCAAAAGAGGAAAGAATATTTACTATGCTAGATTTTTTATGTTTTTGGCTAACCATCTTTGTCAAGAGATTGAACTTGAGAACCCAAATAACAAATTAGCTTGTTGGGTTCAAGAGAGGAGAATCATTGCAGACTTGAACAGAGCCAACCATCACAAGGATGTGCCAATGTTCTATTTCCCTGTAATGCTGACACCTCAGGTAAGTGAGGTAAGTTCATCCAGACCCTCAACTATTATAATTTCTTCTATTTCTTTGACTTCAGGCATAGCTATGGCATCTGTGATAATGACCAAACAGTTGCCTACCAAAACTGCCAAAACAACTGCAATTTCTAAATCCAAATCAAAGAAAACCCCCTCTAGTATCTCTCAAAAGGTACCAGTTCAAAAATCTACCAAAACCAAAGAGGGAAGTGTGAAGGAGGGTAAGATAGGTGAGGGAAGGGGTGAACATCAAAGAAACCCCAAGGATAAGGTTGGAGAGTTGAGTGAATCCAAGCCTAGCCACACTGCAGTTTCCCAACAAACTGTAGTGCTTAAAAAGGACAAAAGCTCACTTCTAGCTGCATCCTCCCAAAAGGATGTGGCTATTGAACAAAGCTCTCATCCAAGAGCACAGGCCAAGAGGGTTAGGGACACAAGCTCACACCAAACCTACACTAGAAAGAAGAAATCCAAAACAACTGGGGATGCACAGGGCACACACTTAGTGCAAACTGGTGCTAAAGACACATTCCCTGCACCTTCTCAAATTCAGATTGATGTGACTCCAATAAATGTGGAGTCACAACCAAAATCTCTTATAATAGAAGCCACAAAAACACAATACTCACCAACTAACTCACTGGAAGTGGACATGATAAACACTTCAATTCCTGATTCCCCTTCTTTAACTATGTTGGGGAAGCCAAAATCTAGTGCAAGTGAGCATCATCTTTTAGATGATTTGTTGGCTCACTTGCCAATTCTTTCTGATTCTATTGTGACATCTGTGCCTCAAATAACTTCAATCAACACAGAGTCAACAATAGTTTCTCTTCCCACCTCATTCATTTCTACTCTCTCGATGGATATTACTCATCCATCGAGTAGTGATTGTATCCCGACGGATAAGCTTAACAGCAGTTATCCGTCAGATAACTTTACCTCTCACCCGACAGATATCACTTATCCGTCGAGTGTCTCTGCACAACTTCAAACTTCAATAATTTCAAGTGCAGAAGATTTGGTGGTAATACAATCACTCTTAGGACTGAGAGAGGAGAGTGCATTGAGTGAGAGGCTGGGTTGCTCCCAGGAAAAAGGAGAGGAAAAGAGTGAATCTCAGCAATCCATTCATTCAGGATTGGCAAAAGTGAGTGAGAGGAGTCCCACCTTAGTAGGTGAAGGTGAGGGTGTGAGGGTGGGGAGCCAGGGTGAGACCCTGATGCAACAAAAGAGAGAATATGAGAGAAAGGCAGGTACTGGAGAAATAAGGATGGAACCAGCCATTTCTAGTGACTCAATGATTGTAGATGATGCTAAAAAGGAAAGACAATTTCAGCAACATTACAAAGCTGTAATTGATAACATTTCCTTGGATGCTGACACTTTTACTCACCCTGTTTCAGCCTATCAACTGTTGGCTGCTCAGGGCAATGTGGAGGCAGAGCAGACTTTGAATCTAGTGCACACCACAGAATCTCTTCAAAGAGATAAAGCTGCTGTGAACAGAATGCCTTCTCAAGCTGGAGAGCCATCTGAAGAATTTGGAGTAAATTCTGATGATGATGACTCTGGTTCTTTGGATGGAAGCATGAACTTAGGGGGAGCTGAAGGCCCAAAATCTGCTTTCAGTTTACCTGAATGGGCATGGGCAAAGGAATTTACACCAGGGCAATTTGAGGTGTCTTTGGTAAAATAAGTGATAGCTATTCAGCAGGCCCTTCAGGAAGCTTCAGATGCTGGTACCAAGGCTGTTCTTCAAGCTCACCTAGACTCTTTACATTTAATGAAGATCCAACACTCAAGAGAGAATCTCATTGTGGATGAGTTGAAAAAGGATATAGCTGACTTAAAGACATACAACTCTGAGAAGCTGGATTCAATAATGCCATATGGTACCATGCATGATCTATTACTAAGATTAAGGAGAGAATCGGATTCTGACAAGAAGATAGCCAAGCTGGAGAACAGAGTTCAGGTTATTGAGAATTCAGTGGCTCTACTTCTTCAAAATCAACAGACTCAGACAAATCTTCTTATGCAACTGGCTAAAGCACAAGGCCTAACTCCTCCACTTGATGATAACAAAAAGGGGGAGAGAGAATCAAGTAAGGGGGAGAAAGGACCAACTGAGGGGGAGAAACTTCTAGTTCAAATCAGCAAAGTAATTGTACCTTTAATTACTATCTCCAAACCACCAGTTACAGATGGTATAGATCTTATAAATGCAGCAGCAGCAAATTTGAAAGATGCTGATAAAGGAGAGTTGACTCTGATCATCTGGAAAAAGATTGATGAGGAAATACAACAAAAGTTTCAATTAGTCAAGGAACCAGATCAGTCAGCCATCCATCACTCTCATGTCAAGCCAATCAATGTGAATGAGATAAGCATGAACTATCTGGAGAAAGGACAATCTTCCTGCATCAAGACTACAAAGGCTGAGATAATTCTTAAACCAAGGGCAAACTATCCAAAGTTATCTTTGAAGAACCCTATGGATTCTGTGTATGAGACACCCAAGCCTGATGAAAAGAAGCTTCTGTCAAGATCTATTCTCCTCTACAAAGATCCAGCTGATTCAGCCTCAAGAAAGAGAATTGCAAATATATTCAGAAATGGGAAGGAAATTTGTGTGGTAGCTGGACATCCACAATTTGTTCATGCAAAGAAAGAAGAAAAAGCCAGATTGAAGCAGGAAAAAAGGCAAGCTGCTCTAGATGCAAAGAAGTCTAAACAAAAGAAAGAACAGTTTGTTATCTTGGCCAAGCTACAGGCTATGAATTCTTCTCAACAAATTCCCTCTCAACCATCTCAAGCTACTGAATCAGAGAAGAAGATTGAAGAACAGAAGAAATTCTCAAGAAAGAAAGAACTGGCTAAAAGAACAAAAAGAAAGTTGGATGTTGTAGACAAGGAATTGGAAGATCAATTTCCAAAGGAATCCACTCAAGCTGAAACTCAAGCATCAAAGCCCTCTGTGGTGTTTGAAGACATAAGGGTGGTGGACCCCTACAGGAACATACATGGAGAGCCTATTGTGCTAAAGGATGAGCCAATAGAGTGGGATAAATTACCAATTTCTGACTTCAACTTGCCAATTCTTACTAAGCCAAGAAGGACAAAATCAAGGGCAGTCAAGAGAGTGAAGCTGTCACCTCTCAAATCCAAGTCAGTAGTCAAAGCTCAACCCAAGGTCAACAGGGGAGACTACCTGTACTTGTGTGACATCAAAGAATTCTCAGATCTAAACCTTTATCCGGAGGAGCTGGATGAGGTAAGGGCAATTGATGCATACAGAAACCTACCTGAAAGGTTGGTGTTCAAGTACAAAGGGGGAAGGGAGATTCAGTGGCCTCTTCACAGGATACTTCAAGAAAGCCAAGCTGTGTTGATCAAAATCTATTCATCCTTCTAGAAAAACTTTGGGTTCAATGTAACTGCAAGAAGATTAGTATTGAAGAAGATTGAAGAGCTAAGGAGTGTTAGAGCCAAAGATGCACTACCCAAAACTCTTATCATCCCATACACAGGGAGAAGAGTGCATCTAAGGCCCTATTGGCTGATGGAATTCATGAATGACAAGGGTATGAGAAGATTCTTCAGATTAGAAGACCAATTGAGTATCTCTAGCAATGAGACTCTCTTGGAAATGCAAGAAATGTTAGATCTCTCAGAATCTGATGAATTAGAATTCCACAGACAGCTCCAGAATTAAATTGAAGAAAACAACAGAAAGCTTGGAAGAAGATCCAGACCTTCAAGAAACAAGAAAAAAATCTGCTCAGACTAGAGGAGCATCTTGAACAGACTGTGAGCCAAACCTTGTACATTTTTGTTTAAATTGAAGCACTTTCAATTTTATCTACTTATCTTTAAAGATATATGTTTAGGATGTTTCGTCATCATCAAGTATCTCTTAATTTATGGCTACAATTCCAGTAGACATAAATTGGGGGAGATTGTTGTGAATATGTTGAGTACTTGATGATTACCTAAACAAAACAACTAAGTAGATTTTACTTGGTGAAATAATGTAGCACTCGACGGATAAGAATTACAGTCCCGACGGATAACTCATTATAGTCCCGACGGATGATTAACTTATTATCCATCGAGTGAGTAGCTTATGTAATAATAAGTTTGTAGCACAGTGTTGTATGCACCGTTGTATAGAATCTGTAGTAGCATATAAGTCATGTTGACTTTAACTAGATATGCAGAATAGGTTGATCAACTGTACATAAGCAATGTCTTGTAATTCTGTATAAGTGAATTGAAGTCAAGTGCCAAAATAGCTACCAACGGATGCTTAACAAAGCTTCGACGGATGATCAAATGACTATCAACGGATGTTTAACATAGCAGTCGACGGATGATCAATTAAGTCATCGACGGATGATCTGAAAGTCGACAGATGATTATATCAAGATTCAAACATCAGTTGAACAGTGAAAGCTGACACACAGCCGTTGAGTTGGATACAAGTACACTGTGGAAGCTCATTAACTGGGTAATAGAGGACGAAAATCAGCAAAAATCAAGACTGTTAGATTTTATATTTATTTAGTTCTTTTGACTTTGTAATCTTGGTATTATATAAACCAAGAGAGTAGAAAATAGAAAAATAACAGAGAGAGCTAAGAAACAACAACAGAGAAATCTTTGTAATCACTATCTTTAGCATTTCCTGTGTTCTTAGCAGTTCTATTTGTGTAAGCAGCTGTGGGCATTTCTGCACACAGAGTCCTCTCGATATATTAAATATATCTCTGGTGGAATTGTTTAAATCCACCAGAAAGTTTTTAAAGACTCTTGTTTTTAATTACTTATGTTTTGATTCATTCAAGTTTACATTCCGCATTGTGCTAATCAAAACAAATATATCCATAATCGAGTTGAACATTTTTATTTTAAGAAAAAGGTTCAAGAATTCCATTCACCCCCCCTTCTGTAATTCTTGCTATATTGTTAAGGGACTAACATTAATGCTGACGTATCAAAGGTAAGGAGAGCTCCGCATGAAACTTACATGAACTTCCGGATAGCTGGGGTGAGACCAGGCACGGAACTATGGAAGGAGCTTCAAAGAAAGGAACCTAAAACCCTCAATGACTTATACAAAAAGGCAGAAATATAGAAGGTGGTGGAGGAGTCACTGGCGAACCTTAAGAGAAATTCTTTTGGAGGCAATGGGACGTGGAACAAGAATAAAAGGGCTAGGTCCATCAGCCCCAGGGATAGAGGATTTGGGAAATAACCTGCCTTTGTTGGAGGTTCGAATAAAGAGGTTCCACGAGATAATAAGGCTTCTCCCATCACAGTAAATGCAACCCCAAACAAGAAGGGATTGGGGTATGTCTATCCGTAGCAAAGGGAATGAGCTACGTACGTGGAATATACACCTTTGAAAGCTCCAGTCAGTCATATCTTTGAGGTGGGAGACAAGGCAGGCATATTCAAGAAGCCATATAGGTCAGGGCCACCAGGGACGAGAGATGAAGGAAAGTATTGTGCCTTACATGATGCCAATGGCCATGATACAGCTGACTTTCGTCACATGAAGGATCACATCGAGGATCTGATACGTAATGGTTACTTAACAGAATTTATGGCTGAAGAAGCTAGGAAGTACAAGGACGATAAGACCAAAAAGGAGGCTGAGAAAGAACCTGAATGTGCTACCAGGACAAGGAGCATTAACACAATCATTGGGGGTCCTTACCATGGAAATTCATCCCGAAATTTGATAAAGAGGTATGCAAGAGAAGCTCGAGACCAGCCATATTTTGAGGTTCATAATTTGAATGGAAGACCTTCAAGGAATTTTGGAGGTGAAGCAGATGATATCACCTTTACTGAAGTATATGCAGAACATGTCCATCACCCATATAATGATGCTTTGGTTATAACTGCTTTCATTGGATGTTTGAATGTACACAGGGTACTGGTGGATAATGGGAGAACCTGTAACATACTTTTCTATGATAGTTATCAGAAAATGGGCCTTCTTAATAAGGAAATATCACCTGCATACAATGAGTTGTATGGCTTTACCGGGGGTCCAATATGTATAGTAGGAAGAGTGAAGCTACCGGTGAGTTTAGGAGACGGACCTCTGTTAGCAACCCAGGTGGAGGAATTTATGGTGGTTAATGAAGATATTTCATACAATGCCATAATTGACAGACCTTTGTTGAAATATATGAGAGTGATAACCTCTATATATCACTACTCACTAAAGTTCCCAACTCCGAGGGGAATTGGTTGCGTTAAAGGAAATCAAGGTGAGTTTAGGGCATGCTACGTCCGCGCCTTGCGTACAGTTGAGAAGACATATAAGCACGTGTTATTAGCAGATGGAGGACCTAGTCTAGACAGTTGCTACAAGCAAGTGGACGCACCAACAGAGGTTACCAAGCAGGCGGGAAAGAAAAGTGGGAGGTCCTCATACAATGTTATTATGATTTTCCAACATCCAGGAGAAGCTCCCTATACTGATGTTGTCTTTCCATCAGGGGGAGATGCCCATGGCGAGGTCCTTTTGCTAGAAGCACCCCCAACAAACTTTTCAGAAGATGGTGACTTTTTGATGGAAGGGCTTACTAATGAGGTTAATGATAATGATTTTGAATATCTTGATAACACACCAGGACCACCCGAAAATAAGGATAAAGTGGTTCCATTAGAGATTGATTTGGACCCAAGGATTCCTGAGGTGAAGGAAATAACATGTGTTGTTGAAGGTACACTATCCATATTGGTAGATGAAGCTGACCCAACTAAGGAGCTGAAGGTTGGAAAACAGTTGGAAGCAGAATTAAAGGAAGCTATAGTTAATTTTCTGAAGGAGAACCTAGATGTCTTTTCCTGGTGCCACTCAAATATGGTTGGGATAGACCCAAAGATCATTTGTCAACATCTTAATGTTGATCTGGAAAAGAAGGCTGTAAGGCAAAAGAGGAGAGCAATCAGTGGTAAAAGAGCTACAACTTTGAAGGAAGAGGTGGACAGGTTGTTGAAGGCAGGTTTGGTTAGGGAATCGTATTATCCATAATGGCTTTCTAACCCTGTTTTGGTGAAGAAGTCAAATGGAAAATGGCATACTTGTGTGGATTTCAAAGATCTTAACAAGGCATGTCCCAAATACAGCTTCCTTTTGCCTCGAATAGATCAGTTAGTTGATGCTACAGCTGGACATGCTTTGCTTAACTTTATGGATACATATTCTGGTTACAACCATATTCCCATGTATAAGCCAGATGAAGAACATACCTCTTTTATAATGGATAGAGGTCTCTATTGTTGCATTGGAATGATATTTGGGATACTGAACGCAGGTGTAACCTATCAAAGATTGGTTAATCGAATGTTCAAAAATCAAATTGGAAAAATAATGGAGGTATATGTGGACAACATGTTGGTGAAGTCGAAGGTTACAGCTGATCATGTAGCGCACCGGTCTGAGATGTTCAATATTTTGAGAAAATTCTGAATGAAGCTTAACCCCCAAAAGTGTGTATTTGAGGTTGAATCAGGGAAGTTCTTAGGTTTCATAGTAAACCATCGAGGTATTGAGGCCAATTCTGCAAAAATAAAAGCTTTAATTGAGATGCATTCACCATGAACTGTTAAGGAGGTGCAATGTATAACTGGAAGGGTAGCTGCTTTAAACAGGTTCGTGTCAAAGTCATCTGATAGGTGTAAGGAATTTTTCGCGGCAATCAAGAAAGGAAAGAATTTTGAATGGAACTCAGAATGTGAAGCTACATTTCAGAAGTTGAAGCAGCAACTAGGCAGCCCCCCATTGTTGTCTAAACTTGTAGAATGCGAGGTCCTTATTCTCTATTTGGCAGTTTCAGAGTATTCCATCAGTACAGTGCTCGTACGGGAAGAAGGGAAGGTTCAGTCCTAGTATACTATGTTAGGCCCTTAATAAACTGTAGGGGGTGAATACAATTAATATAATCAACTCGATAAAGCTTCAATAGAATCAACAGGATGAACAAATATCCTTGAGAGCTGCTAGGTTATGCGAAAGATATAACAATGTCGCAATGCTTATAGCATGAACCTAATTTGTGCTTTATATAGAACACATCTACCAATATATAAGTAATCTTATTCTATTGACAACAAGGAAACCTATACTATTGCTTCTGAGATAAATTCCTTTACCGCCTTGAAATTCCTGTTTCCTTTTCCTCCTTGAAGATCAACTAATGTGACAAATACTGATTTCATTATCCGTTGACATCATCATTTGTTGATATCCTATCATCCGTTGATATTTCATCATCCGTTGATGTTGTCATCAACATCCGTTGATGTATAAGTTCTGAAATAAACTTCTGATAGTTTCTGTTTGATATCATCAATTGCTTCTAACAATCTCCCCCTACCCTAAACTTGTTTATTATGGAATTATGGACAAGTTCCAATTGATGATGTCAAAACTATCTAAATGCAGGAATCAAGTATGCATATTCAATCTTCCTTCAGTGAATACCAGACTTTAACTCTTCCACCTGAACTGCATCTTTAACTTGAGCAATGTCAGAGGTTAACTTCACTTCTTCGGCTCAGAATGCTTCCATAAATCTTCCTTCTTTGATTTAGCTTGAATGATTTCTGCTTCAAGTAAATTTTCTTCAGTATCAAGAGCTTGAACTACTGTATAGAATAAATCTATCAGAGTTTAAGATTCAGTTTTTTAGATACTGACTCCACTTTGGCTTTAGTCTTTGAAAACCTTGACTTTTCTTCTATCTTCTCCTTTCCTTTAAGCTTCATATCAGCAGTTCCAATAGCTTGTGATCTTAGAGATCTTACATCTTCTGCCTGACTATTTTCCCTTATAACTATATCTCTGGTTGGTTTGTTAGAAGGATCATCTTCATAAAGTACTTGAGAAACAACAACATATCAGTATTTATTGTCTTCATAGAATTTTTAAAGTCTTCCTCCGTTTGCCTTAGTTGTTCATGATCAAATCCAGGATTTTCCTTTGCAAATATTCTTCTACTTACCTCAAAATCAAATAATTGAATCTTTGGATCCTTGTAGAACAGAGTTGTCTTTCTTCCTTTAACTTTCAGAGTTTGAAGATATTGGCTTGCTTCAACACCAGCTTCTTTCTCCAGAATACCTTGGTCTTCATCATCAATAAATGTGACTTGTGAAGATTGTTGTATTTTAGTAGTCACAGTCCATTATTTAAATCTCCTTTCATTCCTCTTGCTTCCTCTTTTACTCTCCTTCTGTTCCCCCTTATTACCTTCATCAGGATTTTCATCATCAGTACCTATCAATGACAACTGTTTGCATTTAGATTTATCAATTTTCTCTCCCTTTTTGGCATCATCACCAAGCGGTAGAGAAATAATTAACTCCATTAAATTCTGTACTTCAGTAAGCTGATCAGACATTTAAAATTGATGAGCTTCCAATGTAGCTTGACTGGCTTCGATTGCAGTTTGTCTGGCAACTATTGGTGAAATTTGTTTATGAATTTCCTGATGAGTAAGCAGCTTTGAAGTAATCAACTGATTGATTTGAGTAGTAGTTACTTCATGAGCTGTGTGTGAGGATCTGACAACCAAGGTTGATGCTTTCAGATGATTCAGCACATCAGGATTTGTAATCTTCTGTTTAGCTGTTTCCAAATGTTCACTGCACGTGTTCTGGAAATAAAATATGTATTATCTTTCCAATAAGCATTCCAGAGATTATCAGAATAATCCTGCTTCTTTTAATAATCTAACTCTTTCATTTTCTATTTTCTCACATGCATAGGCATATCTTCAGGAAAGAAAAGATCATCATCAAGATCTAACATAACATTAGATACATGAGTTTCTTTACCATCATTAGATTCTTCAATAGCAGCTGGATCTTGCACTAATTTCTTAATTTTATCGTCAACTTCAGTATGCAGAATAGAATGAGAATTTGATCCAGTGGCTTCAGAAGCTTTAACACCTTCAGCAGCTATCTCCACATCTTCAAGTATTGTTGATAAATGAATTGGAGCTTCAAGATTAACTTCCAGGAGTGCAGGTCCTGTAGAATGCTGTGATGATTCTGAAATGGATGAATATTTGTGAATGGACTGTTGTGCTACTACATCTTCAGCAACAACATGGATTTCTTCAAGTGATGAAAAAAAAGAATGAATGGATTATTTTTTAACAAAACAGGGATTATCTCATGTGGTGGAATAGTAGAATGTATGGACTGCAAGAAAGTATCAGTACTTAGACTTGAAGGGAGATTAATAGCCTTTGATATATTAGAGTTTTCCTGAGATTCAACAGACTGCTGTTCAACATCTGTTCCTTTAGTACTCTGAGCATTTGCAAACATATAGCAAATAAAACTTAATCTCTCTATTCTTTTAAAGTAGTCTCACTACTCCTCACACCACAGATCTCATGACTTTTAATAGTCAGAGCTTCCTCACAAGGATTAATAAATCCTATCTCTCATCTACCTCTCATTTTTCAAGTAAGGATCCTGCCTTTCTTAAATTCTATTTTTCTCTCAATCTTTTCACACATCTCACAGAAAAAGGCTCAGAAAGATTATCCTACAGAAATAAGATGTGGCTAAAGAAGGGTGATATGTGATCATACAACCAAAGGTAGTCCTTAACTAGGGTCTAGATGTAATCACGTCAAAAGGATTTATATCATGAAAAACATACTATAAATGCTAAAAGAACTAAATCAGTATTTAAAATAAATGCTGATAAAGTAACACCAGTATTTATACCTTGTAAATTCACAATTGGGCTCACAGTAGATACTGTGGTTATGATAGTTGTTGTCCATCAATAATGAGAACCTCCATTTGAATTGGAGAGGATTTGATCAGGTTACTGTCATGTACCATGATCTCAAACCTTTGTTCTTCTTGCAAAGAACTAACACTTGAATGTGTTTAATGAAAGCTATCACAGAGTCTTCATTAAAAAATGATGAAACCTCTGTGTCTCTATTAGTATCATCAAGATCTACCTCAGCAAGTAGTCTCTAACCAACTTAATGTTGTTTCTGAGTGGTTAACATAATTCAAGAATTATGACACTTGATTTTTGGAAACATTTGAGAAAAGAGTTCAAGTATTTCAGTTGTAAGAAGAAATTTAAGATATAAGATATATGAAATTTGAGATTGAGTGTGGACAACTTTCTTGATCAGAAATAGAAAGTTTCAAAAGAGTTTGAATTGTAAGCAACACTCAAAGATTATAACTCTTAGTGATTAAGAATTAAATCTTTCTTAAATTTTCTTCTTTAACAATGGTTACTTCCTGTAGTGATCAATCTGTACTGAAGTGTCACATGAACTTAAACAGAGATTAGTTTATTCATATGCACCAAAAATATCTGATGTTTAGCATGTAGTATTATTTTAACATTTAACATTTAAGAACATTCAAGCACACATACAAGAAAGTAATCAAGAAGTCAATTAATGAAGCAAAAGAAGATAATATGTATTCATTCATTAATTAAGAAGTAGAATACAAGATTTTCATAGAATTTTAAAAATAAAACCCTAAATAATCTATCTATTCTAGCTTCTTCTTCTTTTCTTCTTCCAGTTTCTTCAATGTCCTCCGATGGAAGATTCGTGACATTGAACCTGCAAGAGAAATGATATTCTCTTGTAACGCCAGCCATACGAGGCGGCGTTGTTCTTCCTCGAGACGTCTTTGTGTAGCCACATCAGCTCGTCTCATCTCTTCAAACCGAACATCTAGTCTAAAGAGATGGAGGGACTCAGTGTCATCTGAGTTCAGTCGATCAATAATCGACGGAGAAATCTCAGGGTGATGATAATCTTGGTCGTGGAAGACTGCCCTGAGTCGACCAATGTCGAAATACAATCTCCCGTAATCATGATTTGCTACTGGATGGTAGACTCCATGTGAAATAGAATAGATGGCCATAGATTTGTAATGAAGATTATGAGTATAGGAATTTGTGAGTGAAAAAGATAATGAGAAGCTTTGAGAGTGAAGGGTTGTATTTATAGAAAAGAAAGTAAAAACTGAAGAGACTCTTTGATTGACCATACAATAATTAGACATAATAAGCATACACGATTACGCATATCTAGGCAAGCAAAAAGTAATCTCTCTCTTCATATTCCTATTCCCAATGTAAATACTCAAGTATCAGCGAATACTTGCATTAGTAGCTAACCCATTTAAGAAATTAAAAGACATTCACTCACTCACTGATTAATTAAAAATACTGTTAACAATTTATTTTGAATAAATTCAAAATAATCAATGAAGTATAATAGTCAATCATGGTTTGACCATTATCAGTATCTTAATTACTAGTATCAGGATTTATCAATTACTGATATAAACTATTAGTCAAAACGAGTTTAACTAATAACAGAGTTTATAAGCATAATCAGTAGTTCAACATGCAATTATCACATAAGATCATTTAGCACAGTTTGCATGTTATCATGGCATCAAGCATTTAGCATAAGAATCAGTATCTAACAAGTACTGACAAATAATAAGATACCATGCTTCAAAAATATCAGCAGACTTAATTATCAGAGTTTGAGAATTGTCCTGAAATCATTCCCAATTCATTCACCAATCTTGTGAATGTAGCTTCACAGAGAGGCTTGGTGAATATATCTGCTACTTGCTAATCTGTTGGAATAAAGACCAATTCCACTGTACCAGCTTCCACATGTTCCCTTATGAAATGATATATGATACTGATGTGCTTAGTCATTGAATGCTGTATTGGATTTCCTGTCATTGTAATAGCACTTTGATTATCACAATATATAGGAATAGAAGAATAGTCTAACCCATAATCCAGCAGTTGATTCTTCATCCATAGAATCTGAGCACAATAACTTGCAGCAATGTATTCTGCTTCTGCAGTTGAAGTGGAAATTTACTTTTGTTTCTTGGTGTACCAAGAAACCAATCTGCCTCCAAGAAATTGGCAGCTTCCAGAAGTGCTTTTCTTGTCTATTTTGCATCCTGCAAAATCAACATCTGAATATCCAATTAGCTTAAAATCTGAATCTCTAGGATACCATACTCCCAGATTCATGGTGCCTTTGAGATACTTAAAAATTCTCTTTACAGCTAATAGATGATGTTCTCTAGGGTCAGCTTGGAACCTTGCATAGAGACATGTAGCATACATGATATCAGGTCTACTAGCAGTCAGATATAGGAGTGAGCCAATCATACCTCTATAGTTAGTTATATCTACTGAAAAACTAGTATTTAAATCTAACTTAGTTGCAGTGGCCATAGAAATTGATGCAGTTGAGCAGTCTTGCATTCCAAATCTTTTGAGTAAGTTTCTGGTATATTTGGATTGATTTATGAAGATTCCTTCATTAGTCTATTTAACTTATAATCCCAGAAAATAACTCAATTCTCCCATCATACTCATTTGATACCTGGACTGCATTAGCTTTGCAAATCTCTCACAGAGCTTATCAATAGTAGATCTAAAAATGATATCATCAACATATATCCGTACTAACAACAAGTCCTTACCATGGTATTTATAAAAGATAGTTTTATCAATTGTACCTCTTGTGAAACCACTCTCTAGCAGAAATAGAGCAAGTGTTTCATACCAGGCCCTTGGAGCTTGCTTCAATCCATAGAGTGCTTTATCCAGTAAGTAGATATGATCCGGATATTTTGGATCAATGAACCCTGGAGGCTGTTCAACATAAACTTCCTCTTCGAGTTCTTCATTTAAGAATGCACTCTTCACATCCATTTGGAACACTTTAACTTCTTATGAGAAGCATAGGCAAGAAAGATTCTTATTGCCTCTAACCTTGCAACTTGAGAAAGTGTCTCATCATAATTAATGCCTTCTTATTGTGAGCAACCCTTTGCAACCAGTCTTGCTTTGTTCCTTGTAACAATGCCCTCACTGTCAGTTTTGTTTCTGAACACCCACTTTGTGCCAACTACAGATATAACACCCCCAGATCCAGGGTCGGGGATCCGGGTCATCACGGTCTTTCTTTCCACAATATCACTTAACTTAATTAATAAAAAAATAACCTCATGCTGTGACCCCACACAAACACACACCACAACCCGTTATAGTCTCAGAGATGAAATTGAAATAAGTACAAGTCCTTGAATCCACAATTTAAAAGTTATTACAACCCAAAATGATTACTCGATAAGTTTACAATTAATTGCCATTATCTGCCACAAGTTATAATTATACAATATTTGGTTCCCAAAAGTAGAATGCCTGTTCTACCAATAGATCTACCTCTGCAGCTATAGCAGCTACACCATCAACGGGAAGATGCATGACCCTTCCCACGCGCTTGCGTTAGGTCTGCTTGAGTCTAGCCATCTTTCCTAACTGTTGTTGTGTGATGAAGAAATGAAGCAAGAGTGAGCATTACAGCTCGCAAGATAATATATAGTGTAAACAATAATGTAAGTATCTAAATGGATAACTTACTAGAATCCTTTATCAAATGTAAGGTAATTACTTACTGGATATAAGCTTAAAGGAAGATGAATTTACCAATTACTTCACTATACTTATACCATTTTTAGAAATCTACTTGAACTACCACTGTTCAAAGTATAATAAGTTTCAAAAGTTCGTCCCATAGATGAGACCACAAGTTAAGACTTGAATAGATTCAATCTTTGAATTAATTTTTAAAGGAAATGAAGTTATGAGATACTTCATTTAATGGAAACACCATTATAACTGTTTGACCCTTATCAATGCTTCAGCAATCACCCATTCGTAGCCTTTCGATCGAAATGCTCCGGGTAGTGTTGCAGAAATATCCAACTGGATGATGAACTCATTACGGGAGTTTGTCGCGTCAGGAAGACCACTTACGATGATCAGTCGCAGTAGTGCAACCCCACCATTGTCTACATGTAGAGGAGAACCTGTCGGATTTACTTGTCAACCGAACACTGGACTCCTAAGGAATGGACCATCTTAGCGGAACTTCCGGGGCATTTGTGCCAATATAATAAGGCTGGGCCGGCGCCACTCGACCACTTACGCCACTCCTAGTTCAGATGAAATCCATGACTCTGAAACGTAAAGCTCGTCCCCACTTTCCCCAAGTAGAAACTTGTTGATACGGCTCCACCAAGAAGTCGTATCTAGTTGGAAAGGAAAACTCACCGATATTTCCCAGGCGATACCTGTTAATGGATTAACTTGTTCCAAGAATTTTACTTCCCGAGTGTTGGGTAAGTAATCAAAAACTCTTTTATCAGAATAGCAACCTTGTTGCGAATATAAAATACACCACCGAGCCGGATCCCTCAGGTTTTGAGCGAGTATTTAAATCCCCTTTGAAATGAGGATCTTAAATATAAAAATGAGTTTTGGGATCCGCCCTAACCTTTAAAATCATTTTGAAGACTCGAAAACATTTTTAAGAATGTTTGGAGTGATGCTGATTTAATAAAATAAATCAGTCCCAATATATTAGAAAATATCTGAATATTATTATTTAAATAATATTCCCATAAAGAATAATCTTTATAAAAATAATTGAAGTAGAAGTTGTAAAACTTATACTTGAAATGAATATTAAATAACCAAAGATATACTTATACGAAAGTAATATCTTTATTTGAATAATCAAAAGTGAGTTTGATTATCGACACATTATTCTTTAATAAAGTAAAGAATATTAATTAGTAAATAATCGGAGTCATAAGTCCTCTAATGAAAATTCAAAATAATATTCATTAATAAAATAAACGGAGTCATAAGCCCTCGAATGAATATTCAAAATAATATTCATTAATAAAATAAACAGAGTCATAAGCCCTCGAATGAATATTCAAAATAAAATTCATTAATAAAATAAAGTTATCGAATAAATCTTATTCGATTCATAGTTTTGAAAACTATATCTATATATATATATATAAATATATATAATATACTCGGGAACATCGACTCCCGGTTTTAGAAAAATGTTCACCTTTGGGTCCCCTATACTAAGGGTATACGCAACTACTGCTTATCTCTAGCGTAGGTATTATGCAACTTAAAAGCAAAGGTTTTGACATGCATATATACCATATCACATGCTCCAATATATTGCAAGATTTGCTAATTAACCACCATGCATCTATCACAAGATAATGCATATACATATGTATACATCACAACAAGTATAACGGGTAGAAAACTTGCCTGAGCGACTGGGGGTGATAAATGGCTTGGGACGAGTCTGATAACCTATAAACAACATATAAGTTAGAATTAAACCAAAGTCGCTTATGAATCTATACTTTAACAATTAGACCCTAACATTCGCTTTTGCGCTTAACGATTCACTTAAGTCGCTCGAGTACCCTTGGCTCCACCATTTTTAATAAATTAACCATTAAGGGTTTTAAGGCGATTCTTTCGCGAGTGCCTTACCAACTGCATAATACACTTCACATAAATGTTTCATACTCCAATTAGTCCTTTAAGGTCTTTAACCTATGTTTCAAAGTAAGGCGAGTGGTAATGGTTCGTTCGCGAAACGCCGTTACTTAAAACGATCGTTTCTCCTAAACCGTATATCAGATTCAAACGAACCACATATCAAAACGAAGCTCGTAACATGAACTATCTAATCATGGCAATGGTCAAAACCTAACAGTGAGTTCTCGGGTCCTGATGTTAAGAGCAAAAACAGTCTAAAGTAAATCGGACATTACGACGGCTATGTTTACGCGATTACCAATTTTTATTCTACTCCAAATCAACCACAAACCAACCACAATTGAAACATACAACCAAACTCCATCCATACCTCACTACAACAGCCCCAACACCTTTTTTCCAATTTATATTAATCTCAAACATGAACTAAAACTATTCTTAAGTTCTTTAACTAATAACCAAGATTTACAACTCCAAAAACATCACAAAACCAACTAATCTCTACATACACAACAATCAAGCCTCTTATGAACTATAATACTCATGCTAAGCTCTTAACATTCAATAACAAAGCTAGGTTAAGAGATTATACCTTCCTTGTGAGTAGGAGTAACTAATTAGCTTGGAATCACCCTTGAAAGTCCTTATCCAAGCTTAATCTAAACAAAAACTCAAGAACAAAAATTTAAGTTCTTGAAAAACACTATTCACCCTCTTCTTCCATGAATTTTAGGAAGAGATTGTGAATGAATTTGAAGCTCAAACTTATAGGATAGCTATATCTATGCATAAGGAGTATTAGATAATTACCTCAATAATTAACAAGGCTTGGATCTTGGATTTTGGATTTTTCTTCTTGAAAAAAAAGAGAAAGGCCGAGAGCTTTCTTGAAGAAAATGAAGTCAACTTTGTGTTTTTGTGATTTGTTTTGCTTGGTTGCTTGCTTTTGTTTTGATTTATTACTTTTAACCATGGTGAATTTTGTGTGGTTCTTAATCAACCAACAACACACTTCTCTTTGGTCATGCTTAGGTCATCATGTTATGTCATCCTTCCACACTTGTACTCTTCTTATTGGTTTGATGACATCATCCTCACTAACCTCTTTGATTAGCTTCTAATTACTTGGCTAATGACCGCTGATCTGTTATACAGTTCGCTTAACTTTCGTTTTCGTTTATCGTTTGAGGGATCATACCCGGGATCTTATTACTTGGGTTTCCTTAACCTTTCTCAATACATTATATTCCTTTTATGATCCTCTCTTATAATTCTTGAATTTAAATCCTTTTTATCCTGTTACTTATACTCAATTTTTTCGGTATCTGGTGGATTTTCGGGAAAAATCAAAGTGTTTGAATTTGGATTCTGACGATCTTTACATACACTTATATATCATATAGAGTGCTAATAATATCTCAGAATAATAATAAAAGAACCCCTACATAGTGTGACATGAAAAGTTTTCTTATTCAGCAATATCAGCAAAAACACTATTCTTAAGGGTTACAAAAAAAGTTCAAAATTTTGGGGTTATTACAGTCTCCCCTCCTTAAAAGGATTTCGTCCCGGAATCAAATAGAAAACAAATAGGGGTACTTTTCTAGCATTGCGCTCTCTAGTTCCCAAGTTGATTCTTCCACATTATGATTCTGCCGTAGCACTCTGACTAGCTTGATTACTTTGTTCCGAAGCACCTGCTCCTTCTTATCCATAATCTTTACTGGTCTTTCCACGTAAGTCAGATCTGGTTGCATATCCACCTGCTCGTACTCCACTATGTGCCTGGCATCCCGATGATACTTCCTTAGCATTGACACATGGAACACATTATGAACTTGTTGTAGGTTCGGGGGGAAGGCTAGCTCGTAAGCCAACTTCCCAATCCGTCTTAGTATCTCAAAAGGTCCAATGTATCTTGGGCTTAGTTTCCCTTTCTTTCTGAACCTCATTAATCCCTTCCAAGGGGATACTTTTAGTAGTACTAAGTCCCCTACTTCATACTCCTTGTCCTTTCGGGCTATGTCTGCATATTTCTTCTGTCTGTCTTGGGCTGCTACAAGCCGTCCTCTGATAAGATCCACTATGTCTTTGGTCCTTTGGACTACTTCGGGTCCGAGCATCTTCCGCTCTCCTACTTCATCCCAGTATAAGGGAGATCGACACCTTCTTCCGTACAGGGCCTCATAAGGCGGCATTCCGATGCTAGCATGAAAGCTATTGTTATAAGAAAACTCGATCAACGGCAAGTGATCATCCCAACTTCCTTTAAAGTCTATTGCGCAGACTCTCAACATATCCTCTAGTGTCTGGATGGTCCTTTCACTCTGCCCATCCATCTGGGGATAATAAGCGGTACTCATATTTAACTTGGTCCCCGCACATTCTTGAAAGCTCCTCCAAAATCTGGAGTTGAACCTGGGGTCTCGGTCTGAGACAATGGACGCTGGGACTCCATGTTGCGTCACTATTTCCTTAAGGTAAATGTCCACCAGTCTATCGACTGTGTATCTCTCATTGATAGGAATGAAATGGGCTGACTTTGTCAGTCAGTCTATAATCACCCATATGGCATCATGGTTGGCTTTCGTCCTTGGTAAACCGACAATAAAATCCATGGCTATCTGTTCCCATTTCCATTGGGGAATCTCCAGGGGTCGTAAAAGTCCACTGGGTCTCTGGTGCTCTGCCTTTACTCTTTGGCAAGTCAAGTATTTGCTTACCCATTCTGCTACGTCCCTCTTCATGTTGGGCCACCAGTAATACTCCTTCAAATCCCTATACATCTTGGTGCTTCCCGGGTGAATGGAATACCTTGAACTATGGCTGTCATCCAAAATCTCGTCTTTAAGCTCTTGAACGTTCGGAACCCAAATCCGGTAGGAGTGCCTCATTATCCCTTTATCATCTTTCTCAGTATGGATCTCTTCTCCAGTCATTGACTCTCTGCCTTCATTCATTACTTTCTCTTGGCACAATCTGATCTTTTCCAATAACTCTGGCTGCATCGAGATCTCAAACAGTTTTTCAGTTCCGGTTTCGGTTACCTTTACTTCTATTTCCATTCTCTCGAAATCCTTTATCAATTCCTCCGAAGTCATTATCATTTTGAGTCTTTCCTTCCTGCTAAGGGCGTCAGCCACCACATTGGCTTTCCCTGGATGATAGAGAATCTCACAATCATAGTCCTTGATTAGTTCTAACCATCTCCTCTGGCGCATATTGAGCTCTTTCTGCGTAAATATGTACTTGAGGCTCTTATGGTCTGTGAAAATCTCGCACTTCTCTCCATACAAGTAGTGCCTCCAAATTTTTAAGGCAAAAACTATTGCCGCGAGCTCAAGGTCATGAGTAGGATATCTAATCTCATATTCCTTCAGTTGTCTCGACGCATACGCAATTACCTTACCGTGCTGCATAAGCACACACCCTAATCCTTTGTGCGACGCATCACTATATATCACAAAATCTCCTTTTCCGTCTGGAAATGCCAACACCGGGGCCGTTACCAACCTTTTCTTTAATTCCTGAAAACTGTTCTCGCATTTTTCTGTCCATTCAAACTTCTCTGTCTTACGAGTAAGTCATGTCAAAGGGGCTGCGATCTTCGTAAAGTCCTGTACAAATCTACGATAGTAGCCGACCAATCCTATGAAACTTCTTACCTCTGTGGGTGTGGTTGGCCTTTCCCAATTTGAGACCGCCTCTATCTTGGAGGGGTCGACCAATACTCCTTCTTTATTGATCACATGTCCTAAAAACTGTACTTCATTCCGCCAGAATTCACACTTCGAGAATTTGGCATATAACGGTTCCTCTCTGAGTATTCCTAGAGCTATCCTCAAATGCTCTGCATGTTCTGCCTCAGTCCCTGAGTAGATTAAAATATCATCGATAAAAACTATCACACACTTGTCCAAGTACTTCTTAAATACTCTGTTCATTAAATCCATGAAAGCTGCTGGGGTGTTGGTTAATCCAAAGGACATTACCAAGTACTCATAGTGCCCATACCTGGTACGGAATGCGGTCTTGGGAATATCTTCGGGTTTAATCTTTAGCTGGTGATATCCAGTCCTCAGGTCAATCTTGGAAAAATAAACAGCATCCTTTAGTTGGTCGAACAAATCGTCTATTCTAGATAACGGGTACCTGTTCTTTATGGTTAGCTTGTTCAACTCTCGGTAGTCGATGCACAGCCTCATGCTCTCATCCTTCTTCTTAACAAATAACACTGGTGCTCCCCACAGAGACACACTGGGTCTTATCATACCCTTATCCAAGAGTTCCTGCAATTGAGTAGCTAATTCCTTCATTTCTAACGGGGCTAACCGGTAAGGTGCTTTTGAAACTGGCGCCGTCCCTGGGGCCAACTCAATAGCAAATTCAATCACTCTATCGGGTGGTAATCCCGGAAGGTCTTGTGGGAATACATCTTCAAATTCGTTGACTACCGGAATATCTTGTAAGTTGGGCACCTCCTTCTGCGTGTCCACCACATAGGCTAGGTAAGCCTCATTTCCTTTTCGTAGCATCCTTTTGGCCTGGGCCATAGTCAAAAATTTCTGTGTCTGCCTCTTTCCTCTAAATATGACTTCTTTCTTTCCTGGGATATTCAACTTAACTTTCTTCCCCTTACAGTCTATCTGAGCATCATTGCTAGATAGCCAGTCCATTCCCAAAATTACATCAAACTCCCCTAATTTAAAAGGAATCAGATCAATACTAAAAGATTGTTCCCCTATGCCTAACTCATAGGCGGGGTGAATCTGGTTAACAGGAATAACTTCATGATTGGCTATTTCTACTTGTAAGGGTTCTATCAAGGGTTCAGCCTTAAGTCTTAATTTATGAGCAGTGTCCTTTGATATAAAAGATTTAGTTGCTCCCGAATCAAATAAAACGTTTGCACTGACTGAATTTAGAGAAAGGGTACCTGCTATCACATCTGAGTCTTTCATAGCATCCTGGACTGTCATGTTGAAAGTCCTTGCAGTCGGTTGCTTATTAGAAGCAGCTCTGCTTTCTCCTGAAGTTGCTGGTTTGTTCATTGGGCATTCCCTCTTCCAATGACCCGGGCGTCCACACTGATGACAAGTGGTGGTTGGAATGACGGCAGGGGCTGGCGAAGGGCATTTGGGGGAATAGTGGCCTACTTGTCCAGACTTAAAGCAGGTTACTGGCTTTCCCTTACACTCCCCAGAATGCATCCTTTCACAAGTGTTACAGGCTGGCAATGGGGGTCGAGACTGGTTGGAATAGGACATTCTTGACTTCTTGCCGCTCTGGCTCACATTCACACTCATTGGCCGCTTAAACCCAGTGTTCTTTCCCGGTAGGGACACTGCTCCTCGATTAAATCTAGTTGGAAAGCTCCTTCCTGCGGAACCTCCACCCATGCTCATACTTTTCCTCTTTATTCCCTTCTTCTCTCTTTCCTTCTGCATATGTTCACTTTCGGCTTCCACAATTGTTGCCTTTTGCACCAGAGTGGCATAATCAGTAAGCTCAAGGATTGCCACCCTATTCTGAATCCACGGTTTCAGTCCCTGCTGAAACCTCCTAGCTTTCTTTTCCTCGGTGCTCACAAACTCTGGAACAAACCTTGATAACTCAGTAAATTTCGCTTCATACTCTGCTACAGATAAGTTATTCTGCTTTAGCTCCAAGAACTTGAGCTCCATCTGGTTTTCCATAAACCTCGGGAAATATTTTCCCAGAAACAACTGACTGAATCTCTCCCAGGTTATAATAGCATCTGTCTCTATATTTTTCTTGGCCTCCCACCAGTAGTTAGCCTCTCCTTTCAGAAGGTAGGTAGCAAATACAGTCTTCTGTGCCTCATCGGTACTCAGAATCTCAAAGGATTTCTCCATTTCCTTTAACCATGCCCTTGCCTCAACTGGGTCGGCTGATCCGTGGAACTCAGGGGGCTTAGGGGACTTGAAAGTCCTGAAGGAGTTTGCCACAACAT